>NW_004444121.1:3107346-3130071 GCF_000243295.1 Trichechus manatus latirostris
CCCCCGGCCGCCCGAGCGAGCGAGGCCGGCGCGCCGCCGCCTCACCTGGGACTGGGTGGGTCAGGGCTCCGTGCGATCCCGGCGGGGAGGGGGCGGTGGCGGGAACGGACACCCAAACATCACGTGACCGCCTCCCGCCGGGCACGCGGAGGCCGGCCCCGGTCCCGGCGGCCCCCGCGCCGCCCGTCAGCCAATGACCGCGCGAGCTCCTGAAGCCGGCGGACGCCGGCGAGACTACAAGTCCCAGTGTGCCCCGCGCGAGCGGCCGGAAGGCCTCGCCGGGGCTGCCCAGAGAAGAGGGTCGTGGGAGGGTCACGGGAAGGAATGGCTGCGTCCCCGGCCTCCCAGGCTAGCGCGGTCTCCTTCCTCCAGACTCTGAGACGGCCGGTCCACGCTCGCCCACCGAGCCTCAGTCTCCCCATCTGTAAAACAGGGGTGACCATGAAGATGACGTATAAGGATGCCAAAGTGCCAGGCAGTGGCTCGGCCGCAGAGACCTGGCCCCGGGCCTCTGATCCCCCGATCTCAAGTGGTGTCGGAGACATTAAAACCGTTGCGGGTATTTCACCCTGTTGGTCGTCCCGCGCTGGCACCCGGGGCACCGGCGACCTCGGGTGGTTGGGTGGGCACTTGCAAGACCGTGATTTCGGGCTAATGGGAAGAGAGGAAACAGGTTGTCACCCCGATGCTTACAGCACAGCCTCCCAGCAGCCCGGGAGCGGTCAGAGCCAGGGGCTGGGGCTCTCCTGGGGGACTTTCCCAGGACCTTCGCCCTCTTCCTTCCCTTCCCTCTGCGGGGCCTGCGGGACCTCCCTCTCCCTGCTCTACCCAAGGGCGCCTGCTCTCTGAGCCTCCTGGCTTAACCCAGCTCTACCCTCTTCCCTGAACGACTCTGCCCCTTGCCTGCCCCTTGCCTCCTGGTGACTCCCTGCGAGAGGGAACTTGGGACTGGGGTAGGATCCGGGAGCCAGCAGATGCGTGCCGCTGGGCCAGTCACAGTCTCATTGGAGCCTGTTTGCACACTGACAGTCAAGAGCCAGACCCCGGGCAAGGGGTCTAGATCACTGCCCTCCACTGACAACCTGGGAGTTCAACAGTGCTGTCCTCACCAGATCAAGGCCTTCTGAGCTCCTGGGGAGGGGAGGGGCACCCCCACAGGTCCACAGCACCTTCACCCGCCTGGAGGGATATGGTCCCCACACCACACAGGAGTTTTCCTGTGAAGGGCTGAACTGTGGGCTCCCAGTCCTCAGTTTGCCTCGCATGGTGTCAGCCTCCTTTCAGCCAGATTTCTTGCTGCAGGTTCTGCTTCCATTGCTCATGAGATCCCAAGCATGTGCCGTGTGTGTGTTCACACGTGTGGTGTGTGCTCGTGGGTGTGAGCGTGAACAAGCACTGTATGCACATGGCTGTGTGCATGAGTGTGTGCGCGCGCGTGTGAATGTGAACAAGCGCTGTGTGCACGTGGGGGCCGTGTACGTGGGCATGTATGCCAGCCTGGGGCATGAGGAGGACAGGAGTGAACCTCGAAGGCCTGCCCCGGCATACAGAAGGTGTCCGGCAGGGGCAGCCCTTGCCCTCTAGTCATTGAAGACCCGATTTTAAGACCCTATCAGCATCACAGCACCAGGCGATTAGGGAATTACCCCCAGCAGGAAACATTAATAGGCTCTCAGATTGTTTAACGCCAAACGGGAGTGGCAAAAAAAATCCCATTGAAAGGAGAGTTTGAGTGTTGTCCTTGCTAATTGTACCGTCCGGTGATGGATGAGTTTGCCGTCTGCCTGGTAGATGGCAGCCCTGCTCATCCTCCATGGGTGGGTGGGGGCCAACACTCCAAGGACACCGCATGTCTAGGTTCCACCACCACCACCTGTCTCTACCTGGAGCAGCTTCCCCTCTTCTTTCCTGCCCAGTCTCATCTGCTGTTCAAAGCCTGTCCATCACTTATTCATTCATGTCTTCGTCCAGTAAATTTTTGCCTCCAATGTCAGGCCCCGGGGATTCAGTACAAAGATTTGCTAATGGCAGGAAAGCCAAAATCGGGGTGGCTCAAGAAAGACAGATGTTTGCTTTTGACTCATTCAGGTCTAGAAAGGCAGTAGGGCTGGAAGGGTGGCCTCACAATCATCAGGACCCCAGAATTCTTTGATGTGGCTGCTCTACCTGTCTTCAGTGGGTCTTCTGCTTCATGGTACAAGGTGGCTGTTTAAGCTCCAGCCATCATGTGTGCTGTCTAGCCAGCAGGGAGGACTGCACAGTGGAAAGGCATCCCCCCACCCCTTTTTAAGGGCACATCTGAGATACTTCACACACCGTATCGGCTTACACGGCAACCCCCACCCCCACCCCCGCCAGACCTGGGTCTCTCAGGTACTTCTACCTGCAAGGGAGTCCGGGAAATATCTTCATCCTGGGGCCACGTTTCCTGCTAACACCTGGACTGTCATAGCCAGTAAGAAGGGGAGGATGGGGGCTGTCTAGCAGTCTCGGCACCAAGACACAGCCCTTGCCACAACGGGGTTCACTGTCTAGGGGGCAGCCAACGCCAGTAACCCGACAGATCTGCACTTGGAACCTGAGCTGAGGCTGTGCTGGAGCAGAACGGGGCACGGGGGACCCGGACTGGGCTGAGGGTCGGGGAAGGCCTCCATGACAAGGAGCCAGGAGGGCTCCCAGGTGGCAGGACGAGGAAGCCTGGAGGGGAAGACTTTTGTTTCCGGGAGGTGAGTCATGAGTATCGTGGCGGCCGCATGGCATGTGCCTAGGGACAACTGCATGGGCTGTCACCCTCCTCCAGGAGGCGTCCCATCCTTTCCTGCCACTGCTGACCTCAGAGCTCTGGCCACTCGGAGCCAGAAGAGGTTAGACAGACTTCTCGTTTGCTCCCCACTCTCCACAGAGGGGAACCTGGCCCAGAGAGGGGGGCCGAGACGGGTACCCACCTGTGTCCCTGACGCCCTGGCCAGGACCTGGCCCCCACCTCACGCCACCTCCCTCCCAGCACTCACAGCCACACGACCGTGGCCCCCCGAGTCTTGGATGAGCCGGAGCAGCCCCTGGAGAGGAGTTCGTCCACCCTCATCTTATAGCTCCCCGTGGTGCTCGGTGGTGAGTGGTCTGCGTGGTCGCTGCTCACAAGTTAGACTTGGAGGCTGACAGGTGGCGGCCCCTTAGGGGCGGGAGGCACACCAGCACGCACCTGAACACCAAGCCAGCCCCCAGGTGCCTCGTGGTACAAGATGAATGGACACACGGGAATGCCTGAGCAAGTGAGCAAACAGAAGAAGGAGCAGATGAGGTCAGGGGTCGCGTGAATACGGTGGTGACGGGCAGGCTGCTCGATGACCCTCCCCTCTCCCCATGCACAGCGGCACTTCCCAGCCTTCCTTGCAGTATGGCGGGTGGATCCCACACCCTGGAACAGGAGGAGAGGTGAGGCCTCTGTAAAACCTGCAGCTCCCCTGTCACCTGGAAGCAGAAGGGCTCAGCAGCCTGGGCACCTCGTGCTGACAGTGGGGGCCGTGAACACACAGACCACACACAATTGAGTGCAGTGGGGTGCTGTCGCCTGTAAGATGTAGGTGGACGAACTCCGCTCTGGAGGCGACTCTGGCTGATCCAGGACTCGGGGGAGCCACAAGGTGCTGGGAGTGCTGAGAGGGAGGTGGCGTGACGGGGGGCCAGAGAGGGAAGAAGCCTGGGCCCCAGAGTGACAGAGGTGAGCAGGGTGAAGGTTGATGTACAAGAAAGGAACAGTGGGGACAGTGCTGTCCTCTGCGGGGCCTTGGCCTCCAGACGCCTCCAGACGGCCACCTGGAAGTACTTGGGGAGGGGCGCCCCAGCCCAGCGTCAATTCCCAGGGGCTCAGGCAGGGAGTGAGAGGAAGGACAAGCAGAGGAAGGTGAGAGGAAGGAAGAGCGTCCAACGCAGGGGTGTGAGGGCAGGGAGAAGGCTGCCGTCCCCTCCACCACAGGGGCAGCGCCTCATCCTCAAGGTTGGGGTGAACCTGGGGAGACTGTGCCCTGAGCCTTCAAATCCCTCCAGAAACATGGTCCCTTCTCTCGGAAGTGGGGACGAGGGGTCTGGGGAGGGGGCAAGAGGCCTTGGTGTGGCCCTGGCCCCGGGACCTCCGTGAACAAGAAGCCGAGCACCCAGGAGCCCCCCTGGCCAGGACTGCAGCTAACACCTGCAGCCCCACTGATTTCCTCCCTTCTTTTACTTACAGACAGGCTCCCTCCCCTCCTCTGCCCCCTCTGCTCCCTCCAGAAGCTCCAGCCTCCTGGCCCACCTGCGGTGCCTTCAGCCTTCCGGGCAGGGAATGTGGCTTGGCTGTTGGCCCTGCTGCCTGCCTGCCAGGTGACCAGGCACGTCAGCTCCCTGCCCAGACCACAGTGTCCCTTGCCTGGTAGAGGTGATGCAAGAATGCGGTGAGTGGACACCAGGGGACCTAGAGTAGCCCCTAGCAGGGCCTGGCCATTGGAAGCCCTGGGAACCTACAAGCTCATAGTGTGAGTGTGTGTGAGTGTGTGTGTGTCATTAATGACTTGAGTGGTGTCAAGTGCCAATGCTAAAAAGCTGTGGGTGCTTTC
This sequence comes from Trichechus manatus latirostris, assembly GCF_000243295.1. Lineage (NCBI taxonomy): Eukaryota > Metazoa > Chordata > Mammalia > Sirenia > Trichechidae > Trichechus > Trichechus manatus. The sequence continues at coordinate 3,111,939 of NW_004444121.1, forward strand.
CCCCAGGTATCACAGGAGCAGGAGGAGACAGACAGGCCCGAGGAACCATGTACAGGGTAAGTCACTGTCAGAGTTTGCGTGAGCAAACATACATTCTGCCCAGGTGTTGGAGAGACATCCCGCAGAAGGGGCATTTGGGCTGGGTGCTGAAGGATGAATAGGAGTTTGCCAGGCAGGAACAGTGTGAATCAAACATGGCTGCTACATCCTCCTCCTGTGCCAGCTTCTGCCTAAATCCCTCATTCCAAACATAACCTACGGCGTCTGTCCCAGGCCCTCCCTCCTTCCCCACTTCCCTCCCTCCCTCCCTGCCTCCTCCCTCCCAACAGACTCGCACTTGCATGCCTTCCCACTGGTAAAGTTGACCTCACTGTGCCCCCCTAGAATGCCGGGAACCCAGAACACCCCTCACAGCTGCACGCAGGGAAGCACGGTGATGAGATGCTAATGAGAGAAGGCCGAAGTCAAGAGAGAGCCGCACTTTGCAGAATCACGGTGCTCTGTACTTCCAGGGCCCTTCCCAGCGAGTACGTTGCCGAGCTCACAACAGCACTGTGTATAGGTGGAAGGCCCCTGAGGCCCCTCTTCCCAGGCTGTTGATGGGAGAAGGAGGGGTCTGAGAGCAGTGGGATGGGGTGCAGCAAGCGCATAGACCCTGCCCAGGTGGTACCCTATCCTGCTCACCCCAGACCCCTGTCCAGCTTGGTGCCCACCCCGGTCTGCTTTGGGGATGTGAAGACCACCTGCCTGAGGCCCTCCCTGTGCCACCCATCATACCAAGGTCACACCCTTGCCTGGCATCTGGGCCCTCCCAGGCACTGCCCTCTGCCTCCACGGTAGCTCCTGGGATGCCCGCCCACGCCCTCGGCTCCCGCGCCTGGCCTCTGCACAGGGAGCCTGCAGCCATGAATGCCTCCACTGGCGGCTCTCCTCGTTTTGCAAGGCCGCTCGAAGACGCCTCCTCCTCCAGGAAGCCCTTCCAGACCCTCGGCCAGGGTCTGGGGTCTCCTCTCAGCTCCGCAGGCCCTGAGCTTCCTTTATGGCACGTTGATCGCACTCTCTGCCCCCCGTCTCCCCCTACCAGGAAGCTACCAGTCAGCAGCAGCTGGCCCAGGGTTGTTTCCAGTGCATATTTGTTGAATGAATGAATGAAGTTGTGAGCCAGTGAATGAATAATAGACTCTGAGTGGCAGAGCTGGAAGGGATGTTGCAGATCATCTGGAATATTCTGGAGGGAACTGAGGCCAGAACATGGGTGTGGCCCCCAAGGCTCAGCCTGTGACCAGAATCAGGGCTCAGAGTGTGACCAGGATCAGGGCTCACTGTGTGGCCAGGATCAGTGCTCACCGTGTGGCCAGGGTCAGGGCCCAGGATGAGACCAGGGTCAGGGCCCAGGGTACGACCAGGATCAGGGCCCAGCGTGTGACCAGGATCAGGGCCCAGGGTGCGACCAGGGTCAGGGCTCAGGGTGCGACCAGGGTCAGGGCTCAGGGTGCCACCAGGGTCAGGGCTCAGGGTGTGACCAGGGTCAGGGCTCAGGGTGCGACCAGGATCAGGGCCCAGCGTGCGACCAGGGTCAGGGCCCAGGGTGTGACCAGGGTCAGGGCTCAGGGCTCAGGGTGCGACCAGGATCAGGGCCCAGCATGAGACCAGGGTCAAGGCCCAGGGTATGACCAGGGTCAGGGCTCAGGGTGTGACCAGGGTCAGGGCTCAGCATGTGACCAGGGTCAGGGCTCAGAGTGTGACCAGGGTCAGGGCTCAGGGTGTGACCAGGGTCAGGGCTCAGCATGTGACCAGGGTCAGGGCTCAGGGTGTGACCAGGATCAAGGCTCAGTGAGTGATCAGGGTTGGGACTCAGCCTGGGTTCAGAGGTAGGAGGTGCTACTACAATCCTGAAACCCCAGGGAGGGCCAGTCCTCAGACCCCCACTCTAGGCACCTGAATGCGTCCCCCTCAGGTTGGTTTCCCATGTCTGCGTCCCTCCCTGTTACAGGCCATTGTGAGTGCTCTGCAAGCTGTAAAGGCTGTGCAGACGCACATGGTGAGAACTTTGTGCCATTATTTCATTTCATTCATCCATCCATTCACTCATTCCCTCAAAGACATTTCTAGAGGGTGTAAAGCTATTTGCCAGATGTTGCTCCAGGCACAGAAGGCAGCAGTGGACGAAGTCAGTGACGGCCTGCCCTCAGGGTGGACGCTGGCATGGGGACGGACTACACACAGCCTCTGTCCGGCTCTTGTCTCCATTTCTCAGACAAGTAAACTGAGCTCCAGGCTCAAGCATGAGAAAGCCACTCTTGGTGCTGTGCCCCATAACAAGGAGAAGGAAGAGATTCCAGACCACCTGAGTGAGGAGGGATGTGGCCTGGGTCAGGGATCCAAGCTGAGGCTCATGCCTGCCGCCTCGTCCTGGCCCGCGTGGGTGTGCCGCTCACCACCACCCCCACCCCACCCCTGGTGACAGAGGGACAGTGGGGGCGGGAGGCGCGGGGGAATATTGACTGTATTTGGTGATCATCGCTGTATTTATAGGGCTTGATGGAGACAAAAATAAAGCGAGGAGGAGCCGCGTGAGTCACTGCAGTGCGCTCGCAGCGTGGTCTCTCCCCCTCGCGCCCGGGTCTGGAGCCTCAGGTGGGACGGGTGAGGGGCAGTGGCACACTGGAGCTGCCAGCTCCGAGCCCAGAATGGTGGCCAGGCCTGGGACTCAGCACAACTTGGGGGACCTGCTGGTCAGTGGAGCCCTGTGCTGGTGGTAGGCACTCCACTAAGCCTGGAGCTAGGACCTCAAAACAGGGGCCCTCTACCTTTCTTGACCACTCCTTCCTGGGACCACGGCCTCTGCCTGTGGGATGTCTGGTGAGGCTGGGGGTCAGCGTGTGACCAGGAACAGAGCTCAGTGTGTGATCAGGGTTAGGGCTCAATGTGTGACCAGGGTCAAGGCTCAGTGTGTGAGCAGGGTCAGGGCTCAGTGTGTGACTAGGGTCAGGGCTGAGTGTGTGACCAGGATGAGGGCTCAGGGTGTGACCAAGGTCAGGGCTCAGTGTGTGAGCAGGGTCAGGGCTCAGTGTGTGACCAGGGTCAGGGCTCAGGGTGTGACCAGGGTCAGGGCTCAGGGTGTGACTAGGCCCAGGGCTCAGAATGTGACCAGGGTCAGGGCTCAGAGTATGATCAGGATCAGGGCTCAATGTGTGACCAGGGTCAGGGTTCAGAGTGTGACCAGGATCAGGGCTCAATGTGTGACCAGGGTCAGGGCTCAGTGCGTGGCCAGGATCAGGGCTCAGCATATGACCAGGGTCAATGTTCAGCATGTGACCCAGATCAGGGCTCAGTGTTTGACCAGGGTTGGGGCTCAGCCTGGATTCAGGAGTAGGAGGTGCTGAAACCCCAGACAGGGCTAGTCCGCAGTCCCCACTCTGGACCCCTGACTCAATCTGGAAGTGTCCCTGTGAGGCCTCTCAGTCTGCATCCGTCCACGTCACAAGGCTTTTGTGGGTGCTATGAAGGCTATGTGGATGCTGGGACCCATTTTGTCCCTGCCTGTCTGCAATCTCCCCACGCCATGTCCTTTGGAGAACCCTGACTCTTCTCCCGGTTACACTCCACTGTTTAGTTTTGCTCTGGGCTCAGTTGCTGGGAGTCAGTCCCACGTAAGTCACAGGCTTTCAGGTGGAGCCAAGTTACTGATGAGAAACGTAGCCAAGCCTCCTCAGCTGGCAAGAGATTCCTAAGTGGAGTGGGCAGTAAATGGGTCTCCCAGCCCGAGTCCATCCTCTTTCTTCCAGCCGTAGAGCTGAGATGGATCCTTGAGGACCCCAGACTCCCCTTCAGGGCCAAGGCACCCAGTCCCCAGCGCTGGGTGCTGCCAGTTGCAGCCCCTCCCTGGGCATGGTCCTTGACTACAGGGAGCTTCCTCAGCCAAGGTCAAGCCGCCTCCCCAGGGCAGCTCACACCCCAAGTTGGGACCCCTCTGCAGGGCCACTGACTCAGAGCCGCCATGGGGTTGACCACGGTGCCAGCTCACACTCTCCCCTGCCCAGTCCTTCTTCCCTCGCCCTTCATGGGTGTAGTTCATCAGCACCTCCAGGGAACTCCTGTAGGCAAGGCCCCACCTCAGAGTATGCCCCAGGGTCCGACCCCCTTTCCCGTGGGGGCCCCATTCTGCGTGGTTTGGGCAGACCCTTCCTGGTGCTCCCTGACCCGGTCAGGGCCTGCCCAGCCCTTTCTGCCCCCCTTCTGCTGGGGCTGCAACGCACAAGTCTGGAAGAGAGCACCAGCCTGTCTGCCACCTATGGGAGCCATCTGACCACTGGAGCACGGTCGGATCCTGGCCACTTCACGCAAGCTCCTGGATCCACCCCAGCCTGAAGCTGTTGCTCCTAGCAATGCACGGGGCACTGAATTCCTCTTTGACAGGAGGCATTCATGGTTCAGTGGTAGAATTCTCACCTTCCATGCAGGAGACCTGGGCTCATTCCCGGCCAATGCCCCTCATGCACAGCCACCACCTGTCTGTTGGTGGAACCCTGGGTGTTGCTGTGTTGCTGAACAGGTTTCAGCAAAGCTTCCAGACTAAGACATACTGGGAAAAAAGGCTTGACAATCTACTTCTAAAAATCAGCCAGTGAAAACCCTATGGACCACAACAGTCCAATCCACAAGCAGTTGTGGGGACAACGCAGGACAGGGCAGCGTTTCTTTCTGATAAGCGTGGGGTTGCCATCGGGAGGGAGCTGATTCAACAGCAGTTCACAACAATTCTCTTTCACCTGAACCAGCTTAAGCTGGGTGTTTGCTCCTCTCGACAGGGAGCCCCACCTAGTGCGGCTGGGATCGAGCTCCGGGCCGTAGGAGGCGCTCGGTAGACTGAAGGGCTTCCTGGCGCCTGTGCACTGAGGATGGACCAGGGCCACCTGTGCGGCGACAAGGAGCTAGGCAAATTGGCTGCATGTCCTGGGAAGTCTTTTTGGCTCCAGGAAGAAGTGCCAGGCGATCTCTGTCCCCAGGGGAGGGGGCGGAGTGGCCCCTCACAGCTGACTGGCACCCCATGACCTGGCCCTGCATGCAGGGCAGTGCAGTTTCCAGAGCACTCCACTTCCTGGCTCCCCTGGAGCCAGACAGGAACCCCTGGAGGCAAGACAGCATGAGGCAAAGTGCGGAGGTGCAGGGAGCAGGGCTGGACTTGGGGGTCATTCAGGGAGTGCCACCCCAGCACGTCACCCCCATGGTGGCAGGTCTGTCTTCTGTTTCATGCGCTGCGGTGGTCACTTCACCCAGCTCGGGCACATAGCTGGGTGGCCAGTGGAACGAGGGCTGTTGCAGCCCAGGAGGGAGGGTATAACTGAGGCTGGGCGAAGTGAAGTAGCCAATGGTCCCTGGTAGACCGTCTGGACCCCCGGCTGCCTCGGTGCTCAGGTCTCCTGGGACCTGAGGGGCAGGGATGGTTCCTCTGAGCCAGCCGGGCTCTTACTGCAGGGGTGGCCGGAGCGGTGGGGACCGGCGGGAAGATGGGTGTGGACAGCACAAAGTGCTGGTCGGCAGAGGTGCGGCCACAGCTCCCTCGGTGCTGACCGCACCTGGGAGGTGAGAACGAGGCTGTGAGCTGGAGAAAGGGGGCCATTGAAATGGGGTTGAGGAGAGCTGGGAGTTAAGAGGGTGTGAGGGCAGAGAGCAGAGGGCCTGGGGCAGGAGCTGGGCGGCAGATAGGCGCTGGGACCCTGCAGGGCTCCTGCATGAAGGTGGCATCTCCTGCAGGCAGGGTGCTACCTTCACACTGCGGGGCCCAGAGGAAACCTGCTGGCTCTAGCCTGAGTCCCAGGGCCATGCTGGACGTGGGGACATGATCATACTGCCAGCTGCTCAGCCCTGGGTTCCCTCTGCGGGGCTCCCTTCTCACACTCACTGTCTGAGGCTGGGTTCTCTAGAGAAGCAAAACCAGTAAAACCCAAAACCAAACCCATTGCCATCGAGTTGATTCCGACTCATAGCGACCCTATAGGACAGAGTTGAAGGGCCACATAGGGCTTCCAAGGAGTGCCTGGTGGATTTAAACTCTGACCTTTTGGTTAGCAGCTGAACTCTTAACCAGTACACCACCAGGATTTCCGTAATATATATATAGAGAGAGATTTATATTAACGAAATGGCTCACGTGGTTGTAGAGGCTGGAACATCCCAACTGTGGGTCAGGATGGAGGCTTTTCCTGATTCACGTAGCCGCAGGGGCTGGTGAACCCAAGATTAGCAAGTCAGACAGCAGGACTCTGGCTCACAGGCTGTGGAAGCCGATGAATCCCAAGATCAGCAGGTAAGACGGCAGGTAAGCTGCTAGCTCAAGTCCCAAGAATCGGGGGTCAGACAAACAGGAGCCACCTGCAGGATCCAGAGCTAGCAAAAGCCCATGAGCCTTGCTGGGAAGTCTACCGGTATTGGAAGCAGCCCACACCCCCAAGGAAACTCCCTTTCAACTGGTTGGCTACTCACAGTAGATCCCCTCAGGGAAGTGGTCACACTGTATCAGATCTCATCAAGGAGGTGATTACATCATTACATGACTGCCAAACTACACTGTAACTGTCAAGCCACTGAGAATCGGCCCAGACAAGCTGACATACAACCTTAATGATCACACCTGCCCTCCCTGGTGGCCACAAGGCTGTGGCCCTCAGTCTCGAGAACTTCGTGTATCTGTCTTTGTGGCACAGGACTCCCTGGCCAACTCCCAGCTGTGGCATCGCTGCATGGGCATGTGTGGACCCCACACTCACCGCTGATCTGGACAAATGCTGTCCCGGGTGGCTGAGCTCTTGTCCCTGAGCGGCCCTGGACATGGTGCACTTTCAAAGTCCACCACTGCCCAGGACCAGCTCTCTGCACAGATGCCTGAGCCCCCTTGTGCCCAGCTCTTCCCAGCACCCAGAATGAGGGTGTCAGCCACATTGATTCTTTCCGAGGCTCTGCCCCATGCCTCTCACCCAGCTCTTACGGTGGCCGGCATTGCTGGCCTGTGGCAGCATAACTCCAATCTCTGCTTCCCACAGTCTTCCCTCTGTGTCTCTTCTCTTTTATAGGACACCACTCGGATGAGATTAGGACCCACCCGACTGCAGTATGACCCATGTTAATTTCACTGATAACATCTGCACAGACCCTATTTCCAAACGGTGTCATGTTCACTGGTACTGGAGTTAGGACTTCAATGTATCTTTTTGGGAGTCACAGTTTAACCCATAACTGTGCCCTTCCCTGAACCTAGCTCTCTCCTTCCCCAGAGCAAACCACGCCCCATGTTCCCACACAATCAGCAGAACAGTCGGCAAAGGCCCACCAGGAGCAGCCCTGGGTGCATGGACCCTAACCAGTATACCAAAACCCTGAGAAATTAATTACGGGGTAGACCACCATCCAGGTCCCAGAATGGCCACTGCACAGCTCACACAGGTGTATCTGAACAGCACCATAAAATCTTTAAACTCTGAACTGACAGAGGAACCACATCGATGGAAGTCTGGTTGGAATTTACAGGCTGAATCCAGATGGGCAAATCACCTGCTAAGACAAAAATATCGACATCTCCATAGGATTTAAACAAGACAGAGAACCTCATACAGTAATATTCAAAATGTCCAGGGTACCACCCGAAACTACTCAGCATGAGAAGAAAAACAGAAAAATCTCAACCTGCATGGGACGAAACAACAAACAGAAGCTGACTTAAGCTGACACAGATGTTGAAATTATTAAACAAAGACTTTAAAGCAGCTATTATAATAGTACTCCAGCTGGTAAGGGCAAACACTCTGGAAATAACTGAAAATATAATCAGCCTCAGCAAAGAAATAGAGGTATACAGAAGGACTGAATGGAAACTTTAGAACTGAAAAATACGTAACTAAATATGCAAACAACAGAAGCGTCAGTGAACATGCAGATAGATCAAGAGAAGGTATCCAATGTGAACAGTAGAAAAAAAATTGTTTTAAAGAAGGAGTAAAGCCTCAGAGACTTGCAGAGTAATATCAAGAGTTCCAACATTCACGAAGAGGAAGAGATGAGGAAGAGAGTGTGATGCAGAAAAAGATACTGGAATAAATAATGGCTGAAAACTTCCCCAATTAGTAAAAAGGCATGAACCTGTATATTCAGGAAGCTCAATGGACTCCAAACAGGATAAATCCAAATAAATTCAGGTTCAGACACATCACAATCAAACTGCTAAAAACTAAAGATAAAGAAAAAAAATCCTGAAAGTAGACAGTGAAAAATGATGCATTATTTATAAGGGGAAAATTGATTCAAAGAACTTCAGATTTCTCCTCAGAAACCATGGGGGCCAATGGAAGTGGACAGGATTTTTAAAGGGCTGAAAGCAAATAACTGCAATCCAGAGTTTTACATCCAGTAAATGTTTTGTCAGGAATAAAGGTGAAAGGAAGACATTCGCAAATGAAGGAAATCTAAGAGACCCCCTCTGTACTATTTTTGCTACTTCCTGCAAGTCTCTCATTATTTCAGAATAAAAAGTTTTTTAAAAATGGGCGAAAGACTTGAAAAGACACAGCACCAAGGAGGATATCAGGATGACACATAAGCGCATGAAAAGATACACAACATCATTTATCACTAGGGAAACTCAGATGACAGCCCCAGTGACATGCCATGTCAGACCTATGACAATGGCTAAGACAGCAAAACCTTGACCACACAAAGCGCTGCCAAGAACATGGAGTCATCCCAACTCCCATACGTTACTAGCGGGATTGCAAAATGCCACAGTCACTTGGAAAACAGTTTGACATTTCTTATAAAGTTAAACACACACTTACCATATGACCCAGTAATTCCGTCCTAGGCTTTCCTCCAAGTGAAGCAAAAACTCCTGTCCACGAACACCTGTCTGCAGAGGCTCAGGGCATCTTTGTAACAGCCGCAAACCGGAAACAAGCCAGCAGTGAATGACTAAGCAAGTTGTGATACACCCAGACCACGCAGTTCTAGCCCGTGATAGAAAGAAACAAACTATCCATGCACACAACCACTTGGATGAATCTCAAGGGCATTACGTTGCGTGAGAGAAGCTGGCCTCAAACGGATACACACTGCCATTCACGACGCTCTCCAAAGGACAAGCCTGTAGCGCCGGAGAACAAATGAGGGGTGCCAGGGGTTAGGGGTTTGGGGACAGTGTGACTACACAGGGGTGGCACAAGGGGGACTTTGGGGGGCGGTAGAACTGCTCTGTATCTGATGGTGGTGGTGGTTAAACAAACATGAAAATATGTTAAAGCCCACAACGACAGACCCGAGTCAGTCTGACTGTTGTTAGCTGAATTTCTTTGCTTGTCTGGGCGGAGGCCTCAGACCCAGGACAGGACTGGAGCCCAGGCGTTCCCGGTGGGAGCATGCGGGGTAGGGAAGCTGCGCCTTTCAAAGTCTCCCATGTTGTTGCCATGATGACGTGACTGACTTTGGTTGGACTTTGGCGCAGCCCAGGTTCAGCCACCCCAGCCCCGGCCCGACGTTTGCAGGTGCTGGCCTGCTCTCCCGCCTTCTCTCCCTGGGCCTCTGACCTGCCTGTCTGGCTCTTGGAGGGCAGGGCCACCCCCACGAGACTGGCAGCTCCCGAGGGAAATGGAAGAAGGAAGCGGACGCCTCCTGAGCACCTACTACGAGCTTGCCTCTGCCGTGTACGTTAAGCGCACCCCACTTACCCACCCACAACCCAGGAGGTGAAGGCGGGGCGTCAGAGGGGAGGAAGAGGCTGGGTTTGAACCAGGGTCCCTGAAGCCGTGGCCACAGGAACCCTGAGCACAGCCCCTCTCTCCTCTGCCCCTGCCTCCCCTCCATCCTGTTGCTCTACCCTGTCCCTCAAGTGGCATCCTCAGAGCACCGGCCGGGGTGCCGGAGACAGACGCAGGCCCCTCTCCATCCTCAGCCGGCTCCTGGCCTCTGGGCTGACTGGGGCGGGGGCTGGCTTTGAACCCGAGCCCCTCTAGGGTAGGGGCCAGGGTTCAGGCGCCTCATCTATCCAGGCTCCATGTGTAACAGTCAAACTGGGTTGTGCTAATTAATTAAACACTTCGGCTCCCCGCCTGGCCGGTGAGTGAGAACGGCCCCCACGGGTCGAGGGCGCAGGATCTGGGGCAAGGCAATGAGGGCAGGAGGCGGCGGCGAGGGCAGGGCCAGGCTCGCCGGGTGGGGTGGGGGTGCAGGGACCCGACCCTCTCTGCCAGCCACAAAGACACTTGCAAAGCTTCCCTGCCCCCTCCAGCCCGTGGACACCAAGACGCCAGGTGGGCACAGGCCACAGGGACCCTCCGCCCTTCTGCACGCATCGCCCACCTCCCTCACTCCACTTCAGGCAAGCCGCCTCCCCATCTGTAGGATGGGAAGGTAATGCCTCCGGCTGGCTGGTCTTCCGTGGGGTCTTCTCCATCAGGCCTGCTTGCCTCCCCCACCCAGAGCACCCAGATTGATCCCTGGACTTCCTCAGTCTTCTGTCGGACTATCTCTGTCCCTCACTCCTGCCTGATCTGGTCCAAGCCTTGCCTTCCCCACCAGTCTGTGAACTGACCACAGGTAGGACAGTGCCCCGTCATCCCCAAGTCCATGGGGCCTGGCACAGGGGCAGTTCTGCTTGCTGACAGGGCCCTGACAGCCAAGGTCACGTCCTGCGTGGGGTGGCTTAGCCTCTGCTTCCCTCCTAACCATCCAAACCTTCCCCCGGGAGCAGGTGTCTGTGGCAGGACCTGCCCGTGGTCCCCATTATCCAGTGACCCTGTAGCTGGGTGAGGAGCTGCCAGAATAAAGACTTCACTTCCCAGCCTCCCGAGCAGCTGGGTGATTTGATCAAGGGGATCTATGGGAAGAGACATGTACAACTTCCAGAAAGTTCCCTTAAAGAGCAGGCAGGCCCTTCTTCTCCCCTTCTCCTTCCTGCTAACCAGAAGGTGATGTGACAGCTGGCACTTAGGCAGCCACTTTGGACCATGAGGTGCAAGACACATGATGAGGACGGGCCGTGTGAGGTGCAGGCGAAGGCTGGGATGCTGAAGTCACTGTGCCCCATGAAGGAAGTTATCCTGAAGACAAAGCCAACACGTGAAGATGAGGCTAGGCAAGGAGAGTCACAAAAGAGCTGAGTTGGAGCCCTGATCGCACTGCACCTGAAACCGACCGCAGCCCCGGACTTTGCGTTTACATGACACAATCCATTCCCTGTATGGTTTAAGCTGTTTGACTTGTTTTTTTTCTGTTACAGGTACTGAAAGCTTCCCAAAAGACGCTGTGGGAAACACTTGTGCTGTGAGACAGGTGTGTGGCTCAGTCTCCTGGGTAGTGAGGGTCCCGAGGAAGAAAGCAAGCCTGAGGCCACAAGGAAGGCTTCCTAGAGGAGACACACGGGAGGGGAGGACAGTAAGGGTACACCGTACAGCGGGGCAAGGACACAATGCTGGGACCTGGGCATGGTGCCAGCCACTTTCTCAGGTGGCATGGAGGCTGGCGTCCCTGGACAGAGCGGGCATGGAGTGGCGAACCAGGGAGCCCTGGTGGCCAAGCCCGGGGCACTTTGCCAGCCTTTCTCTGGCCCAATTTAAATTTCTCAGGTAGCACTTCACACCTTCCCTGGAACTGTGAAAAGCACAGCATGACCTTTATATAAGCCACAAGGTTTATTTATCACGTACCCAGATTTCCCAGGGCAGAGATTTGCCGCTCCTCCTCCTCCAGGCACATGTACACGGTGCACACACACGTGCGTGCATCCACATAGTGTGCAAAATATGTACACATGCGCATATACACACCCGGGTTGGGCCACTCTGCGCTGTGTGCTTGCCGTGTGTGCGCTCTGCATATCTGTGCACACGCCCATGCCTGCATACCCGTGGCGTGTGTGCACGCACATGCATACACATACGCATGGTATGTGTACATACGCACACATACACACATGGGGTGCGCACTTGTGTGCACAGCACACACGTGGGGTTCACCTACACATGCATATGAATACGTGTCAGAGCAGAACTGCTCCACAGGGTTTTCAAGGCTGTGACCTTACAGAAGCAAATAGCCAGGCCTTTCTTCCAAGGTGCCTCTGGGCGGGTTCAAACTTTCAGTTAGTAGTCCAGCACTTAATCGATTGCTCCACCAGGGGATTCCAAGTGTATATACAGGGGGTGTATACATGTGCACATCTGTGTATACACATGAGGTGTGTGTGCATACGTGCACCCCATGTGTATACGTTACACGCATATACACACATGCACGCACATATACACAAGATGCACACACGTGTACACACAGGGTGCACACACAGTGCAGGTGAACGTGTGCAGACGGTGCCCTCGTGCACATGCATGTCTACACAGCAGGCAGTTGTACATGTGAACAGAAACACAGGCACACACGTGCATACACATGAGGTGCACATACACATTGCATGTAACGTGTGGAGTGCACACACGTGCACACACACGGAGCACACGTGCACACGCACGTATACAGAGGGGGTGCGCTTACACGCACATGCGTGTAGACACACGAGGTGCGTGCCTGCACGTGCGCAGGAACATGCCAGGCCACCCTGCTCTCCCTGCCAATCCAGTACAGACTGATGCACCAGGGTGGGGCACAGGTGAGGTCCTTGGGGAGCCAGGGCCTGGTCAGGACCCAAGGGCCATGCCGACACCACCGGGGAGGGCATGCCCCCGCCTGTGACGACTGAGGCATTCAGGGGGTCTCTGAAGGGAGGGAGGGCCGAGCGGCGGCCACTGCTGAGGGCCGGCGACGCAGTGGTTGTTCCCGGCTTCTCTCACAGGGCTGGGCCAGAACTCAGCCCAAGGGTGAGACCGCCACCCCTGCATCCTCGTCTGCAGAAGGGCGGCGAGCTTTCTCACAGGACCCCCACAAAGCAGAATGGTGCCCCATGAGGAGCGAGGCCCACGCGGCACACCTCTCCCCCAGAGCGCCACCCTGCCTCGCCTGTGCTCTGGGGCCGTCCCTTCTGGCCACCCCTTGAGTTCTGAGGCTCGTCCCCTGCAGGCATGGAGGTTTGTATGTCTGTCCCTGGCGAGTGAGGCTTTAGAGGGTCCCAGGAGCCTTGCAGCACCCTCCGTTCACATCGTGGAAGCCGAGGGGGACTCCGATGGGTGCCCCCATCCGGGCACGAGCAGACACACACCTCTCCCCCTGTGAAGCTGAGATTGGGGTCGGGCCAGTCGGGCCAGCACGGGAGCTGTGCTGGGGGGGGGGGGCACGATGTCCTGCAGAGGTTGTGGTGACAGGTGGGAAAAGGCCTCTCCAAGGGACACATTCCCAGGCCTCTGCCCCTGCGAAGTGTCCTCGGTGGCCTAGCCCAGGGCCATGTGTGAGGGAGAAGTGATGGTCGCTTTCTCCTTTTTTTGTGAAGCAGCCTTCCCCCCTTATCAGGGTTTGGGGGGGCAGATGTTCTTCACACTGTCCAAATCCGGGGCTGCCAGGTCCCTGGCAGCTGGGGCACAAAGGAGGTCAGCCCAGGTGGGACGAGTTACACAAGCCGCGGCCCCGTTCATGACCCTCATCTGCTGCCCGCCGCTCCAGCCCTGCAGAGAGCACACCGGGCGTGATGTTGCTGTGGGTGTGGGCGTGGGCCTCGGCCTGGGCTGCGACTGCCGCCTCCTTACACACACACACCCTGTCCCCGTAGGTGCCCTTGGCGGCATGCCCCAGCTCCCTCTTCCTCTCCTGACCCCATCTAAGAAGCCGGGCTCCGGGCTGTGGGCCGGCCACAGGCAGGAGCCGGAGCAGGCAGCCCCTTCCTCCCGGCCCCCTGGTGACCTGAGCCCAGCGTGGGGTCTTCTTGGTCATCCTTACCTCCGTCACTTTCACAAGGTCAGCCCCACCCTATCACTGCCCTAGGGAGCCTGGCCCCCACGTCTGCACCACACTCTCCCGCCCCTGGCCTTGGATTTTTCCCCAACTGGGGACACTGACCGTGCACATGACCTCGAAGGACACAGAGGCTCAGGGGAGCTGTTGTGGGTGCCCACGGCCCCATGACTTTAAGGTTAAAGCCAGGACTTGAATCTGCCCTTCTAGTGGCCGAGCCCACTCATCCCAAGGTTGTGTGCCCCGGACACCTGCCACCCACTGCAACCACCTGCCCACCTTCACTCTCTGCCTTTCTTTTCATTGTTGCTGTTGGGTAACTCAGGGCGAACTCGTGTGTGCAGAGTAGCGCTGTGATCCACGGGGTTTTCAAGGGCTGATTTTTTCAGAAGTAGATCACCAGGCCTTTCTTCTGAGGCACCTCTGGGTAGACTGAAACGCTTAGCCATTTGCACCCCCCAGGGATTCCTGGGGGTAGAATACACACAAAGTAAGAGTTGCCGCTTTAACTGTTTTCCAGCTCAGCATGTTGTGCGGGCATCAGAGCTGTCTAGTTCCAGAACTTTCTCCTCACCACACGGAAACCTGCACCCTTTACACAGTGACCCCCCATTGTCCCCTCTCCCCAGCCCATAAAAACCAAAAAACTAGCCAGCTGCTGTCGAGTCGATTCCGATTCACAGCGACCCTTCAGGACAGAGTGGAACCGCCCCAGAGGGTTTCCAAGGAGTGGCTGGTGGATTCGAACCGCCAACCTTTTGGTTAGCAGCTGAACTCTTAACCACTGTGCCACCCCAGCCCACGGTGACCCCTAATCTGCTTTCTGTCTCTTGTAGGTGGGACCGCACAGCACTTGTCCTCTCAGTGTCTCCGTAACACGACCCCATCAGCACAGCCACTTGCCTTGCTGCCACTGTCACCGTCCTTCTGAACCCCATCTTCCCTGTCCCCGACCGTGCATCCCTGCCGCCGGCAGCAGGACCACCTCCATCAGCTCCAGCACCTCTGCCGTCGCCCCTTTACGTCTCCACCATCTTTGTTTCTGTCACCACCAGCCTCCACAACCGCGCCACACAGAACGGCGTGTTTCTCAAGCCAACTCGACCTTCCTCGGACATCAGCTCACCTGGGAACGGACGTCACCCCCAGGGCTGCCCTGGTGGTCAACGTCACCCGTGTCCTTCAGAGTCGGGGGCAGCAAGGGGTCAGGCACTGCACCCAGTACCAGGGGAGGCACCCACAGCAACAGGCTCCCTGCCATCCTCCTGAGGCCCCACCCAGGGCTCAGCCCCACAGGCCCAGCGGTGCCGAGGGTGGCGCTGCCCCGGCCGGCCTCCCTCCCAGGCCCCGCAGCCCCGCTCCGCTCCCGACGTGCCCCCGGCGGGCTCCCTCGGGCAGCGCTAACCGTCCTCGCGGCCTGGCCGGCATGTTGCTGCCCGTTTCTGTCTTTCCTTTTCGCCGCTGACCCCTTCTCCTACCCCCCCAACTGGCGCGGCACTGGAGTTCGCACCCACCCTCCTCGCTCCCGCTCTGCATGCTCTCCTCGCGCCTCCTTAATTATCTAATTTGTAATATCTCAGCTCCCTTCCCTTTCATCTTCCTCCCAAAACCCCGACCGGTTAAAATAAGTATGTATTTTAAATTCTGAGGCGCCTCATTTGCTCTGGCAGGCAGTGTCCTGCCGTTCATCGGTACGCGTCTTCCCATGTCACATTGTAGGCCGCCAGGCTCAGGCCCTCTGCCTCCTGCCCACAGGCGGGGCTGGGGA
Source organism: Trichechus manatus latirostris (assembly GCF_000243295.1). Classification (NCBI taxonomy): domain Eukaryota; kingdom Metazoa; phylum Chordata; class Mammalia; order Sirenia; family Trichechidae; genus Trichechus; species Trichechus manatus. Next base: position 3,127,585 of record NW_004444121.1, read on the forward strand.
GAGGGTGTAGGCGGCGGCCCCGGGGCGGCCAGGCCATCAGGCAGTGCCTCTGGCCACAGCAGGTCCCTTTCCTGAAGAGGACACAGGACAGGGTGCTATAGATTGAATGATGTCCCCCCCCAAAATACGTGTTGAAGCCTGGCCCCTATACCCGAGGACATGACCCTGTTTGGAAACGGGACTTTTCTTCTGTTATGTTAATGAGATCCCACCGGGGTGGGGTGGGTCCTAACGTCTCTTCTGAGCGTGTCTTATAAAGAGAGCGGAGTAGACGCAGACACGCCAGGGAAGACGGATGCCGGGGAAGCCCTGGGGCAACCGACCAGGAAGGACCCTCCCCTGGAGCCGATTCAGCCCCAGAACTGAGACCATACTTTCCTGTTCTTTGAAGCCACCCACTGTGGCTTCTGTAACAGCAGCTCTTGAGACTCAGAGGGGGCAGGCACGCTGCAGACGCAAGGAGGCTCCTGGCCCCGAGCATCAGTGCAGGACGACGGGGCGCCTTGGCAGCCCCACCCCTTCCTCTCCCAGGCCTGGCCAGGTGCCCAGGGAGTGATGGAGTCTCTCAGGCCACACTGTGCCAGTCCTGGCCTGATGGCATATTTCCAGCCCCTAGCCCCCTTTGCTGGGCTTGGGCAGCAGTGTGGACCCCTCTCCCGATGTTCTGCTCAGACCCTCATCTCCACCCAAGGGCCACACCTCCTGCAGCGTCCTCCCTGGAGGTCACGCCTCTCTGTGGGGTCCTCCCCGGAGGCCACACCCCTCAGGGGGTGGACCAGGCCCGTCTGTGTCACTATCCTTGTACCTGTCCTGGGTCAGCCTCTGTGCTCCCCTGCTCACCAGACTCCAGGCCCTGACCACACATGGGCTGGGGAGTCAACAGGTGAGCGGCTGCACCTTGCCTGTCATCTGCCTAGCTTGGGGACAAGGATGCCGAGAGGAAAGAGAAGCAGGAGCCCAGCCTGTGTGCCCTGGCCAGGCCTGGCTCTGATGGGGCTGGGGGCTTGTCCAGGAGACCTCAGGCCCCAGGCCCCTGAAGAAGGCCTGTGGGGCCCACCCCCGCTAGCCTGCAGATCAGTGAATTTTGACCAGTTTGCTGGTTCATTCATTCAGCTGGTCATCCACACATTCATTTATTCAAATGCGTCTGGCCAAGTGATAGGTGCTCTGGCGCGTTCGGAAATGAGACGCATAAGGAGACAGGGTTCTCGATGCTGGGGATGAGCCCCCAAACATGGCTGTTATTCTGATGGGTGCTCAGGCCCCAGCCCGGCTACACCCAGACCAGGACCCACTGCCGGGGCCTCCAGGAAGCAGCCTGCAGATCTCCGTGGGCCTTTCCAGCCACCAGCCTCAGCTCACCCACCCTCCTCCCTTTCTCTCTCAGCCTCCAAGGCCACCAGAAGTATCTGAGGACCAAGGAGTGTACAAGCTCAAGGTTGTACAAGGTTGGGTGACATGGGTCAGGGATCTCTGCAGGGGCTTGGGATGGCATTTGAGCTCCCCGGGGTGCAGCAGGATCCTGGGATAAGGAGGCCTGTTTGTGTGCATTTGTGAGTGTGTGAGTGAATTGTGTCTACATTTTTGCGTGCTGGTACGTGTACGCGCACATGGGTGCACTCTGCAGGGCTGAGAGCATGTGAGATTCACAGCCCAGCATGAACCTGGGGCAGACCAAGGCCCTGAGGCCCTGCAGAGCTGAGCTCAGCTTCCTGGGCCAGGCTCTGAGGTGAGGCAGGGAGGAGAAGGAGGAGAGGCCTGACTGACCTGGGAGGTGGTGGGTGCAGGGGTAGAGATGACGGCTACAGAGAGAGGGAGGGCCTTGGGAGGTGAGAGAGCTGCTCCCCGGTTGGGCTATCACCCCCACCATCCGGACTCAATCATGCATCACTCATCAAACCTTAGCTGAGCCGAGCAGACCACGGGCCCAGCCGTAGTCTGGGGGCTGGGATAGGCGCAGAAATAAGGATGTCCAGGGCCCATCACCCTAGCCTGTGGGAGAGACAGAGAGTGCAGACAGCAGGCGTAGGCCTGGGAGAGGGATGTGAGTAGAACGTGGGGAGGAAACTGAGGGGAAGGTTCTCCCCACTCTCCCCAGCTCCAGGCTGAAGAAGGAGATGTGGACTTACAAAAGGCAGAGTGACGTGAGCATTAAGTAAACCAATCAATCTCTGGCTCTGGAAATATCGAGGAATGAGCCACACAGGTTCCTGTTCTTGGGTCCCTGGAGCATCCAACCCAGGCAGGTAAATTCCCTTCAACATCATCAAAATCACCATCATCATGACCAATCCCCAACAGCGCCACAGCCACCGCTACTATCACCACCCCCATCATTACCGTCATTATCTCTGCCATCACCATTACTACCACCATCCCACCATCATACCTTCATCATCATCATCACCACCACTGTCTTCACCACCATTATCACCACCACAGTCAACACCTCCACCACCACCACCACCTCCACCACCACCTCCACCA
>NW_004444121.1:3130183-3137679 GCF_000243295.1 Trichechus manatus latirostris
CACCAACATCACCAGCATCATCACCACCACCACTATGGTCATCTTTCCCCATTAGGTTCTGGGCAGAGGACTGTAAATCAAGTTGGAGGCAGCTGGCTGCATGGCCAAGCCTACTGGGCAGGTTGGCTTAGAAGACTGGGAATGGATTTGCAGGCCCCGGATCTTGTTGGGCTACTTCTTTGTCCTGTGACCTTGTGTAATTGACTTGTTGTCTCTGAGCCTCAGTCTGTGTACCGTTAAGAGGGGAACCATGCTCACTGCCCTCTACTTTTCAAGGTTGTTTTGAGAGGGAAATAGTGTGAACTCTTTGAAAGCTGAGCAAATGACCCACCTTATTATCACAGGCGAAGTCCATTCCCAGTCATGTCCCTCCTCAGCCCCTCTCCCAGCAACCACACGCTTGCTTGCCAGGTCTGGGAGGGACCTGCAGTTCCAGGAACCAGCCCCAGGAGCTGGAAGATTGATTCCACCTTTGGCTGGAATGCAAACAATATGCAAATGAACACGCAAATGGCCTGGCTCCTTTGGTAGATCCCAGTCTGGTCCTCTGGGGTGAGCTGTCCTGCTTGTGGCTCATAACTGGGGGTGGGGAGGGGGCTGGGGGCGGGGAGTCAGAGGAGGGAGAAAAGGGCTTTGAAATACCACGCTTGATTGAAAACTAACGGGTCACCCTGCTCACTAGGTTTCTGTCCCTCAAAGTATCAACAAGCTTTTGCAGTGGTGTGAGTGTCCCTTCATTGTAGTAAATGTTGCAGGCTCCCCATGTATCTCCTGGCCCTTCCCTCCTCCCTCCTCCCTCCCTCCCTTCATCTAACTTTCCCTGAGGCACTCCTGGCCCATAGGCACTCTAGCTTCAAGGAGAGAGGCAGCTGACCACACTGTGGTCCCCACCTCCCCAGGCCAGTGTTTCAACACGCAGAGTGCTGTGGGTTGTCCTCACCTCAGGGAAGATGTGGTTCAGGGGTTCCTGAAGGGAGAGTCAGGGTTGTGGGAGGGAGAGGGAGAGGGTGTCCCAGACAGTGGACCCAGCTGAACAAGGCAGATGCGGGCAGAGAGCAGCTGGCCGGCCAGGATGGCAGGCAGTGCTGGGGAAGGAGGCAGGAGGCACGGCGAAGGCACGGCCAGGGACCAGGACCGGCCTCGTGAGCCAGAGAAGGGCTGTGCTTCATTGGGTGGCAATGGGGAGCCAGAGAAGGTTTCGGAGCCCAGCAGTACAAGGCCACATTGCCCTCCAGAAGGCCCTCTCCAGCTTGGGTGGAGGGCAGCCTGGAGAGGAAGAAGGTGTGTCCACTGGGACACCCCTGAGGAAGCACCCCAACCTTCTCAGGGCCCCCTCCCTTGGGCTGCGGCAAGTCCTGTAGGCTGGATAAGGTAGTGTGCACACATGCACACGCACACACACACCCTCACATGCATGCACACTCATACACACATGCGCACACTCACATGCCTACATGCACACCCACACACAAGTGTACAGTCACATACACACATGCGTGCACTCACGTACACACATGCTACCTGCACACACATGTTCACACACTCACATGCACACACACCGATGTGCACACACTCACAGGCACACACGAACACACCGATGCACACACACTCACATTCACACACTCATTCACACACACTCACATGCACACACACCGATGTGCACACACTCACAGGCACACACGAACACACCGATGCACACACACTCACATTCACACACTCAGTCACACACACTCACATGCACACACGCTCTCTAACAAGCACAGCACAGATGTACAATGGCTCTCACACTACAGCCATTTCCCGGTCAGGGCCTGTGCTGCAGGGTGGCAGAGAGTCACCCTCATACAGGGACCCAGAGGCCCAGTCCCCTCAGTGGCCTCGCCCTCACCAAGCAGGGGGCCATGTGACCCCACTTGAGGCCAGTGAGACGCAGAGGAAGACTCTGGGTGCAGCCTTGTCCCTCCTCACTGGTCCCCTGGCTGGACCGCTGGCTGGCCCCCCGCTGACCCTGCGGCCCCCTGCAGTGGAGGCCTGTGCCTCCATCTGCAAAAGGGGCACCGAGGCCCCCCAGTAGTAAGTGGGGCAGCTCCCCACGGTCACACAGCCCCAGGAGCAGAGCTGCTTTTCACTGACAGCCCCTTGCTCCCACACACACTGAGCCCAGTGCAGCAGGGGTGGTCACGGTGGTCCTGAAGGCAGGCAGGGACTGAGCGTCCCTCAGCTTGAGGCAACTCTGGGCCCTGACACCCCACCCCCATTAAGTGGGTCTTCCTGCCTGTGGGCCGTGCCCAGGATTGGGGACTGGCTGTGCTAGGAGTCCACCCAGAGCGTGGAGAGCCCATGGCGGGGGGCGGGGGGGGGGGTAGCGCCTGCCTGTGTTAGCAGGGCCTGGGTGGACATGGCTTTGCCTGAGGGGGCATGGATGGCAGCCTGGGCATCAGCACCCCCCCGGAGCCTGCTGTGCGCGAGTGTGAGCCTGCCGTGTGCAAGTGTGAGACCATAGTGCACAAGTGTGAGCCTGACGTGCTTGTGAGCCTGCCCTTCGCGAGTGTGAGCCCAATGTGCACAAGTGTGAGCCCACGTGCATGAGTGTGGGACCACCGTGCGTGAGTGAGCCCACCGTGCGTGTGTGTGAGCCCACCATGTGCAAGTGTGAGCTCACGTGCGTGAGTGTGAGACCACCACGTGTGAGTGTGAGCCCACCGTGCATGAGCGTGATCCCTCCCTGTGTGAGTGTGAGCCTGCCATGTGCACGTGTGAGCCCATGTGTGTGAGTGTTAGCGGCCGCAGGCAGGGCTGGGAGGCCACCTCGAGCCTCCGCTCCTGTTGGCTTCCTTCTCTCTGATCATCTGTATTGATTTTCACTGCGTTGTTTCTTAAATGCTTGATCTCCTTCTGCTGCTGAGCGCTCTGGGAGTTTGCTTGGCATCCCACATTCCTGGGGGCTCACTAAGCCTGGGGGACGCTGTTTGCACAGGCCCCATAGCCCACACAGCTTCCACTTCGGGAACCAGGGCAGCAGGGGAGAGGAGGGTGGGCCTGGGGTGGGTACCAGGCCCATAGGAGCTGCTTGGTGAATGCTGGTCAAATAAGGCCCATCCTCAGGGTGTGACCACAGGCTCAGACTATGATCGTCATGGATTGAATTGTGTCCCCCAAAAAATGTGGGTAGCAACTTGGCTAGGTCATGATTCCTAGTATTGTATGATTGTGTTATCTGATGTGATTTCCTTATGTGTTGTAAACTCTACCGCTATGATGAGATTATATGTGATCTCCTCGTGTGTTGTAAATTCTATCACTGTGATGAGGTTATACTGATGAGGTTGACAAGATCAATGTCTTAATGCAATCTCTTTTGAGATATAAAAGAGAGAAGCGAGCAGAGACACATGGGAACCTCACACCACCAAGAAAGCAGGGCCGGGAGCAGAGCGCGTCCTTTGGACCTGAGGTTCCTGGGCAGAGAAGTTCCCAGACCAGAGGAAGACTGAAGACATGGACCTTCCTCCAGAGCCAACGGAGAAAGCGTTCCCCTGGAGCTGATGCCCTGAATTCGGACTTGTAGCCTACTGGACCGTGAGAGAATAAACTTCTCTTTGCTAAGTCCATCCACTTGTGGGATTTCTGTTAGAGCAGCACCGGATGATTGAGACCGTGATGAAGGTGAAGGTTCAGTCTGCCACCAGGGATCAGTGTGTAACCAGAGATCAGGGCTCAGTCTGCCACCAGGGACCAGTGTGTAACCAGAGATCAGGGTTCAGTCTGTGATCAGGGACCAGTGTGTGCTCAGGGATCAGGGCTCAGTCTCTGGGGACAGGATAAGGCTCAGGGATGTTGTGAGGACTGGACTCCACGCTTCCGAAGTGTCCACTGAAGCGCTAGTGCGTGGCAGTGACGGCACAAAACAGTCCTCCCTGTCCATTTGGAGACTGGCGTGCCAGGCCTACCCCAGACAGGGATGAAGTCAGTGTGGCCAGCACCAGGTTGCAGGGGCCCCAGGGGCCCCAGGGACCCCAACCCCAGGGCTTCTCCAGCTCCCAGGAGCCCCACAGGCCCAGGAGGGCTTGCAGGTGCCCCCTTGCTACTCCCTGACCCACATTCGCCCGGCCCAGCCAGGGCCCTAAGGGGTGTTAGGAAAACCCGCTGTTCGCGCCTGCTTCTCACACTGAGAGCTGTGAGAACTAGTGGCTGGAAATAGCCTGAAAGCGCACCCCGGCCAGCTCCCCCTCCCGGGGGACAGGGCAGCCAAGGGGGGTTCCTGGGGAGTGGGCAGGCTGCTGGCTTACACAGCTCACCAGGCCAGGCGTCTCTGTCGTCCAAGAAACTGCCGTGGTTCTGCAGGGCTGAGAACCCAGCACAGCGCCTCCTTGGCCCCTGCTGCCTGGGGTCCCGACCTCGGTTACCCGAGAAACCTGGGCCCCCACAAATGCTGAAGAGTGTTCCCCCCTTCATCCTGCTGGCAGCTGACCTGTGTCCTAGTGGATGGGACCCGCTGTGTGCAATGCCCCTGCCCAGTCCCACAGGGGCAGACATGGGGTCAGCAGAGTCCAAGGTAGGGCTGGCCAGTGCCCACCCACCCGCCAACTACCTGGGCCCCCTGCTCTACCCTGGCCCCGTCCCTCTCCCAGCGTGCTGGGGTCAGCCCTCAAGAGGCTCCTGAGTGCCCAGGCCCCAGGCACCCCCATGGGTTCTGGCACTATCCCGTAAGAAGCCAGCATCCCGCCTGGATGTGGAGGGCTTCAATCCTTCCAACCTTGATGTCCCGCCAAAGAGGGATCCCCTCAGCCCTCAATCTGGGATGTGAGGCCGTTGCCCCAGAATTTCTGGCCAGGCAGGCCTGGCGTTCTCCAAGGCGGTACACAGAGCTGATGACAAGGAATCGGACAGAAAGCCTCGGCGGAAGCTGCAGCAGGAAGGCTTAAGGCCAGGTACGGGGCAGAACTAACGGGCGAGGGGTGTAACAAGCTCGAATGGCAAGAGGAGGCCCTCCTTCCATCCCCTGCCCCGCCAGGGAGCCAGAGCTGGAGAGGGCCCCCTTGCCCAGCGAGGCCAGGGCCTCCCACAGGGGTGGGTGGTGGTGGGTGGACCCAGCAGGCTGGAGTTGGGGTGCAGTGAGGGTGTGCACAGTGGGACCATAGGAAGCTCATTTCATGGCACTGGGGGTGTGGGGCAGGCAGTTTGTGGCGTGGGGGCCAGAACAGGTACGAGGCCGTGCGTGGCTGAGCCTCCGTCTGCCACTGTCATGCCTGCCCGACCCAGAGGGGCCGGGAGAAGGGCCTGTCCTTTGGGCTGGGCTGAGTCAGTGCTGGCAGGCAGGCTGGGCTGGGAGCTGGGCCTCGGCTGGGAGGCTTGGCACGAGCAAGCGATGGAGGGACAATATGGGGGCTCTGAGCTGGAGCGGCGGTCACAGCAGTGATACCACCCCCTGCCGGGCCGTCTGGTTACTCCTGCGATCGCAAAGCCCTCGCAGGCAGGCACTGCTGGTTCCCATTTTACAGATGCTGCAGGTAAGGCCCAGAAGGGTCACAGGCCTGCTCGAGGTCACACAGCTGGGAACTGGTGGAGGCGAGACAAGAGCCCTGCCGTCAGCAGCAGCAGCAGCAGCGACATCTTTCTGCCTGGAGGTGTCCCCACACCCTTGCCTGGAGCCCGCGAAGTGAGGCCCTTGCCTGGAGCCCACGAGGTGAGGTGGTGGGGCGTGCTGGGTGTCTCACCCGGCCTGTGGCTAGCCTGCGGACTACAGGTTAAGACACATCTGGTGCTCCTTCCACCACGGAATTCCACGTGGAGGAACCAGACCCTGGCTGGGAGGCCCATCCAGCACTACACTCTCCAACGCAGCAGCCACTAGCTACAGGTGACTATTTAAATTTAACTTAATTAGAATTAAATCCAGTGCAAAGTTCAGTTCCTCAGCCCTGCGGCCACAGTTCAAGGGCTCAGTAGCCACATGGGGCCAGCGGCTCTTGGATCAGACAGTACATACACGGGACCCTGCTGGCCTTGTAGACATTCTACTGGACAGCACCCAGGAGCCAGAGGCAAAGGGAGGAGTCCTGGCAGCAGGCACAGTGGTTAAAGCGCTCGGCTGCTAACCAAAAGGTCGGCCGTTTGAACCCACCAGCCGCTCCTCGGGAGAAAGATGTAGCAGTCTGCTTCCGTAAAGATTGCAGCCTTGGAAACCTATGGGCAGTTCTACTCTGTCCTTAAGGGTTGCTGTGAATCAGAATCCACTCGATGGAAATGGGCTTGGTTTTTGGAAAGACAAAGGCCACGGTATTCAGAGTGGAACTGGGTCCTTTACCCCACCAGGGCCATGCCTGAGTTGCCTCTACTTGTCCAGACTTGGGCAGGTGCAGGGTGATGGTCAGTGAGGACCCTGGAGCGTCACAGAATCGAAGCTGACTGCGTATCTGCCCAGAACCATCATGTGCTCGCTACTTCTGTCATCCTGAGCCCTGGGCCAGCGCTAGGGGCACAGCCCTTCGTGTAGGGTGTGTTCACTGTCTCCCTCTGGACAAAGGGACCAGGAAGGGTCCTGGAGTGCATGACTGTGCCAACGGTGGGCAGAGACACAGGCACCTGCAGTGGGCCTGGGATGCAGGAAGGGGCCGTGCCAGCCAGCAAGGACATCAGGGAAGGCTTCCTGGAGGAGGTGCTATCTGGGCCTCACCCTGAGAAACTCTTGGTTAGTGGGAGAGAGCTGGGGGGCCTCTGCCTTCACCACTGTGTCCTCTGTAGTTCCTTCCTCTTTCCCTTCCCTCCTCTCAGACATGTTCACAGCGTACCCTGGAGGATGAGCCAGTGGAGGTTGAGAATGGGGCAAGGGGAGCAGATGGCGGAGCTGGCCCAGGGCAGGGCCAAGTGGTGGCACGTCTGTGCCCTGTATGTCCTGACTGGAGGCTAATTGTGGTATGTTGCATCCACAGTTAATTACCGTGCGTATGAATCAGCTAATTACCCACTGTACTCAGCCCCTTCCACCCGTTGCCTCTGACGGCAAAGTTCACAGAGTGCCTGGAGAGGACCCCAGGATCCTGTGCTACCTTCCTCCTACCTGCCCCACATGACCTGAGGTCACAAACCTTGGGGGGTCCCTGAAGGCGGGTGGGGAGACTGTGGGCCTGAGTCAGGGAGTGGGTTCTAGACTGCCCCCTGGGTCCCCACGTGACCTCAAATAAGCCCCCTTCAGCCCTGAGCCTTCGTGTCCTCTGAGGACTTTGAGGTGAGCTTCCTGCTGCCCCACCCTGGGGATCTCCTCCAAGAATGCCATTGAGCCCCAGATCTAGGCCTCAACACTGCTCCTCCAAGCCTTATCCCTCAGCAGTGACTTAGAGTCTGCACTCAGCCTTGGGACCAAAGGCCAGAATGTGTAAAACTGTGACAGGGTCAGGGCTCAGCCTGTGATGGGGTCAGGGTTGAGTGTGACCAGGGTCAGGGCTCAGAGTGTGACCAGGGTCAGGGCTCAGTGTGTGACCAGGGTCAGGGCTCAG
>NW_004444121.1:3137887-3141178 GCF_000243295.1 Trichechus manatus latirostris
GACGAGGGTCAGGGCTCAGGGTGTGACCAGGGTCAGGGCTCAGGGTGCGACGAGGGTCAGGGCTCAGGGTGTGACCAGGGTCAGGGCTCAGTGTGTGACCAGGGTCAGGGCTCAGCGTGTGACCAGGGTCAGGGCTCAGAGTGCGACGAGGGTCAGGGCTCAGGGTGTGACCAGGGTCAGGGCTCAGGGTGTGACCAGGGTCAGGGCTCAGGGTGCGACGAGGGTCAGGGCTCTGAGTGTGACCAGGGTCAGGGCTCAGCCTGTAACGTGGGTCAGCGGTCAACGAGTTCAATGTCATCGGGGTCATGGCTGAGCCTGTGGCTGTGGTCAGGGACTAGCTATGGCCAAACACTTTGTTTAGAAGGTGTCAAAGGTCATGATGTCTAGGGTCACACCACCAAGGGTCAGCTCTCTCTGAGACTGAGTGAAAAGGTTCTAGGACCCATGTCCTGCTGGATAGGGCTGGCCCAGCAGAAGACCATGTAGAGTCCACCCTGGGTTTCTTCAGGCTGTGACCAGGCCCTCAGAAGGAACCTGATTTGGGTGTGCAATGGTGCCGCGATGAGAGTCAGGGGTTCGAGCAGTTATTGGGGAGGGGTGCTGGATGTAAATTGGGAACAAATCCTGTGAAAACTGGTCACTGGTTTAGAATTCTAGAATTCTAGAGTATCTGGGCTGGAAGAAACCTTCAAAACCATTAAGTCAAGAACCTCATGTAATAATAGGGAAACCGAGGCTGTGGCTAGGGTGGGGTGGGAGAGCTACCTTTATTTCAGGGCATTCCGCTGGGAGCTGGATCTGGGTGGGCGGTGGCAGAACTCCCTGTATCTGGGTGGGTCCTCGGGAGCGGGTGGGGGTAGATGAACGTGCAGGTCCTCTGCCCTGGGAGGTAGAATTATACAGGTTCTGGATGGGGAACTTGGGTGGGGGGCAATTTTCTAAAAGGGGCCAGTCAGGGAGGGAGTCCTAGGCCGAGGGCGAAGGCACAGCCCTCTGAAAGGCCCCAGCTTGAGAAAGGAGAGCCCCTTGCCCTGAAGGCCCAGGCCAGATGGCTTGGGGGTGGCCAAAGTGACGAGCCAGGGACCACTGCTACCCTCCCCCACCAGCGCAGAGGGGAGATGGTAACACAGCAGCTGAAATCCTGACTCAGAGCTGCCTCCCTGCGTCGCTGCCTCTTGGCCTAATATCAGAGGCCCCCTGGTGGCCACAGGGCGCTAGTGCAGTGAGGAGGCGGGAGCCAGGGCAGCTGCAAGGAGGGAGGGAGGGAGAGGACTGAGCACCCACCCTGGGCAGAAGGGGGCGGGTAGCTCAGCCGCGGGTCCTCAGCGCAGCACCGTGGCAGTCTGTCAAAGGCTGAGGGAAGAGTCCCCTTTACTAGGAGAGTGAGGGAGGGCTGGGGCTGCCCAGGAGGTTGGACTGGGGAAGGGGCCTCTCCCCTGCCCTCCTTGAATGCTCCAAGGTATGGGTCTCCTCACGACGCTGCTCTGGCCTTGGGGAAGGGTGCCAAAGGGGTGCCCACATAGACTGGCTGGGGCAGGGATTAGTCTCGGGAGAGCCTGGGCCTCAGTGGACATGAGCTGCCCTCCCGCCTGGGTGACTGGTAACAGTGATGGAAGTGGCGGCAGGGACCAGTGCTATTCTCAGTGGTGACCGTGATGGTGATGGCGGCAGCACTGGCCAGGGGTTATGGTGATGGTCAAAGGGACAGTGTGGGCATGGGTGCTCACATCCAGGTTGAGAACGGTGATGGTGATTGTGAATTAATGTTGGTGGTGACAGTGATGATACCTTGATGGCGACTCTTGCCGAGTTCTTGAGAAATGCAGACACCGCAGCCTGATGCTGGGCTTGGACAGCAAAGCCATCAGTGGCCCAGCAAGATGACAACAGTGTAGAGTACTGGATATTCAGGCAGAGCCAAAGAGGATCTTGCATTCAGAGAAGACCACAAGCTGTGAAAAGGCAACCAGGGCGGTGGGACCCTGAGCTAGTTTCTTTGGGGTCATTCCTCCACTGGCTTTCATTCTACAGTGGTCCCCTTGGAGCACCTGGCCAAAGGTCTCCAAAGAAGAAGAGGGACTAGGGCAGATGGAGCCGTTAAATGTGCCCATTTCCATCGGCTTATGGGAGAAAAAATCCAAGTAGAGGGTTGGGATGTCCCCACTGTCTCCAAGTCAAAGGAGGATGGATGGAAGGATGAGCATGGGGAGTGATTGGGGACAGCCACAGAGGGTCAATGGTGGGCTAGGCCTCACCTTCAAACCCATCTCCTTGGGCCCCACGCCCCTAGCATCTCTCAGAATAGGTGTCCCCATGAGGAGGAAAGACTGGGCAAAACCAGCCTGGGCAGCTCAAGTTGGTCCTTCCCATCCCCGCCAAACTCTGATCCTCTCGATGGGGGCCAACGTCTGTGCCACTCACTCCATCTCCTGCCCCTCATTTGTTCAACCTTCCATCCAACCCACCCGCACACTCACGCATCCACCTCCCTTTGCATCACCCTTCCATCTGCACAGCCCACCCATCTACACAGCCCTCCACTCATATGCTGCTGCATCCATCCACCCATCCACCTATCTGCGCATCCTTCCATCTGTAACCCTCCTGCTCACCCAGCCCCTCCTCCATCTCCCTAAAGGCCCGCCCACTCATCCACTTACCCACCCACCCATCTTGTCCATCCACACCCACCTCCTTCCTCCATCCATCCATCCCCATTCATCTACCCACCCTCCATCTTTCCATCCATCCATCCCACCCACCTCCTCCATCTACACCATCTCCCTCATCCATCCTTCCATCCATTCCACCCAGCCACCTGGGCCATCCACACCACTGATATTGCCTGTGCACAACTCCTTCACTTCCTTGCTTCCTTCTTTCCATCCATCCATCCATCCATCCATCCATCCATCCATCCATCCATCCACCCAGCAGCCACTCCCCAGCTCCTAGATGCAGCCGAGAGCAGAGACCCAACTCTTGGCTCTCCTGCTGGCTGGGCAGCAGCGGGCTTTCCTCGGTGTGCGCGCGTGTGTGCATTTTATCCGTCCCCCCTCCTCAGCCCGTTATCTCGCGCCCCTCCCCCCGCCCCCGCCCCCTGCTCGCGCTCCCCTCTAATGTGTGATCTGGAAGCTCTATAAGCCTGATGTAATCCGTAATGCAGTCTCTGGCTCCCGATTCGGGATCCAGTTTCAGAGAGCGAGAGATTGGGGAGCGCCGGCAGCCGGGCGGGGGGAGCTCTCGCGCTCTCCTCCTCCTTCTCCTCGGCCTCGGCCTCCTCCTCCTCCT
>NW_004444121.1:3141580-3143465 GCF_000243295.1 Trichechus manatus latirostris
GGGAGCCCCTCCGGCCGGGCGCCGGGTTTGGCCGCCGGAGACGCGGGCGCCCCGGGGATTTGCAAGTCGCCGGATCAAGTCTCCTCCGGCGGGGCCGCGACTGCCGGGAAGGTAAGGAGGCTCCCGCGGTCAGGGGGCGCGAGGGCGGGCGGGGGCCAGGGGGCGGGCGCCCGGACTTCCTAACTTCGCCGTTTGGAGCTTAGCAGCTCTTCGGTCTGCGCTCGGGGCTCGGGAGTTGGGACCCCCCCCCAGCCCCCTGCCTCCTCCGGTGGCGGCCGGTCCCCGTGGGCAGAGGAGGGGGAGACTCTGGGCGTGGGAGAGGCTCCTCGGCGGGGCCCCCCCATTCCACACACACCGAGCCGGGCTGGGAAGGCACCCCCTCCCCAACGCATGCACAGACCAGGGCAGGCTGGGGAAGGAGGTCCCGATGTGCCTCTCAACACAAGACGCTAGCAGGGGTCGAGGGGAACCCCAGATATGTCCCCCTCAGACACACTACACCCGAGCAGGCTAGGGAGAAACACCCCGAGTGTGCCCCCCTTTCCGTAATCACACCAAGAACCCCTCACAGACATTGTAGAGAGCTGAGACGTCCTCCCCCCACGCACCGAGCCCCAGGGCAGGCACCAGAAGCCCCCAGAACCCTCTCACCCACAGACCCGGCAGAGGCAGCGGAGACTCCCCCATGCCCTCCCCATCTGGGTGAGGGGCTAGCCTAGCTGCCCCACCGCCACTGCACGCGACCTGGCTCCTTCTCTCTTGCTCTTCCTTTCCTACTCGGCCGGACAGGCCGCGCGGATAAGCCGCGCCGAACTTTGGGTCGGCCCTGCGCCCTCTCCGGGCGAAGCTGCAGAGCCGGGCACTCCTGGGTCCGCGTCCCCACAACCAAGGCCGCCCGGCCCTTGGCGGCCGTCGCGCGGAGCTGCATGGAGGAATGAGCACGGCCCCTGCCCCTCCTGGGAGGCTGGGGACTCCGGGCCCGGCCAGGCGCCCTCTCCTCTGATCCCCGTGGCCCCTCGGGCAGAGCAGAGTGCGCCCTCCCCCCCCGCCCCAGGCCTCAGGAGGCGCGACCGAGCTGAGAATCGCCGGGAAGCGAGGCGGCCGGGAGGACTCCTAGGAGGCTGCGACTCTGAGCCCGGCTCCTTCGGCCGGGCGGCGCCGGCCCCTGCGGCCCCTTCCTAGGCAGCCCGAAGGGAGCGCCCAGCCTGGCACGCGGACCCAGGCCCGCTGGGCATCTTCCCCTGTTCACTTGTATTCTGGGCTTCCAAGTTTCTCGAGCGCAAGGACTCAGGCTGGGAGCCGGACGAGCCCTCACCCACCCCTCTCCAGCACCTGTCCCTGTCGCCGCTTCCCTCACGTCCGGCTCCCCCGGGCCGGGGGCGCAGATGCCTTCGCGGCAACTCCAGAGGAGCTGAATGGCGTGAAGGCGTTGGGGGGAGGGGGGCCACGGAGCCCTCTACCGGAGCTGCTTGGCGTATGGGTTGGGGAGGGGGCTGGGAGGTCCACGCTCGCGCCCCAGTCTGGGGACCTAAGGAGACCCGGGTGCCCTCCCCACCAACGCAAACACACGCCCCCTCTCGGAGCAGGAGCCGCCGCCGGCAAGAGCAGCGGCCGCGAGGCGGGGGTGGGGAGTGGGAGGGGGACAGGGGCGAGAGTCCCCTTTCATATCCGGAGGTGGTACCGGGTTCGGGGTCTGGGGAGGCGGCCATAGCGTCTCCCAGAGCCCTGGAGCCTTCCGTTCTCTGCGACGCCCACAGCTGAGGAGGCAGCGATGGAGGGTCGAGGAGGGCGCCGCTCCCTCCGCGGCCCCGGGCGGCCGCCAAACTCTGCGTCCGGACGCCCGGATGCCGGCGGGTCCGGCTCTGAGTACCCGAGCAAGGTCAAG
>NW_004444121.1:3144726-3164844 GCF_000243295.1 Trichechus manatus latirostris
TGTGCGCGTGGCGTGGGTGCGCGTGTCCGTGAGTGTGCGCCCTGGCTGTGGCATTCGGTGGCAACCACGTTTGAGCCTCTGACCGTTCAGACCGTGTGTGTGGGCTGCGTGCGCGAGATGGGGGGGCTCTAACTGCCACACACCTTCTCAGGAAGACCTTAGACCTGGAGGCTTGTGTTAGCCCGGCCATGTCCTCTAAACCCCGGGGGCCTGTGGCACTGCTGGCTGCAGCTGCGCCGTTGGGCAGAGCTGTGTCTCCGGGGTGAACAGTCACAGCTCCCCCCACCAGAAGCCCTGTCCGCAGCCCACGTGCACACACTCACACTGGGGGTGCAGCCTACGGGGTGCACAGGCTGGTGGGAAGACAGGGAGGAATCCGACCTGGATATCCCTCTGTGGACCCGGCTCAGGGTGGGGGCCAGAAGATAGGAGCCTGCAGGGCTTTAAGGCAGGGTGCCCCCAAGAGGCTTCCAGAAGGAACTGACAACCAAACTGACCTGAAGAAGGGGTGGGTGGTGGTTGTGAATGGAGTGAGAAGGTTTTCAGCAGAAATAAAGCTTGTGCAAAGGCCCTGAGGCAGGAGAGAGAGAAATGCTTGAGGAATAGACGGAGGAGGAGGGTGAGTGGCCAGAGAAGGACTTCAGAGGGAAGTGGGGCCAGGCCCAGAGAGGCCTGTGTCCTCCTCTCCCCGCCCGGCTGTGTCGTGGGAGCTGTGGAAGGGTTTCAGCCAGGTTTGGTGACCTGATCTGGACCTGCCAACAGGGTGATGGGTGCTCCTGGGGCAACAGGGTCACAGGGAGAGTGACCAGGAGGACAGATACACACTCAGGTGCACAGGGCTCCCAGGCCCACACAACACACATGTGTGTGCACACCTTCATCACAGAATCACCCCACGCTCTGCCACCACCCAAGACCTACACACACACATCAATGTGCAACACAAACATGCACAGTGCAAGCACACGTACTCCCACAAAGAAAAAGAACACACAGGGCTCAGAGACACCCACTGCCCTACACCCTGGGCTCAGCTGTCGGCTCACGCGATGTGCCAACAGCAGCACCCCAACCACACACACAAGTGCGCGCGCCGCCCTGTGCCCTGTGCGCATCCTCGCTCGTCTGTGGATACAGACGCCCGGGCACACACCCGGGGACGCAGACTCGGACCGTCATGTCCAGGAGCATGGCGGCGTGCCTGGAACATCAGGGCTGCAAGGGCGATGGGAGAGCCCCCGATCCTGCCCTCTCCCCATTTCCCAGAGGGGAGGAGTGAGGCCTGGAGTGGGAAGAGCTTCCGATGTAACTTGACGTCCAGGCGGGCCCACCTCCGTGGCCTCCTCCGTGTCGTCCTGTCTCACGGGGCTAAGGAGAGGATTGGCCTCGGGAGATAAGTTCACGGCCAGCTGAGGGGGCACTTGGATCCCACTTGCCCCTCCCTCCCTCCTCTCTTCACGTTGACTAACTTCTCTTAATTGAAAAAGCGACCAACTACGTGAGCGGTGTACTGCGCGTCAAACGCAAAGAAATCTCCTTCCCACCCCAGACCGTGGTCCTCCCACCCTGCATAACCCGTTAACGATTTCCTGTGGTCCTTCCGGAATGTTCTGTGCCTCCACAAGCTTGAGCGTTTCTTGACCCTGTAGGTGGTTTAGATAATGAAAGTGTTCTGTGTACATTGTGGGGGCACCTGTCTCGTCCCCAATGCCTTCAATGATAGGCTGGGGGTCAGGCCTGTTGCAAGGCGTTAGCTCCTGGCCCTGGCTCTGCCCGGACCCCCTGGGTCTACCTCTGATCCCCTCCCTCCTTCCTTCTCTGCACAGTGTTCAGCAGTGGCTGGGAAGGGCCCCTTCCTCTCAGTCCTGGTGTTCATCGTCACCACCACCACCATCCCCGTCATAATACCACCACCACCATCCCCACCACCATCCCCATCATAATACCACCACCACCATCCCCACCACCATCCCCATCATAATACCACCACCACCATCACCAGCATCCCCACCATCACCGTTATATCCACCACCACCACCATCACCATCATCTCCACCATCACCATCATCCCCGTCACCATCACCAGCATCCCCACCATCACCATCATCCTCACCACTATCATCCCTTACCACCATCAGCCCCCCCGCTGTAGCCATCACTGCCCCCCAGCATCACCCCCCCCGACTATCATCCCCCACCATAGCCATCAGCAGTGTCTTTGGCCCCATTGCCATCACTGGCGGTGGAGAGCTCTGGGGGGCTCTGCAGGGGCAATGTGGAGGAGCCCAGATGTGAGTCGGCACGAAGCCCCCAAGCCCTGCCCATCCCTGCAGGCATATGGTCAGTCGAGTCTCCCTGCCCTTGTGGGCAAAGTGACTTTGGACAAGTCCTTTCTCTGGAAGGAAGGTAGAGTCGCAGTGACACAAGGGTCAGGTATATGGCCCAGGAGGACCTGAGCATCCCGTGTAAACTGGAAAGCACAGCATCCCAGGAGGGGTGGCGGTGAGGTGTCCACGGCCCAGATGGACAGGAACAGGGCTCAGTGCCGGGGAGGGAGCCCCCACCACCCCAGCCTGCCCCACCCCTGGGTCTGGGTCTCACAGATGGCTCCAGGGGGCTGCCTCTGACAGCAGCACGTGTGCGTGCACACGCCGCACCCCCACACCCCCATGCACACACACACACACCCGCACGCACATGTGCAGACACACGCACAGACCCCACACACTCTTACTTCCACGCACAGAGGTCCCTCACACTCAAACACCAGGAGCCCGTGCTCACTCAGACACCACATCACACACACACCCCCATCCATGTGCACGCACACACCATGTGCACGCTTGCACACTCACACACACGTGCATAGTGCACGCACACACGTGCACACACCCTGGGAGCCCCTCAGTGCTCGGCTGCGCCCCCAGCAGGACACTGTGCGCTGTCGGAGGCCCGGCTTCCGTCGCTGGCTCTGCTGCTCTGCAGTCACTGCCCGAGACACAGGCTGCCCCCCGCCCCCGTGCAGCGCATGGTGGGTGCTCAAGACGAGGCCGCTGGCAGCACTCTTAGCCTCGAGTGCCCCCCACATCCTCTCTGCGGATCCCTCCCTCCCCTCAGCTGTTCAGACAGCACAGGGGTCTGGAGGCCTGGGTGGGACCTGTTCCCAGCGTGCAGCCTCGCCAGGGCCTCAGTTCCCACCTGAGCACCAGGACAGGGGGGACCTGCCCTGCCTGTCGGGACAAATGAGTACCAGGCCCCGCCCATCATGACAGGCCTCCCTGTGGCGGTGGGGGCAGGGGCTGGGGCAGCTGGGTGCCAGGACACCTGGGCTCCGTGGGGTGCGTCTAGACTGGCTCCATAGTTAACCCCATTGGCATGCAGCCAGGGCAGCCCTGACCTCCTAGGACAGCTCTGGCTGTGACCTCGGCTGTCTGCACTCCAGGTACACACCTGCGCGGCTGCCCCTGGGACCCCTGAGCTACCTGCCCCCAGGCCCAGGGCAGGGCCGCAGCTCCTCTGACTGTGCTGTCCTCCCCACCCTCCCAGTGTGACCTTGGGCAAGCGACCTTGGATGAGCCCTCCCCCCGAAGACCTCAGGAGCACAGATCCTGCGTGGGGAGGGCAGGGGCACAGGCTCCACTCCCCCGGGTGACCAGCCTGGGTGCCCGGCTCACTCCTGTGCTGAGCAAGGGACAAAGAGGGCACTAAGGTTCCTCACCTCCAGATCCCAGACACACCCCTCCCTCGCGAGTGTGTGGCCCCTTGGAGGGGCTGCGTGGACCGCCGGGACCTCGACGGGGCCTCAGCCCCATATGGGCAGCTGCAGGCACAGTCCAGTTGCAGAGGTGGTAGGCAGTGGCACGGGCAGGGTGAGCAGCTGGGGGCACGGCCTTCCCCTCCCCTCACTCCTGTCCCAGAGCCTGCATCTGAGTGGTGCAGGGTCTCATCTATCCCTGCGGGTAGACCCCCCACCAAGGAGTGATGGGGGGTGCCCCTGGCGGTGGCTACACGCCAGCCACTCCCTCCCCTGTGGTCTGCTTTCCCCAGTATAGGTATCAAGTCCCAAGCCAGGGTGCCCTTACCCCCAGCCCTGCTGTCCGAGTCCCCGAGGTTCAGTGGGGCACAGGGAGAGGTCCCCTGCCACCTGGCTGTCCCCAGGTCTGACCCACAGCTTACAGCGGCCCCCAGGCCCTGCTTCATGCCCTTCTGTGCCCCACAGCTGCTCCTGTTGAAACTTTCTTCCCTGCTCGTTTGGGGCTTCGACCTCTGACTAGGTGGTCCACAAGTCCTTGCCGGGCCCGGGGGGGCAGCTGGCAGGCAGCATCACCACCCAACGTGTGAGCTTGTGGGTGTGCTAGTGCTTTTGTGTGTGCGTGTGTGTGCTTGTGAGGGCGTGGATGTGGCTAGTGCGTGTGTGTGTGCACATGCACGAGTTGGGGTGCAGGGAAGGAGGGGACACCCCATCTCAGGAGCCCTGGTGACTCAGGCAGGTTCTCCGGGACAGTGCTTCTGCCCTGTGTCCTGAAGGGTAAGTAGGCTGTACCCCGCATCAGCAGGAGGGAGGCCCAGGCGGGGCCCGGCATACCAAAGGCCAGGACCTGCAGTGGCTGGGTGCTGGCGTCTTGGGCAGGTGGAGGCTGTGGCAGCAGAGGGGGTGGCACAAGGCACCAGGCTTCGAGGATGTCCAGAGAGCTGGCCCCCTGCCCCGGGCCTCCATGGTGGCCAGGGGGTGGGATGGAGCCAAGGGGCCTCAGCCTCCTTGTCTGTGAAGGGGGTGGAGGATGGCCCTGCCTCCTGGGGATCCAAGACTGGACAAGAGCATCCTCGGAGGGGCACGGCTGGGCCCCGGGGAGGGGGGCTGGGGCAAGACCTCACCCCCACCCCCACCGCAGAGGCGAATCCTGAGGCTGGGCACTGTCTCTGCTCCTGGCAGCTCCGCCTGGCGTCCTCCGGCTGGGCCCGCTCGGCAAGCATGGTGAACACGGGGTTCCCACGCCCCGTCCGTTGGTCCACCCCTCACACCTGGGTCTGCCCCCAGCTGTACAGGCACGCCTCACTTGGCTGCCCACTGCCCCAGCCCCATCCCCACCTGGTGTGGGTGCAAATGACCCAGGGCTCCTGGTCGGTCCTGCTCAGAACACCCTGCCAGCTGGCAGTGGGGCCTGGCTGCTGGCTTTCCCAGGGTCAGAGGGGGCAGCAGGCAGGTAGGCGGTCTCTGCTCACACCCCGGCTCTGCCTGGTGCCTAAGCGCGGCCTGCCTCATAGCCCCGGCCCGGACCAGACCCCCTTGGTCCCACAGGCGGACAGCGGTGGCTCTGGGTGACCAGCCACAGCCCTGGGCTGCCCTGCTGGCCAGGGAGGGAGCTGTGAGGGCTGTGAGCACCCCAAATGGCGAGGGCGGGCTGACCATGGGGGGGCCTCTCTGGGGCCGCTCTCGAGACTGGCCCGGGCCATCCTCGGAGCGAGGCGCCCCTGCCCCTCCCCCGCGCAGCCTTCCGGGGACACAGGCGGCACTGTTCAGAGGCCCCGGTGATAACAGAGCGCCTGTTGTGGCTGCTGTCTGGGCCACCATTGGCAGCCTGGCTGGGTGGGGAGGGGACGCCGGGAGGCCGGGGCCTGGGGTCGGGCCTGTCGGTGTGGACTGGGCCCAGGGCGAGCGGGGGAGCTGAGCCCTGGGGGAGGGCCAGCATGGACTGAGGCTGGAGAACCACAGAGCCTGAGTAGCCAGCCCAGCTCCTTGGTGCACAGTGGGGAAACTGAGGCGCAGAGCTCAAAGGAGCACAGGTCTGCTGGTTGCCGGGGCAGGTGTGTGAGCGTGTATGTGTGTGTGTGCACACGTGTGTGAGCAATATGGGGAAACTGAGGTGTAGAGCTTCTGATCGCAGGGCAACTGTGTGCATGTGTATGTGTGCTCGTGTGTACGTGTGTACATGTATGTGTGCATGCATGTGCATGTGTTTCTATGTAGGTGCACGTATGTGTGCATGTGTGTGTACCTCTGTGTGCATGTGTGTGCGTGTTTATATACGTGCATGTACGTGTATGTGTGCGTGTTTATATGTGTGTGTGCACGTGTGTGTGTGTGTGCGTGCCTGGGCTCATCTGCAGTCCCGGGATGGTTGGGGGGCCGGCATGGACCCCATCTGACAGTGACCCTGTTTGCAATGTGGACTGCTGTGAGGATTACTCGAGGGGTCTGTGGGAGACCCCGACCTGGCTCTGGCTTCCGGGCAGCACTCAGTAGATGTCCATCATTGTACCCCTTCCTCTTCACCCCTGACGCCCAGCTCTCCACCCCACCCCACGTGGCCGGCCCGGCTGCCCAGCCTTCCTAGGTCCCCACCTCCCATCACCCCATCTCCTGCCACCCCGGCTCAGAGACCTCCAAGTCCCCGAACCACATCTCCAGGTTCTGGGCGGCCACACGGCAGTGGGACCAGGGAAGGGCACTCTGCCCTCCACAGGGCTGGCCAGCCTCCCCTGCAGCAGGAGGGATGGGGGCTAGACACCACGAAGAACTTCCAGGCAGCAAGGGCACTGTGGCCCTAGGAAGGTGACGGGGAGAGGGAGGGCCTGCGAGGGCTCGAATGCTAATCGGCCGCTGTCCTTGGAAACCCAAGAGGGGCAGCGGGTGATGCAGCCGATTGCCCTGGCGGAGGCGGGGGGGACAAGTGGCCACCCGAACAGCCTGTGGTTGGGACCAAGGCAGTCGCCACGTCCCTGAGAGGCAGAGGGCTGGCGCTAATTAAACTGTGGACACTTAACGAGATGAGAAACCAGGAACCAGGCTGGACCCCCTCCCTCACCCGCCCCAGCGCCAGGATCAGAAACCCAGGAGCCTCTTTCCAGCCCATCTCTGTCAGCTGGGGGCTCCTGGGATTCCTGTCTCCTGGCAGGGTCTGGGAGAGGTGGGCACGGGCAGTCAGCAGGCCTGGGCTGGCTGCGTGTCGGGGACAAGCTACTCTGTGTCTCTGGCCCTGCCCCTTGGGGTCTCATAAACACACCGCTAGGGGTGGGGGGTGCCTCTCTCCCAGCCCTCGTCTTTGGCCCCGCATAGCCCGGTGAGGGCGGCACTGAGCCCACCCTCACCTCCTGAGGTGTGACGGTGTGCAAGACTCCTCTCCAGGTGTGTGCGCACACACACAGATACACACTCATATACTACACACATACAGACACACGCTCACACCACACAGATACACGCTCACACCACACTCACACAGATACACACACCACACTCACACACACACAGATACACACTCATACTACACACATACAGACACACGCTCACACCACACAGATACACGCTCACACCACACTCACACAGATACACACACCACACACACACACACAGATACACACTCATATACTACACACATACAGATACACGCTCACACCACACAGATACACGCTCACACCACACTCACACAGATACACACACCACACTCACACACACACAGATACATTCTCACACCACTCACACACACGCAGATACACACATACACCACACACACAGATATACTTACACCACACACACGTACAGATACATATTACCACACACCACACACATGCAGATGCACACTCATGCACACCTACATCCATGTGCACAAATACACATGCACAGATACGCACCTGCACACAGTCATATTCACACCACACACACACATAGATACATGTTCATGCACACTCGCATACACACTTGCACAACTCATACACACACCACACACAGAGGTGCACACACAGATACACACTTGCACACATACCACACACACGCAGATACACTCACACATGCACAGATACGCATTCACACACTCATAACACACCACTCACACACACGCAGACACACGCTCATGCACTCACACGTACAGTACACAATGCACAGATACACACTCATGCACATCTGCATACATGTGTGCACACACCCCACACTCACACTCATGCATACACACACACAGATACACACTCATATACTACACACGTACAGATACACGCTCACACCACACACAGATACACGCTCACACCACACTCACACAGATACACACACCACACTCACACACACGCAGATACACACTCATGCACATCTGCATACATGTGTGCACACACCCCCCACTCACACTCATGCACACACACCCACACAATACACACTCACACACACCACATTTGTGCACACAGTCACACACACACTGAACACACACACACTCCTGCCCCTTCTCAGCGAGGCCACCACCCCCTACCCCCCCCCCAGCCGAAGCCGGAAGTCTGGCCAATTGCCCGTGGGTGGGACTGACTGCCGGCTTGTCAGCCCCTGCCACGGCCGCGTGACCTGGGTCTACCATGCCCCGCTTAGGTCCTGGCACAGGGAGGGACAGAAGTCTGAAAACATAGTCTTGGTGTCCCCAGGCCCTTCCTGGGGGGCGTGGAGCTGGAGGTGCCAGCCAGCCACGGGCCTCAGAGTCACTATCGCAGCCTCGTCAGAGGGGGCTGGCAGGTGTCAGCCGGGAGGAGAGGCCCAGTCACTGAAGGCGTCTGTGGGCTGCTGGGTGGGCAGGGGGTGTGGGCAGGCGGCCAGGTGTTGCTCTGCCCGGTGACCCGGCCAGGAGAGGTGGGCAGGGCCAGTTCTGCAGTTCTCAAACCCCAGCTAGCGGCTACAGTATCGTGCACCCAGAAGCTTTCCCTGAGCCAGTGTGTGCATCCGTTCAGGTCAGGGGTGTTCTTGGTGAATCCAGGGTGCCAGGAAGGGTTCTGAGCCCTGTACCCCTTTCACCCCGACTCTCTGGCGGCCTGTGGCACTCCTTGGAACCCCAGGGCTCTGAGGAACCCTATTTGAGAACCTGCGAGTGGGCACTTCCAGATGAGTTCTGGTTCCCGGAGCCTGCTGAAGGCTCGCTCGGAGGTCCCGGGTCTCCAGGGGTTGTGGCTGCCTGAGGGCCACTGGGCTCTGCTTCAGACCCCCACTCCCACCCTTGCCTGCCCGCTGACACTTCCTTCCTCCTGCTGTCCAGGCCCCAAAGTTCCCCTGGCGTCCCCTACCCTCATGGCTGCTGGGCATTTTCCGTCTGCTTCCTCCCCCACCGCCCTCACCAGCCTCCGACTGAGCTTCCAGGGCTGTGGCAGGGTCTTTCTAGGGCATCTCTGTCACAGGTGCTCAGGAGTGGGGTGACCAGCGGCAGTGGGTTGAAGTCCTGCTGGGCTTTGCGGGGGCTCACCTGGGGACTCTGGGAGACTTGGGGGAACCCTGCAGGGCTGGGTCCATAGCAGAGTCGGGGTGGCTGTGGCTGCATCAGGCCCCTGCCTGGGACAGGAAGGGGGCAGGGCGGGGCTGTGCCATAGGGAACTGGGCGGGGTTCCTGGGCCTGGGCCAGTGACCACGGCCAGTCCTTCCTCTCTCTACACGCCCCCGTCTACATGATGGGGGGGGTGCCAGGGACTGGGGGTCCCTGCCCAGGCCAGTCCCCTGAGTGTGGGCAGAGGTGAGGAGGGGTGCCTCTACCCAGGTCTGCCCCAAAAAGCTGAGTGAGAACTTTGCATTGTAGATTTTTCTTCTTTATCCTGCCTTTAAAAATATTTTTAATTCCTTGCTTGGGACCTGAACGTTGGTCATGGGGAGGCCCCGCAGGGCTGGGTCTGGCCCTTCCACCCCTGGGCAAGCCTCAGCCCCGCATCCCTGCTCAGGTCCAGCTCTAACCCTCGTGCAGAGAGCAGTGGGGTACCCCATTGTGCAGATGATGGAAACTGAGGCTCAGGGGCAGGGGTGTGCTCATGGCCACAGGGCCAGGGAGGGTGGGGCCTGAGTCCAGCCTCAGGCATCCAGCTCCCGTCCTGGAAGCGCGGCCCAGCCGAGGCCAGCCCTGGCGGCCGCCTGCAGGCTCCCTGCCCGCCCACGAGGCCCGTGTGGGAAGGACGCCAGGAGGGGACTGCAGAGCAGTGACCAACCTTGTGTCACCTGCCAGTTGGGCCCGAGCAGCAGGGAGTGGCCAGGCCCTGTGGGCAGGTGGCCGGCTGTCCGTGGTCAGCGGGGTGGGCACCTGTGCTCGGGACAGAGCTGGGCAGGGTGGGACAGACCGCCAGGCCAGGGGCCGTGAGGATGGAGGGGAAACCGAGGTCTGGGGGCAGGAGGAACTTGCCAGGGTCTCACAGCAGGTGAGAACAGGCCAGTGCCCGGCTCCCTGAGCCACGTGCCAGGAGCCGCCTCCCTTCCCCCAGGGCCGAGGGGCACCACTGGAGCTGGGAGGTGCTCTGGTGGCACCGGTCTGGGGTCAGGCGGGACTCTAGTCTCGGCCCTCCCTCCCACCCACCCACTCCCTGTGACCTTGGTGAGCCCCCCGCCCTCTGGGCCTCTGTCTGCTCCTCAAAGTGAGGACGGCAGCACTGGCCCCTGGAGCATGGAGGCTCAGTGCAGGTGGAGCTGCAGGCCTGAGGGGCGAGCGGACCCCTGCCCAGGAAGTGAGTGAGCGGGTGCAGAGGGAAGTCCTGGCAGGGGCGTGCAGGGAAGCAGGCAGTGGAGGGGCGCAGCCCCTGGGGCTGCAGTGGGCGTGAGGGGCCAGGGCGAGCAGGGCAGAGCGGAGCCAAGGGCCCCATGTCAACCTTCCAGAAAGGAGCAGAAGCAGAGTCAACAAGGGGGCAGGTTGGTGGGGGCGGGGGGTGCTCTGCAGTCCATCCCAGCTCTGGGGGTGGGGCTCTGAGAGGGTACTACGGGGAGGCTGGGGCATGGCCAAAATGACACTTCTCTCTCCCTGCCCCACTTGTGGTCATGTTTGGGATTCTTCCCAGAAAGGCCGGGGATTGGGAAGGTGAGCGGAACGGGCAGGAGGGGCCAGGGAGCTGGAAGAGGCCAGGCAGAGGGACAGAGGCTGACAGGGGCCCGCGATGTGGCCGGGGGTGGGCAGGGAGGAGGAGCCCTCGGGAGCCAAGCCAGATGGGCCAGCCTGAGGCCCTGTGGGTGCTGGCCTGGCACCACCCACCTCTGCCTGCTCAGGCCTGGGTGGAGGTGGAGGCCCTCCGTCCCCTGGGCTGGAACTGCCTCTGCGGTGGACACACTGGTGGACGAGCGGCAGACAGGTGGCAGACGGCACCTGGTCTGTGACTGGGCCTGGGTCTGGATGGCCCTACTGCTGGGCAGGGCCTGGGCTGAGCCACCCTCCTCTGGGAGCCCTGGGTGGTGGGTGCTGCCCCGTGCACCCCAGCCTGCCTGGGGCCTCACACTGCCCTCTGCTCTCTCTCTTCCAGGTATTGCGGGCGTCCACAGGCGGGCGTCTGGGCCCCCAGCGTTAGGAGCTGCTGCTGCCCTCCTTGTCGTCTGAAGCCGTGCCTTGTCTGCCCTCTGGCCCTCGCCTGGCGCCCCGGCCCTTCTCCCTGTCGCCCCGGCCCCACCCCGCCCGCCGCCGGCCCCTGGCATGTCAAGGCCTGGCCGACACCAGCCTGCCCAGCCCGCGGAACCCCAGCGGCCCCGCGAGCTAGGATGAGGGGCCAGGCCACCGCCCCGGGCGCCCTGTGGATCCTCGCACTGCTGCTGCTCCTGCTGCTACTGGGGCGCCGTGCGCGCGCGGCCACGGGGCTGGACACGGGGCCTGCGCCCGAGCCGTGCGCCACGCTGGTGCAGGGCAAGTTCTTCGGGTACTTCTCGGCGGCCTCCGTGTTCCCGACCAACGCCTCGCGCTGCTCCTGGACGCTGCGCAATCCAGACCCACGGCGCTACACGCTCTACATGAAGGTGGCCAAGGCACCCGAACCCTGTGACGGCCCTGGCCGTGTCCACACCTACCAGTTCGACTCCTTCTTGGAGTCCACGCGCACCTACCTGGGCGTGGAGAGTTTCGACGAGGTGTTGCGCCTGTGTGACCCCTCGGCGCCCCTGGCCTTCCTGCAGGCCAGCAAGCAGTTCCTGCAGATGCGACTCCAGCGGCCACCCCTGAACGAGGCGCCCAGCAGGCCCCCGGGCCCCAGCGACGGCTTCTCTGTGGAGTATCTGGTGGTGGGCAACCGCAGCCCCAGCCACGCCGCCTGCCAGATGCTGTGCCGCTGGCTGGACGCCTGTCTGGCTGGTAGTCGCAGCTCACATCCCTGTGGCATCATGCAGACCCCCTGCGCCTGCCTGGGTGGGGACACTGGTCCCCCTGCCGCCGGCCCCCCGGCTCCCCGCGGGGACGTCTGCCTGCAGGACGGCGTGGCCAGTGGCCCCGAGAACTGCCTCACCAGCCTGACCCAGGACCGGGGTGGTGACGGCACTGCAGGTGAGTGGCTGGCGGGAGGGACCGCAGGGGGGCTCTTTAGGCAGGGAGCGGTGGGGAGCGAAGGTCTCCCCTCCAGGGCTGCCCCAGCACCAAGGGGGTGGGGTGGACAGAGCTTTTGTGCCTTGTGGCCTGCCAGTCACCACACCCCCAGGGTCCAGCCACGGTGTTTCCTGAATGAGTGAATGAATGAACGAACCAACAGTGGCCTGAGCTGAGACCAGGTCCACAGGGCTCAGGCTGGGCTCCAGGGTGCCGAGGTTTGCCTTCTGGCTGAGGGGGTGGGCCTTCCGTTTTCTCAGGCAGGATCTAGTGGACCAGGGAGGCCTCAGTGTCCAGGCCGGGGGATGGGGTCGGCAGGGCCTCTAGAGGTGGGTGACTGTCCAGGCTGGGGGATGGGGTCGGCGGGGCCTCTAGGGGTGGGTGACTGTCCAGGCTGGGGGCAGGCCTGCATGGAGGAGCGTTATCTGGACATGACACAGGAGGTGAGAGTCAGGCCTCGAGTGTGGCTTGGCTGCACGAACTGTCCGTGTCCGGGCGCTGGCTGCTGAGTGCTGCGGGCGTGCAGACGTCTCTGGTGCTGTCGGGCAGCTTTGGGAGGCGGGGAGGGAGAGAGACACCATGAATGCACGGATACCTGTATCGGGTGGCGGGGGAGCAGCTGCAGTGTGGGCCATGGTTTTTCTCGGCGGGGGTGGGACAGACCCGCTTGGCCTTCTGGGAGCAAGGAGGGGTGAACCCTGTGGACTCGGGGACTCTGCTCCAGCCAGGGGCACAGCGGGCGAGGCCTGGAGCAGGCAGGGGTCGTCAGCCACGTGAAGCACCTTGGCAGGTTTTCTGCCGCGAGGAGGCTGTGGCCAGGCTTGGCCAGGCTTGGCCAGGCTTTGTGTGTGTGGAGGGCGAGGCGGGCGGGGGGCTCTGCACCCCCTGGGAAGGTGGAGTCCCCCCATTCACCCTGAGGTCCCAGGCTAGGAGGACCTCCAGAGTTCTGTCCAAAAGCCTGGGAGGCTGGGGCTCCACCAAGATGGGGCGAGGCAGCTTGGGGAGGACGCTGAGGGTTCCGAATTGCACTGTGGGGTCTCCTTGTGGAGATAGGAGGCTGAGCAGGCAAGGCTGGCAACGAGGTGAGGCCGGGTGGGGGTGACAAGGGTGGTGGGGGTCCCTGGCCTCAATGCCGGCAGCCGCCGGGGGCATCCAGCTAGCCGTGGGCTCCTGCTCAGAATGATGTCTTCAGAGGCATAAAGTGATTCCCCGTAGGTTACAGAGGGAGCCAGCCAGCCTAGGATGCGGTTCTGTTCAGGGGACGTAGACCCAGATGAGACCCAGCCAAGCAGTATATGTTGATAGAGGAGGGGTCCGGGCCCCTGTGTTAGGGAGTGGGGGACTGGGCCAAGCCCACAGGGACCTGAGGAAGAGGAGGCAGGGTCCCCGGGGGCGGGGGCGGTGGTGGCCTCTCCAGAAACCTTGCACTGGGTCAGGGGCTGCTGAGCGCTGGGTGGAGGGTGCTGAGGACCGACCTTCAGGCTGGGCCGCATGAAGGTCACCGTGACCTTGGCAAGGGCACCTTCTCCGAGGGGGATGGGGAAGGGAGGTGGGGTGGAGGCTGGAGGCTGGTGTGGGAGGGGGTGGACGCAGGAACTCCCCCCCCTCCCCCAGCGAGTTCCTGACCGCGTCGGAGCCTCAGATTCCGTATCTACAAAACGCTGGCTGCCTGGCAAGGTCGTGTGGTAGCGCTGGACAGGATGGGCCTCAGGTGCTGGTCCCTAGTCACCTCCAGTCCACAGGAGCTGCTCTTCATAGCACGGCGTGGGGTGCTGGGAGGGCTGAGCCGTGCTGGGTGCAGGAGGAAGGGCAGGTGCGGCACATGGCTGGCAGGTGGAGGGTGTCCAGGCGTGTGGCCCCACAGGACACCGGTGCCTCACCCTTCACTTGTACCCCCGACCTGCTGGCCCAGCCAAGAGGTGCTGGGTGCCAGCAAGCGGAGGCCCCAGATGGGGCTCCTGGGTAGAGGGCAGAGGGGCTGGCGGTGGGGGGTTTAACCAAAGTGACGCGCTCTCATGTTGCTCAGGCCATGTAGCAGACTGGGTGTCGGGCTCTGAGGGGACGCCAAGCCAGCAGGCCTGGTCTGGTTGGGCACAGGGGTGGGGCTGACAGACTTGCAGAGGGGAAGGGTGAGGGCAGGAGCAAAGACATCCCGACTACTCCTGAGTTTCTGGGCTGGGATGGGAACATCAACCAAGGTGGGGTGGCAGAGGGGGGAAGATCCAGAGGTCACAGTGGGACTGAGTGAAATGCGTGTGGGGCGTCCAGGCGGGGTGTCATGTGAGCTAAAGGGCCTGGAGTGCCAGGACGGGATGGGTTGGGGTGATGGGTGCTTGGAGGTGGCACCTGAACCACATTGGCAAAGCCCCCGGCCTGGGCTCGAACCCCAGCCTGTCCCTGTCTTGTCCTGTGTCCCCGGGCCATCCCCTCAGGCTCCTTGTCACTCAGTGGGAAGAGTAAAAATACCGACTTTCCCAGACTGGCGTGAGGAAGGGGGCTGGGGCGAAGTCGGGTCCGAGCTGAAGCACAGGTGGTGCTGAGATCGCAGTGCCCACAGGTGTTCCCAGGAGGGAGCCTCAAGGGGGCTTGGAGAACAAAGAGACAGACGGAGGAAGGAGGGTGTGGAGAGCCGGCTCAGGCCGTCTGGGGTATGTGTGCAGACCCTGAGAAAGGGGATGTTTGGAGGTGGTGCTCAGGAGGAGGTGGGGAGCTGTGTGCGTGTGTGTGCAAGTGTGTATCGAGTACTGTATTGCACAGGTGTGTGTGTGTGTGCATGTGTGTGTGTGCATATCTGTGCATGTGTGTATATGCACAAGTATGTGTGTTCGTGTGTGTGCTGTGCATCGTGGGCATGGTCATGCTTGCAGGTGTATATATGTGCATGCATGTGTGTGCATATCTGTGCATGTGCCTGTGTGCCAGGATGTGTTTTCACGGGTGCATGTGTGCTGTGCGTTGTGGGCATATCCATGCGTGCAAGTGTGCAAGCATCGCATATGTCTGTGCACGTGTGTGCTGAGGCGGGGCTCTGCAGGGGCCGATTCAGAGCCTTGGCTCAGAGCCCCAGAGACTGTGCGGCTGGGCCTGGGGGTCTTGTGGGGAGAGGATCTGGAGAGAGCCTGCGATGTGAAGGTGGGGAGCTCTCTGCACTAGCAGCATGGGGTGGACGGTGGTCGCCCAGGCCCTGATGCAGAGATGTGGTGGCCCAGACCTCAGTGCCTGGATCCGGAAGACTGGATGCTTCTGGGACCTTGGAAGTAAAAATGGTCTGAGTGGTAATAACAGCAGTCATTTACGCTGACTGTGCCGGCAGCGTCTGCATACTCTCCACAGCCGCCGGTGAGCTCGGCCCCCAGGAGGCATGTGCCTGCCTCGGGGTCTTTGCATGGGCGGTGCCCTCTGCCTGACACCTGCAGACCTGGCCCCCTCGAGCCCTTGCACACTCGTCACCTCCTCGGTGGCAGGACTCTGGCCAGGCTGTATAAAATGGCAGTGTCCCTGCCGCAGCTCTCTGACCCCTGCGCCCTGTCTTTGTCTCTCCACAGCACATGTTGTCCTTGAGCACAGTGTGGCTGCCCTTATTTGCTATGTCTGCTGACCACTGTCTGTCTGTGCCTGCTAGGATGGAGGCGCCACAGGCAGGGTACTTGCCCCATTCACTCATGAGCCCCTAGACCAGTACTTGGCACACAGCAGGCACTCAATAAATGCTGGCTGAGTGGCACACAGCAGGCACTCAATAAATGCTGGCTGAGTGGAAGGAGGCACAGAGACGTTAAGACACCTGGCTGAGGTCACAGAGTCATAAGTGGCAGTTGACAGCAGGGCCGGCTCTTTTGGTCACCTAATGTGTGTATGTGTGGTGTGTGTGCACGGGTGTGTATGCATGCGTGTGTGCATGCACGTGTGTGTGTGTGCACTTATGTGCATGTGTGTGAATGTGTTGTGACAGGGTGGTGCAAGGACCAGAGAGGCAGAGGACCATTCAGAAGCCACACAGCTGAGCTGGGGAGGCATAGAACGCCTGAATCTTGTCTGCTGAGCCCTATGTCAGGGAGCCCCCCGACCCGTGTGTTTGGGGAAGGCTGGGACAGTCGCGCCCCACCATCCCATCCCGTGCAGGCCGCGCACGGCCACGCGGGGAGCGAGCAGGCAGCCTGTGGCCCATTTTCAGTCCCTGCCCCCGCCTGGCCTGCCCAAACGCCACATGGCCACATCACGCGCCAGGCGCCCGCAAACCCTCCTCAGGCCAGAGCAACTGTTCGCTCTCCTCCCCCTCACCCGCCCCGCTGCCCACCTGACAGCCCCTTTCTGGGGCCGCCAGGCTCCCCCACCTCGGGTCTCTCAGCACGTCTGTCTCTCACCCGTGATCTCTCTGCATTTCCTGCCTTTGGTGAGATGGGCCATTTCTCTCAAGGGGTGTTTTAAATATTCATGTTTTAATTAAAGAATTTTATTGCAGAAGCGACATGTGAGGTTCTGAAAAAGCAGCGTCCTGGGGGCTGGGGACGAGTGTGTATATGTGTGTGTTTCCCTGTGTGTGTGTGTGTGTGTGTGTGTCCCTGTGTGTGTATCCCTGTGTGTGTCCCTGTCCCTTGTGTGTGTGTGGGGTATGTGTGTGCACGCGTGTGTTCCTGTGTATTGTGTGCGCATGTGTCTGAGTGTGCGGTATGTGTCCCTGTATGCGCGTGCATGTGTGTGTGGTGCGCACGTGTGTGAGTGTGTGTGCGTGTCCGTGTGTGTGCCTACAGTGGGGTGGGGTGGCAGGCTGTGCTGGTGCCTGAGTGTGAGTGGCACGGGGTGTGCTGAGGTCTGGACGAGGGGGGCTGGGTCTCTGCAAGGCCACCCAGCCAGCAGGTGCCTCGCATCACCCTGTCACCACGCAGCCCCAGGCACCCCTGAGACCTCCCACATTGAGTGCCGGGCCACTACGGGGGTCTTTGGAGACAGTCAGATTTGGGCTCAGGCCTGGCCCTACGAGCCCCCCAACTCGTGTGGCCCCCCAGGTGGATGTGTGGGCTCCCCCAGGTGGAGGTGTGTGGCCCCCCAGGTGGAGGTTTGTGGCCCCCAGGTTGGAGATACGTGGCCCCCCGCGTGGAGGTGTGTGGCCCCCGGGTGGAGATGTGTGCCCCCCCCAGGTGGAGGTGTGTGCCCCCCACGTGGAGGTGTGTGGCCCCCGGGTGGAGGTGTGTGGCCCCCGGGTGGAGATGTGTGCCCCCCCCGGGTGGAGGTGTGTGGCCCCCCAGGTGGATGTGTGTGGCTCCCCAGGTGGAGGTGTGTGGCCCCCCAGGTGGATGTGTGTGGCTCCCCAGGTGGAGGTGTGTGCCCCACCCAGGTGGAGGTATGTGGCCTCCCAGGTGGAGGTGTGTGGCCCCAGGGTGGAGGTGTCTAGAGCCCCCTCTGTGTCTCCAGGGCACGGAGAGAGAAGAGCAGAGGAAGGGGGAGCTCCAGATGGGAGGAGGGGGCCCCCGCAGAGCCGAAAGGTCTGGGGTTTGAGGGGCGATGGGGAGGCTGCGGGGGTGGGGGTTGTGAGGCAGGACCAGGGCTCCCTCTGCTGGGGACCGGCTTGTCGTCTCAGTGGAGCCCACGCCCCTGCCCAAGGGCCAGTTTTGGAAAGTTTAGCAAACAATAAAGCCCCCAGCGCCCAGGGAAGTCAACGCTCATTCCGGGTGGAGACGGTGGATAGTTACCGTGAGGATTATAATCTCCCATCGGCCACTTCCATGAGGCAGGACCACATACAGGCCAGGCCGCTTATGGCCACCCCTCCCCCCACACCCCTCTACCCATCTGCACACCAGCCGGCGGGGTGGCAGCAGGGCAGGGACGTGCTGCCCACTGCTGTCGGCCACAGCCCTCCGCCCTGTCCCGGAGGCAGGAGCTCAGCCCCCTGTGGGGGTTACCTTCCTTATTTGGGTTCCCAGAAAGGCAGGGAGACAGCGGCTGGCAGCCCTGTCACACACTGTTCTTACAGATGAGGAGGCCGTCGGGGAGGGGAAGCGACTTGTCTGTGGTCACCAGCCCCTGAGGACAGAGGCAGGATGGGACCGCAAGTGGCCAGGATTGTGGAGCCTGGGCTTGTAAACAGGGCACTTTATTAAGGCGGAGAGCACCTGCCTGTCCAAGAAAAGGGGCCCCAAGAAAGTGCACATTCAGCTCCATCCCCGCCGACCTAGGCAGGTGTGTCAACTCCGTGAGCCTCGGTTTCCCTTCTGTGAAATGGGGACCAGCAGGACCTGCTTGTGAGGCTTACGGGAGGCTTAGAGGAGGGATCAAGGCTTAGCAAAGGGGTCGCGTCGCGCTCAGAAGCGGGCCTAGCACTGGACAAGGCCCCCCACCACACCCCCGGCCGCGCCTCTTCCCTCCCTGGATATTGGAGGAGCGGCTCCTTGAGTCTGGGGCGCCGGCCACACTGCTGTGGGAGCTGCGGCCCCAGAGGCCTGGGCTGAGTCAGGAGGGCTGGGCCAGGGCTGGGGCCGGAGGGGCTTCCTGGGCGCCCGCCTCTGGCCCTGGCCGCACGCCCCGCGGTGGGCTCTGGTCCAATCCCTAGTGCAGGACTCGGGGTGCTCCAGCCCGCCCCGACATGGTGAGGGGCGGAGAGGGGCCCTCGAGAGGCAGGGTCGCGTCTGGACGGCGCAGCGGGTGCCTGGGACTTGGGCCTGGGGCGGGGCGGGACGTGCTGGCTCTCACCCTGCCGCCCAGGTGCGGCCGACCTGTGAACTGGGGCGCCCTCTGCTGGAGAACAGGGGAAGCGCACCTGCTCCTCCAGGGTATCCCGGAAGCCGGGAAGGCCTAGCTGGAGGGCGGGGCTCCCCCAGAAGGTCTCTTGGAGCCCAAGGGCGCCCCCATCCCAGTCGGCGTGGGCGCGGGGGGCAGGGAGCCCGCGGTCACCAGGCGGGGGTGCCAGGCGGGCGGGTGGGCCAGTAGCCCCTCATCGGAACTCTCTCTCCTGGGTGGTCTGGGTGCCCCAGCGGGCCATTAATTGGCTCTATTCATCCTCTTAATTAGATGGAAATGAGGCTGCTGGACAGAGGGGGCATTGAGTCGGGGAAGAATGGCGGCTTCTTTCCGGGCCTGGAGGGGCAGCCCACCCCCAGCCCTGCCCACTCTGCTGCCCCTTCCCAGCCCACCCAGCCCGGCGCACCTCGGCACCCAGCAGTGCCCCTTTGCCCAGCCCTGCCAGGCCCCAGAGGCCTCCCTGCCAGCCTCCCTCCGTCATTTTTGCATTCTCTTCACGTTTATCAAGCGTCGGCTATGTGTGGGGACACACGTTAAAAATAAAAATGATCGTAAAAATAAGAACTACCGAGCACCCGTTAGTGGCGGGCGTGTGGCCGAGGTCGGAGCTCACTCTGTGACCGGGATCAGGGGTCAGTATGCCATGAGGATGAGAGATCAGTGTGTCTCCATAGTCAGAGGTCAGTCTATGATGGGCACCTGGGCTCAGCGTGTGATCAGGGTCAGGGATCAGTATGTGACTGGGATGAAGGCTCAGTTTGTGGCGAGGATTAGGGCTCAGTGTGTGACTAGGGTCAGGACTAGACTTTGGGGGAGTGTCCTCCAAGCCACTGGCCATACCTTGGCCTTTCCACCCTGACAGGCCCCCTTCTCTCCTCGCCCCCTCGCCCCCAGCTTCACCACCTGGGTCACCAAGGTAACCAGCCCTGAAATAGTGGGTGTTTCGGCAGCTGAGCCAACCTGAGTCTACCCTGAAAGGCTGCACTTACTGCAGCAGTTTCCATGGGAACGGAGAAGCATCCTCCGATTAGCCCGGCTTGGACACCCTCTGTCCCACCCGCTGCCAGCTTTCCACGTCACCCGGCTTCCGGGTGGGGGCTGGGCTGGGGCA
>NW_004444121.1:3164944-3184351 GCF_000243295.1 Trichechus manatus latirostris
CGGGCCCACCCTGGCCTCACCCCGGCCCTGTGTTCTGCCCCCTACACTCGCTGCCCCCCTCGGTTCCTGTCTCAGCGTCACGGGATGGGGTGACATTTGAGATGAGGCCACGTGCTCAGTCCTTAGACTGGGGGGCAGGCCGAGGCTCTGGAGTCCCATCAGCGCCCTCTCCTGGTCAGCTGTGGATAGCGGCCTTTCTCTCTGAATCTGTCAAATGCGCCGGTTATGGGGGGATCAGCGAGGTAAGCGTGAGAAGCAGCAGCAAGGTAGGGGCCCGTCAATGGGCAGCTGTGCTATTCTATGGGGTCCCCGCTTAGCCCGGGTTGGGGTTAATGCCAGTCTGCGCTCCTCAGGCGCCCCGCCGCCCTCTACTGCTCACAGGTTATCATTTGCACCGAGACCACGTGGTATTCAGTGTCCACACGTCTGGCTCTTACTCCGCACCTGAGGCCCCCAGGCCCCCCACGCTGAGGTTGGGGCCTCAGAGCCTCACCAGTGCCAGCTCTGGGGCAGACCTTCCTAGGGGTCGTCTCTCCCCTGGCCCTGGCTGTGTGGTCTGCCCCTCTTTGGGCCTCAGTTTCCCCCACTGTAAATGGGGGGCAAACGTTGCCCCAGGGTTAGACTAGGTGTGTGCAGGGGCACCTGGCACTGAGCCCATCCCCCTGGCGGTGGGGCTCAGGATACCCTGCGCAGGACGCCCCCGCCACAGGGAGCCTGGCCTGTGTGGGGAAAGCAGCTGGGAAAGGCACATTTGCATTTAAATAGAGTCCAGGATTTTCCCCTCTTCCATCTTCACCCCTGAGATTAAAGTGTCTGCAGCCACAATGGTGATGGTGGTGACTCCTGTGGCCCCAGGTTGGGCGGGAGGAGTGTGGGACACCAGCCAACAGCCTCTTCCTGGCTGTGTGAATACTGGCACCCTTCTCTCGGCCAGCCTCAGTCTTCTGGTCTGATGAATGGGAGCAGTGCAGCCTGCTTTGTGAGGACAGTGAGCGGCTAGGGCTCCCTGAGACCGAGGAGGGATCTCAGCGCCCACCTGCCCAGCCCCACCCCCACCCCCACCTGGTGGCCCTGCAGGCTGCCCCCACCCGCAGCACCTTCGTTGTTCGTGTCCCTGAGCTGGACGACTAGTGGTGGGTCACGGTATGTGAGCAGACACAGGAGTGGTGACTACCAAGGTCTGTGCCCGCCCTCCTGCCTGGCCCATCACCTGGGTGAGCCCGCCACCCGCCCACCCCTTCCACTGTGTCCCACCCTGCTTGCTCCAAGGACAGGGGGCTTGGGCCACTCGCTGTGTGTCCTTGGCTGAGGTGCTCTGCCTCTCTGGGCCCAGGTGGAGGCTGGATAGGATGGGGAGGGACCGGTGGGAGGGTGGGCTCCGTGGGCTGCTGGGGAGGGAGAGAAGAAGGTTCTACAGCAGGCGTGGGGGTGTGGAGGACTCTCCCTCCACCCTGTCTACGCCAGCAGGGAAAACGCGGACCCACGACCTAGACTTGGCGTGACTCCCTCCATGGAGCCCATCAATTTGCTCCTGGCACCCCCTGCTGGCTGTTTGCAGAACAGACGCAGGGAAAATGAGGGGATTTTGCCTCCCTCTCCAGTGCCCCTGGGCCCACAGAAGCGTGGTTCTCTGGGCCAGCCCAGGCCCAAACGTCAGTGCCGCAACCCGCCCTTCCTGAGTCCTTGGTCGCCAGGCCCTGGGGCTGTCTCGGTTATCCTCACTCCTCCCGTCCTGGGACATCCATCAGGCCGTTCTCCATTTGGAGTCCCTGGGTGGTGCCAACTGTTGGTGTACTCAGCTGCTAACCAAAAGGTTGGAGCACCTCGAAAGAAAGGCCTGGAGAGCTACTTCTGAAAAATCAGCCATTGAAAACCCTGTGGGGCACAGTTCTTCTCTGATACATGAGGTCGCCATGAGTCAGGGGTCGGTGTGACGGCAACTGGTATTATTACCCACTCTGCAGATGAGGGAGGAGCCCCAGTGGTGCGGTGGTTAAGCACAGCTCGGCTGCTAACCCAAAGGTCAGTGGTTCAAACCCACTAGCTGATCCTTGGGAGAAACATGTAGCAGTCTGCTTCCGTAAAGACTGCAGCCTTGGACACCCTATGGGGCAGTTCTGCTCTGGCCTGTAGGGTCGCTATGAGCTGGAGTTGACTCGAGGGCGGTGGATTTGGATTGGTTTTGATGCAGATGAGGAGGCTGAGGACTTGACCGTGCACGGCCTGTGGGTGATGGAGCGGGTACTCGAGTCTGGTCTTGCCTCCAGCTGCCTGCTCTCGACCCCGTTCTCCTGCCTACCCTCTGGGGTCTCGCGAAGTCCTCACTCTCACCCCCTGAGGTGGGGCCTACTCCCCCAAGCCACAGATGAGACGACTGAGGGTCTGAGAGGCACAGAACTTCTGACCTGCCCTTGGCCAGCCTGGTTCTTGGGGAGCCTCCCTGGCCCCCGCCCTCAGCCGCAGTGCCCTCCAGGGGTCCCGGCTCTGGTCT
This sequence comes from Trichechus manatus latirostris, assembly GCF_000243295.1. Lineage (NCBI taxonomy): Eukaryota > Metazoa > Chordata > Mammalia > Sirenia > Trichechidae > Trichechus > Trichechus manatus. Next base: position 3,167,436 of record NW_004444121.1, read on the forward strand.
GGAGTCAGTGTAGGCCCTTAGCAGTGCCGTCAGTGACCCCTCGCCGCCTCGAAGGGGTGCATGTCAGTGGTGCCATCCGCTCCGACGCCGAGGGCAGCGAGCCCTTGCTGAGGACGACAAGGACGGTGGTGGCCACAGTGCACCAAGCAGGAAGAGAGACTGGGGCAGGGAGACCCGGGCACCTGTCACGGCATCCAGCTTATCAGGCCAGCGTCTGCCCCGTGGCCCACCGATCAGAGAGGCCCTGCTCTGCCTCTCGCCCCCAATGGCTCCCCAGTACTTTAGGGCCCTCGAGTCCCTCCTCCTCACCTCCCCATGCACCAGGGCTCAGACTTTTGGGGCCTATGCTGGATTGGAGGGGGCACAGGTCAGTGAAGGCAGTGGGTACAGTCTGGGGCTGGGACTGAGGAAGACAGGAGCCAGGAGGCCAGGTGGAGACCTTTGCCCCCCAGCAGGTGGTCAGCTCTGCCGGCTCCCCAGGGACGGTCATCTGGGCTCTGACACCAGCTGTGACCTCGGTGCTCCCTCTCTGGTGTCCCTGTTTGGGGGGTGCTGTAGGAGGAAGCAGCACACGGATCAAAGCTGGGGGTGGGGGCCTCAGGGATTGTGAGGGGCAGCCCTCTGCTGTGTGGATAAGGAAGTGGGCTCACAGGAGCTGGGCCTGGGCCAGAACTAGACTGAGTGCTTTGGGGGAGGGTGCGGGGTCAGACACTGCACTGAGGACGGTGGAGGAGGGCGTGGGTCCGCCCACCCCATCACCAGGATGCCGTGGGGGTGGGTGGGGGGAATCATTCATTCATCCATTCGTTCAGCAAACCGGCCTGGGACTCCTGCTCTGGAGCTCTGGGCCGTCTGGGGAGGCCCTGGCACAGGGGCGGGTAGACAGCCTGGAGCACCGTGCCCCGAGCACCCGGCAGGGGCCCCAAGACCGTCCTCGGCCAGACTCCTTTCCCTGGGCACCGCTGTCAGCCACCCCACCCGGGTGAGGGCCGGCCTCTCAGCAGCCATCGCTGCCGCAAACCCTCCGATGACTTCCAGCAAACCCGTCCTGCCCGCTCCCCGCCCGCGCTCTGACCTCCTAGCTGTCCCGCGTGAGCGCGTGGGCGCCGCGCCCCCGAGCCCTGCTGGGTAGCCCTCAAAGGTCACTGCTAACAGACGCAGGCGGACCGCACACCCAACTTCCGCCCTTTACCGTCCCTTCTCCCCGCCTCGCCTGCCCCTGACCCCGCGTCTGGTCCCTGCCTAGGTGGCTGGAAGCTGTGGTCCCTGTGGGGCGAATGCACGCGGGACTGCGGGGGAGGCCTGCAGACGCGGACGCGCACTTGCCTGCCCACGCCGGGAGTCCGGGGCGGTGGCTGCGAGGGCGTGCTGGAGGAGGGCCGCCTGTGCAACCGCAAGGCCTGCGGCCGTGAGTGCGGGTCCAGCGGGCGGCCGGGATGGAGGGAGGGGGCGGGCGGGGCCAGGTGAGGGAGAGGGCGGTGTGGGAAGGAGCCAGGTGGAGGGAGGGGCGGGGCCGGGTGGAGGGACGGGGCCAGGAATGGACAGGGGTCAGGTGAAGGGAGGAGGTGGGGCCATGAAGAGGGAGGGTCCCTGGAGTGGGCAGGGCCAGATGGAGGGAAGGGGCGGGGTAGAGGGCTGCAGGGGCTAGGCCGGGACAGGGAGTGGGTGGGGGCGGGGCCTCGAAGGGCGGGGCCTTGGAAAGCGGGGCCAGACAGGGGCAGAGCGTGTGCCAGCTCGGGGAGAGGCCTGGTCCAGGCCGGGCGGGGGGACCGGAGGTAAGAGTCTGGAAGGAGGGATGGGACTCAGGCCAGGAGGGACTGTACAGGGCTTTCTTGCCATCGACGGATTGGGATTTTGGGGGTGGCCCCTCCGCCTTCCCACTCGGGCAGCCGTGGCCCGGCCACCCACCCCAGCCCCACCCCGCCTCCAGAACGTATTTCTCTAATAAAGTCTAATGACCTCATGCATTTTTTAGCTGCTCCCGTAAAGGTATATCAGGTTATAACGAGACTGTCACTGCTAGGGTTGTTTTCCCCTTGATAAACTTTTTTGGAGGAAGAGCTCATCTCAGGAGCCTGGGGGGTGGGGGGGATGGTTCGCTGGGGAGGGCAGCAGTCATTCACAGCAGGAAGGGGGGCAGGGCCAGGGAGCAGGACAGACAGAAGGGGACCCATGGTGACAAGACACAGGGTCGGAGGTAGGCTGGGGTGCCCATCTGTCCATGGGCTAGGGGGCTCCTGGTGCTAGTCAGCCTACACCGCTCCGGCCAAGGACTGGGGGAGCAGGGCGGTGGGACGGGCACAGGTGGGGGCTGGTGGAGTCTCTGACTGCACCGGTCCTGTCCTGCAGCCGCGGGGCGCACCAGCTCGCGGAGCCAGTCCCTGCGGTCCACGGACGCTCGGCGTCGCGAGGAGCTGGGGGACGAGCTGCAGCAGTTTGGGTTCCCGTCGCCGCAGACAGGTGAGCTGAGGGTGCGGGGCGGCGTGGCACCCCCACACTGCGTTGAGGCACGGAGTCGGGGAGAGTTGGAGTTCAGGGGCGTCGGTCTGTGAGCAAACACTGTAAATTGGTAATCGTTGCTAATGATAAGTAATAATCTTAGCAATTAACCACAATTAGACTAACTTCTCAGGTGCCAGGTGAAGGCTGGGACCCAGGGATGGCACTGACCCTGCCTCAGGGGCTGGCTCCGGGCCTTACAGGCTCGTCACCCAGCCCTTGCCCTCGGCGGTACCCCTGACGCCCCTAGTGGTGCAGGCGGCGTCGGTCCGTAATGCTGGGTCTGGGTCCGCAGGTGACCCCGCGGCCGAGGAGTGGTCGCCCTGGAGTGTGTGCTCCAGCACGTGCGGCGAGGGCTGGCAGACCCGCACGCGCTTCTGCGTCTCCTCCTCCTACAGCACCCAGTGCAGCGGGCCCCTGCGGGAGCAGCGCCAGTGCAACAACTCCGCCGTGTGTCCAGGTGGGTGCACGGGGCGGGCGGGGCGAGGCCGGGGCGCGAGACAGCTGGGCGGGGCGGGGCCAGGAGGGGCGGGGGCCCGGTGGGAGGGGCGGGGCCCGGTAGGAGGGGCGGGGCCCGGCAGGAGGGGCGGGGCCTGGCAGGAGCTGCGGTCCAGGCGCCAGGAGAGCAGCTGGGGGCAGCCTGCGCCTTCCTGCTCCTCCTCAGTGCACGGCGCCTGGGACGAGTGGTCCCCCTGGAGCCTCTGCTCCAGCACCTGTGGCCGCGGTTTTCGGGACCGCACGCGCACCTGCAGACCCCCCCAGTTTGGAGGCAACCCCTGTGAGGGTCCCGAGAAGCAAACCAAGTTCTGCAACATCGCCCTCTGCCCTGGTAGGTGAGAGGGAGGGCGGGGGAGGGGGGACGGGGAAGATCACCACCTCCGCCATCCCGTCTACTAGGGAGGCTCAAGAACCTGTAATCTCAGACTGCGCCCATGCTGGGGCTTGCGGTGTGACCCTGGGGGTGTTCTCACCCATGTCCCACCTGGATGTTGAGGTGCTCACGCCCAGGTGCCAGGCTGTGTGTTGGCACACTAGCCCTGGAATGTTCATGCCGGCTTCCCGCCCCTTCCTCCCCCGGGCCGGCAGTCGACGGAAACTGGAACGAGTGGTCAAGCTGGAGCGCCTGCTCCACCAGCTGCTCCCAGGGCCGGCAGCAGCGCACGCGCGAGTGCAACGGGCCTTCGTACGGCGGCGCCGAGTGCCGGGGCCACTGGGTGGAGACGCGAGACTGCTTCCTGCAGCAGTGCCCAGGTCAGCGCGCCAGGCCTGTGGGCAGCGGCGTGGTGGGGGCGGCTCTGCATGTCCGGGGCCTGCCCACGTGCTGACATCCGTGGATCGTGCACTCCTGTGTGTATGTCCCTGTCTCTGGTTACTGGTCCCCCCCCCCCGTGCCTCTGTGTCCCCGTCACCTGTGTTTCTGTATTCTAGGGTCTCAGTGTCCCATGTCTCTCCCTACCTTTTCGGGTCCCTCTCTGAGTGTTGATGTCCCCGCGGCTCTGTTTGTGGACTCCTGTGTCTCAATGTCCGCCTCCCTGTGTTTTTCTGGGCCCTGCGGTTTGTGGCTCCTGTCTGTGCCTCCTTGTCTCTGCCGGTGTCCCATGCCTCGCCGTCCCCCACAGTGGACGGGAAGTGGCAGGCCTGGGCGTCATGGGGCAGCTGCAGCACCACGTGTGGGGGCGGCTCTCAGCGCCGGGAGCGCGCCTGCTTGGGGCCCTTCTTCGGGGGAGCAGCCTGCCAGGGCTCCCAGGAGGAGTACCGACAATGCAGCGCCCAGCGGTGTCCCGGTGAGCACCCCACTCTCCACCTCGGCTGGGGGTGGGACACCTGGGCCCCAGCATTGGGCTGGGGCATCGGGGGGGGGGCTTGGGCTCGCTTCTGCTGGGGATAAACTGCCCTGTCACACTAGCTTCCCTGAGGGGCTCGACCCCTCATCCTGGCCTTCCTGAGCCGGCCCCGGCTCTCGCACCCCTCGGTGCCCCATCCCGAACCCCCAGCTCCGCTCATCATGCCTGGCCCTCGGCAGAGCCCCACGAGATCTGTGACGAGGACAACTTTGGTGCCGTGATGTGGAAGGAGACACCAGCAGGGGAGGTGGCTGCTGTCCGGTGTCCCCGAAATGCCACAGGTGAGACCCACGGCACAGGTGAGGTGTAGGGGGCTGCTGATGCTCCTCACAGAGCGGCATGTGAGACGCCCGCTTTGTGAGGTCGCTGAGACATCTCTACAGACCCCTGCTGTTGGAGGAGTACTGCACAGCCTGACACAGACACCTGTGTGCCCTGGAGCAGGGCTGCGGCCCGAGCTCAGCAGAACTCACGGGAGCACAGCGGCCCCTGAGGCCCTGAGCCCTCACCCAGGGCCAGCACTCGCCACATCCCCAGAGAGTGGCCGCCATCACTAGCTCATTGTCAGATGGGAAGCTGAGGCCTGGAGGGGTCACACACTCGCCTGGGTTTGCCCTGCCTTTGTGGGGAACGACTCTGACCCAGGCAGCTCTGACCCCCCAGCCCCTGTGGAGTGAAGTGGAGTGGTGGGTGGGAAAGGCGGGGCGGGGGTCTGGCCGGAAGGGGCTCGTCCCACGAGGGGATGGTCCTTTCCACCCCTGTTATCAGAGGGGTGGCAGTGGTGGCAGGCTGTGCGCCATTCGGGATTGATTTCACGTCTCTGAGCCCCAGTTTTCTCCTCTGTAAATCAAGGGCTGTTGTGAGGAAACCATGGGGAAGTCCTCAGGGGTGGGGACAGCAGGGCTTGGCCACCACAGGGGCCCTGTATCTGTTAGGTGCCATTGAGTCGGTTCCCACTCATAGCGACCCTACGGACAACAGAACAAAACACTGCCCGGTCCTGCGCCATCCTCACAATCCCTGTGCTTGAGCCCATTGTTGCAGCCACCGTGTCAATCCATCTCATTGATGGTCTTCCTCTTTTTCGCCGACCCCTACTCTACCAAGCATGATGTTCTTCTCCAGGGTCTGGTCCCTCCTGTTCCCCGCTACTTGCTCTCTTTTTCATTTATAAACTACTGCTCGTTCTTGGTGCCCAAAAACCAAACCCATTGCCGTCGAGTCGATTCTGACCCATAGTGACCCTATCAGACAGAGCAGAACTGCCCCGTAGGGTTTCCAAAGAGCAGCTGGTGGATTCGAACTGCTGACCTTTCGGTTAGCAGACGAGTGCTTAACCGCTGTGCCACCCACTACAAATTCAGACAAGCCAAGAAAATCAAAGCCCCCCTGTGTTCCCGTCCCTGCCCCCCCGAGGTGGTGGGACTTCCCAGCGGCTGGCCTCTGGGTGTGACACCTGGTGTTTGTTGTGGGTGGTTTTGTGCTTTGTTAATTCATGCTGGCATGCGGTGTTATTACCAACCTTTTCCCTTAATGTACTGGAAATGTTCCCCGGGCCCCTAACGCCTGGCCCCAGCCCAGGTGCGTCCCTCCCTGCCCTGTGCTTCCTGTTGGGCGGCAGGGTTGTGGCAGTTCTCGGCAGCTGACTGCCGAGTCCCCTGGTGATTCCTGGGAGTGAGGTCTGGGGCAGCGGCGCTACTCCCAGGGTGTGCCCGCTCTTAGGCTGCCGACCTGCCCCAGACTGCCCCAAGGCCGCCCCGGGACGACCCACACAACGCCTGCGGGTAGGAAGGCACTTGCCTGTGTAGGCAAGGCTCCTGGACCCTGGGGAGAGGCAGAGCTGAAGTCCTCTCTCGGCAGGCGCTCCACCTGCACGCAGTGGGGTCCCAGTGGTTTGACTCCTGCCGGGGCCCCAGTGCCTGGCCCAGCCTGGCTTGCGGTGGCTGCTCAGAAATATGTGGGATGAAGGAGAACAGGGGAGGCCTGGCCTGTGACAGCTCCTCTCCCCACAGGGTTTTGGGCCTGGGGAACCAGCGGGGGCAGTTCTTGCTGGGATGGGGAAGGTGGAGGCGAGCTGACCTGGCTGTCCCCCCCCGCCACAGGCCTCATTCTGCGACGCTGTGAGCTGGACGAGGAAGGCATTGCCTACTGGGAGCCCCCCACCTACATCCGCTGTGTCTCCATCGACTACCGTAACATCCAGATGATGGTGAGCGGGGCTCCGGGAGTCTCCAGCCCACACATCACCCCAGGGCCCTGCTGTGCCAGCCTCGTCTTCCCTCATTGGGAACAGCCTGCGGCCTTCAGAAGCTTGACCCCGATGCTGTGCCCTTTGGACATGAATAGCTCTGGCCCCTTTGGGGCTGCAGAGGGTCCTCTGGGCACAGGGTCCCTGTCCCCTGGAGTCCTTGGTCCCTGTCTTGACGTGTCCCATGGGGCTGATGGCACCCGACCCTCTCCTGCCTCCCCAGACCCGGGAGCACCTGGCGAAGGCTCAGCGCGGGCTGCCGGGTGAGGGGGTCTCGGAGGTCATCCAGACGCTGGTGGAGATCTCCCAGGACGGGGCCAGCTACAGTGGGGACCTGCTGTCCACGATCGACGTGCTAAGGAACATGACGGAGATCTTCCGGAGGGCCTACTACAGCCCCACCCCTGGCGACGTGCAGGTGGGCTCCCAGGGGGGCCTGACTGAGGCCTGACCCTGGTCAAATCAGAAACCTGACTGTGACCACATGCTGGGCCCTGACCTTGGTCACACACTGAGCTCTGACCCTAGTCACAGGCTGAATCCTGCTCCTGGTCATAGATTGAGTCCCGCTTCTGATCACACACTGAGCCCTGATCCTGGTCACATGCTGAGCCCTGATCCTGATAACACGCTGAGCCCTGAGCCTGGTCATACACTGAGTCCTGCTCCTGATCACACGCTGAGCCCTGATCCTGGACACATGCTGAGCCCTGATCCTGATAACAGGCTGAGCCCTGTTCCTGGTCATATGCTGAGCCCTGATCCTGGTCACACACTGATTCCTGACTCTGGTCACACATAGACCTGATCCTGGTTAGTCAGCCCTGACCTGGGTCACATACTGAGCTCTGATCCTGGTCACAGCCTGAGCCCTGACCCTGGTCACACACTGATGCCTCATCCTGATCACACACTGAGACCTGACTCTGGTCACAAGTGGAGCCCCTGGTCACACAGTGTATCCTTGATTCAGGTCACATACAGCCCTGAACCTAGTCACGTGCTGAGCCCTGATCCTGGTCACAGACTGAGCTCTGAGCCTAGTTACATGCTAGGCCCTGATCTGGGTGCCTTATTCTCTCCTCACTGGCTCTTCTTCCCTTCTTTCCAGAACTTTGTCCAGATCATCAGCAACCTGCTGGTGGAGGAGAATCGGGACAAGTGGGAGGAGGCCCAGCTGGTATGGACCACAGTCAGAGGCCGTTATGGTCATCTGGGGTCGGGATGGCCTGCCATGCCCTCTCTACGGCCTAGCCGTGTGACCTCGAGGAAGCCCCTTAGCCTCTTGAGTCTTGGTTTTCTCGTTCCTCAATGATGGTGCTTTATCTGCGGGTGCTAGTGAGGATTGCAGGACAACATGCTGACACCGTGGTGCACACCGAGGGGCACAGCCATGGTGGTCTTTCTGACCTGGAAGAGCAGTCAGCCTCCCTGCCTCCTCACACCTGCCATCACTTGTCCCGGGCAGGTCCCTGGTGTGGGGGCTGTGGTACCAGAGACCACCTGTTATCTGCAAGGTGCTGACGGCTTCCCTCCACCAGCCTGGGCTGCCTGCCCCCGTGGGCAGAGCCCTGGGCCTCAGTGTTCCCATCCACAGAATGGGGGTGACACTCAGAGATCACCAGCCCTGCTCCCCAAGTCAGGCCCAGGCCTCGCAGGGCTAGGAAGTGACCCGTGGGGCCTAGAAGAGAACAGTGAAAGCAGGAAGCTGGAGGGGCAGGGGAAGGACAGGTGTGTCCCTGCCGGGTTGCAAGTGGCCTCAGTGACGCCTTCCCTGTCGCCTTGGGGGCTCCCTGACCACACCCCTGCTCCCCAGGTGGGCCCCAACGCCAAGGAACTGTTCCGGCTGGTGGAGGACTTTGTGGATGTCATCGGCTTCCGCATGAAGGACCTCCGAGACGCGTACCAGGTGACAGACAACCTGGGTAGGCCCGCCCGTCATTCTGCCGACCCCTCCCCCATGCCTCGACAGGGCCCTTCCTGCCTTAGTTTCCTCATTTATGCAAGGGAGAGGGGGAGACCAGAACCCTTCAGGAGCCTCCCAGGGCCAGTTTCCATGGTTTACCCTGATTAAAGCTACCAGCCCCGAGTCTGCTGACGGTGATCTGACCTCAGGCCTGGGAGAAGGTCAGCAGGGGGCATCTCAGACCCTGATAAGGCGCAGAGACCTCGAACCCAGGGCCAGACCCAGGAACCCCCCTTCCCACAGCCAGCTCTCTTGCACTCCCCTGGGGATGGGGGGCTCGCTTATCCCTGTCGCCCTCCCTGCTCTTAGAGATTTGAAGGCAGGGACTGAGCATTTGTTCCCTCTGCCTTGCAAGCTCAATTCTCAGAGCTCAGCAGGCCCAGCCCTGCCATCACAGGCCGAGAGCCTCAGGCCCAGAGAGGGCCAGGCACTATCCGGAGGTCACGTAGCAAGTGGGGCCCGCACCACCGCCTCGGGGTGCTTCCTTCCCTCACCTGGCTGACCTGGCACATTTCTAGGCGATGTGCAGGTGACCCAGAGAAGGGAGGCTTATTGCAGCCACACTGTGTGTCCAGGAAGCCCCCAGGCAGCAGGCTCCCAGGGTGCCGGCCCAGTCTACGCCCCCTGCAGGCCACACACAAGCACGGCCACAGTCCCCGCTACCCACTACCCTGGGAGTCACAGGTGGCCTGGGCTCCTCCCAGGCACCACCCCCACCCCACCAATTCTGCACCTGTCATCCATCACATCTACTGCCCAGCCCTTTCCTGGGCCTTTGCCTCTGACACCCTCCTCTATGTGGCAGGGACCCATCAGCAAAACGCTCCACAGCCCAGCCTCATCCTCCACGGCCCCTTCTCCTTCCTGCTCTCTCTCCCCAGAACCCCGCTCCCTGCAGCCCACTTGGGGGAAGGGGCTGGCTTTCCTCCCTCAGCCCTGTGACCCCTGCTGAGGGCGATGCCAAGGGGTCGAGTAACGGGCGAGCTGGCCAGGTGTCCTCTGAGCAAGGACGATGAGGGACAGCCCGTTGGAAGGGCAGAGGCTGACCGGGGCTGGTTCTTCAGGAGACCTGTGGCTGGGCCTGGGTAGGCCGAGGTTTCTCGGGGTGCCAGGCCCGAGGGACAGGGTCCCACAGGGAGTGGTTGGGAGGGAAGGCAGCGGGAATCTCTCGCTGAGGGCTGCTTCTCCCCAGACGCTCTCCTTAAGACTGCCCAGGCCTCGGCCCTCTCAGGGCTGGGGGGCCTCAGAGCCCCCCAGTCAGGCCCAGGGCCCTGCTCTCTGGGGGCTCTGACCAGACTCTGCCCAGCCCACGCCTGCTTTCCCTGTGTTTCCCCATTCGTGACCTCACAGGCTTGGGGACAGCGCCTGCCCAGGGTGTGGGGAGCATGTTTAGGGACCAGTGGAAGGTGGAGAGGGCCAAGCCCAGGGGCCAAGGCCGGGCTGCCAGCAAAGGCTGGGGCGTTACCCAGGCCCTGGGTCTTCAGAGGAGCCGGTGCCAGCTCCCACACCCCTCCGAGCTGTGCACCTCTGTGCAACCCTGCTCCACTCTCAGGTCTACCCCTCACGTCTTTCTGTGTGTCTCTCTGTCCATCTGCTGCTCCTTGCCCACCCAGTCCTCAGCATCCACAAGCTCCCGGCCAGCAGGGCTATGGACATCAGCTTCCCCATGAAGGGCTGGCGGGCCACGGGCGACTGGGCCAAGGTGCCTGAGGACAGGGTTACTGTCTCCAAGAGCGTCTTTTCCACAGGGCTGGCAGGTGGGGGCTCCAGTTGTGGGGGGGGCCTGGAAGGTGGGGACTCCAGCCATGGAGGGGGGTAGAGCTGGCAGGTGAGGACTCCAGTCTTGGGGGTAGGGCTGGCAAATGGGGGTACCGGCCATGGGAGGGGGGACTGGCAGGTGGCAGTTCTGGCCATGGGGGGAGGGTGGCAGGTAAGGTTCCCCTGGAGCCTGGGTGCCCCTCTAGAGGCAAAATTCCCCGCCCCTGTTTTTTCTCCATGTACCCGAGGTCACCCTGCCCCAGGAAGCCCTTTTTGACCCCCACCACCTGTTAGGGGGACCCCAGGCAATCTTTACTGAATGAATGAAGGGACCACCTCAGTGCAGGGAGGGAAACTGAGTCCCAGGGAGAGAAAGGGGCTCGCTTGGAGCCACAGCAAGTAGTCTGGCTGCTGGACAAGAAGCCACGGCCTGCAGGGACCCTGGGCCACCACCCAGCTCTCTGACCACAGAGCGGCGTCCCTGGTATGGGGTGACCTGCCCACCCTTCAGAGAATGGCACACAAGGCCTGTCCCCTCCAGCCCCTCGCCTTATACAAGGGGCAGCAGTGGACGGCCAGTGCGGGTCAGATGGGGGTCCGAGTAGGGTCAGAGCAGGTCCAGGTGGGCGGTGGTGGGAGAAGCTGACCCTGTCTCTCTTCCAGAGGCTGATGATTCGTCCGTGTTCGTGGTGGGCACTGTGCTCTACCGTAACCTGGGCAGCTTCCTCGCCCTGCAGAGGTGGGTGCCAGGGCTGGCGGGGAGCTGTGGGAGGGGCGCCTGGAGGAGCTGGGGCAGCTGCACAGGGAGGGCAAGGCGTGCTGGGTGCAGGGGCCTGGGCGGGCATCCAGGAAGAGCCTGGAGGAGGGCCCCCTGATAGGCTCTGCCCCTCCCCTGTCCACAGGAACACCACTGTCCTCAACTCCAAGGTCATCTCAGTGACTGTGAAGCCCCCCCCACGCTCGCTGCTCACACCTTTGGAGATCGAGTTCGCGCACATGTACAACGTGAGTGTCTCAAGCGTGCACACCCGCATTTTTGTGTGTGCACATGTACACACTTGTCAACAGCACACACACCTGTACGTAGCACACACACCTGCACGGGGCACACATGCCTGCGTGCGGCACACACGCCTGCACACACCTACACATGGCACACACGCCTGCACACGGCACACACGCCTGCACACACCTACACATAGCACACACGCCTGCACACGGCACACACGCCTGCACACGGCACACACGCCTGCACACGTGTAGCGTGCTCTGTTGGCCCCCACGTGCCTGCCCACCTGGACATTAACTCTCTCAGCTCTCACATCAGCCCTGCGAGACAGCTGCTCATCCCTGAATCACAGGTGGGGAAACTGAGGCCCAGAGAGGCACTATGACTGCCCAGGGTCACAGAGAGGTCAGCATGAGAGCTGAAATCCACCCGATGCCTAAGCTCTAACCCCTGCTCCTGGCTGCCTGTCCTGTGGGGAAGAGTCCACTGCTCCCTAGAGACAGAGTCTGCCTGCCCGCCCTCCCTCCTGGGCCTGACACTCGGCCTCTCTCCACCAGCTCCCTGGCCCCGGGAGACCCACCTCTCCCCTGGCTCCCAGGGGGCTGCCGAGGCTGGGAGGGGACGGGACACCCTGCTGGAACCCCCAGTGCAGACGGCCTGACCCTGTGGGCCTCCTGGGTCCTAGCACCCACAACATCCTCCCAGCACCCTCCTTGACGAGCCGGGTTCCAGGCTGCCACATGCCACTCCCCCCAGCCCTGCCTCCCTGGGTCAGGTTTGCACATGGGCCCAAGTGATTCTGAGGTGGCAGCTGTGACTCAGTGGGCCTGCGTTCGACATCCTTGCTCCCTGAGGCCAGCTCCTGCTGCCCGCCCCTGGCCCTGCTTTGGGGGGCTGCCCGCCGGGCCTCAGAGGGGCAGGGGCAGGGCTGCCTGAGAGCAAATTGCCCAGGTTACTTGAACCCCAGCCAGGGCCATGGAAGAGCCCAGCTCTGCCCTTTCCGCTGTGTGATGCTGGGTGCAGTCCCCATCCTCCTGTGCCCTGGTTTGCTCCCTTATCAGTGGGAGCAGGTGGGGCTGGTGAGGACTCGCGGCTCCCCCACACACCCTCATGCTTAGAGCAGGCGCCCACCAACCTTGCTGCTGCCGCTCTCATTGTCCATGCTGGGGCCCAGGGGGCGTGGGGACAGTGCCGGCAAAGACTCAGCCCTCCGCCGGGCCACCCTCTCAGACACAGCTAGTAGAACCACGGGACATCTGAGCGGGACAGGGGTGCTTCCTGCGGCCTGGGGGACCCCCGGGCCCCCCCCCGACCCCACTTTGTGTTCAGTGGGAAGGGCCTTGGGTTTAGATGGTTCCAGTGCCCACTGTCACCCTGCATCGAATGGGGGAACGCCGGTTCAGAGGGAGGACAGGGCCTGCCCCAGGCCGCCCAGCAGCCAGAAAGAGAGGTATCAAGCTACAGTCGGGGACTCCTTGTCCACTCTGAACCTTGGCTTCCTGCTTGTAAAACTTGGCAGTTCGTGATAGGGACCCTCAGGTCTCTTGGGTGTAGTCAGAGTGCCCAGCACACCAGGGGTGAGTCCAGGCCCGCTGGGACCCCCGGGGCCATCAGGCTGCTGTGGCCCTGACCCCCGCTCCTTCCTTCTCTTCCAGGGCACCACCAACCAGACCTGCATCCTGTGGGATGAGACAGACGTGTGAGTTCACTGGTTTGGGGGCTTCAGGGAGGCTGGTCTGTGGGAGGGGGTACAGGCTTTGGTGTCTGGTGCTGTCCCCCACCCATCTGAGCACTCACGTGTCCCCCCCCCGACCCCATGTCTGGGTCTGAGGCAGCCTGGAGCCCACCAGCCTCGCCTCCCACCACCTCCTATGGATGCTCACAGTTCAGGGCAGGAGAGGGGGGATGGGGCAGGGACCTCCCAAGCCTACTCCCTACCAGAGCAGGCAGCACCCTGATGTTTCTGGCGAGCTGGCATTGCCACACAGGCGGGCAGCAGGGCTTGTGATGAAGACTGGGTGAAACCAGTGGGAGGTGGGTCCTGGGACCCGCCAATGGCTGCACAGGTCCTCATCAAGCACAGCGAGGACAAGCTGGGTGGGGTCTTCAGCCTCCAGAGGCCCTGTGAGCAAGGGTCCACACAGTGGTTGGGGCTGTGACGGGGATTGTCTCCCAGGTGCAGCAGAGCCAGGGGGCGAGTGGGGAGGGCCTTCAGCATAGAATAGACCAAAGGAAGAGGTTGTTCGAAGGCTGGGAAGTGTGAGGGCCCAGAGGTGAGGAGGTCGGGATTCCAGGCGGCAGACCGGGACAGGCCAGGGGGTGTGATGAGGACGGAGCCTCCACCCCGCACGCTCTGGACCCCATGAAGTTTGATGTGCATGGGGAGGGTGGGGTCAGGGAGCTGGTGTCATTGTCACCCCCTTACTGCCCTGGCACCGCCGGCCTCCGAGCCTCCCTGCACCCCTTCCCCAGGCGCTGGCGGTCCACACAGCAAGTCACTTGAGCTGTGGGCAATGTCCTGGGTGGTCAGGGAGGGCTTCCCTGAGTGGCTGACACTGGAGGACAAGTGTGCCCTGCTGAGACGTGAAGGAAGGTCTCCAGGCCGAAGGCACAGTGTGAGCAAAAGTGTGGGGGTTGGAAGGTGCAGGGAGGCACTTGAGATGTGGCCAGGAGGGGCAGGGGACCAGGGACAGGCAAGGGTGCAGGGCATGGAGAGGGGAGACAGTGAGGGGCCATGGGGCCAGTTTGTGGAGTGTCAGGAACTGTTGGTTATGAGATTGTCCTTTATCCCCCGTCCATCCCTCCCTCCACCCATCATCCATCCATCCATCCATCCATCCACCCACCCTTCCATCCATCCATCCACCCACCCTTCCATCCATCATCCATCCACCCACCGGGGAGGGGCAGTAAAGCAGAAACGTGCGGTGTGACAGTGTTGGGTTGTGCCCCAAGTGGGGCCAGCAGGGCCCAGTGGCAGATGGGGTGAGGCGCTCTTCAGAACAGGCCTCTCTGAGGAGGTGGTGTTTGAGCAGAGGCCTGACAGGCCCAGCACTGAGCACCTGATGTCTGGGACAAGCATCTTGGCAGAAGGACTAGCCAGTGCAAAGGCCCTGAGGTGGAAGTGTACAGGGTCACGCCTCATGACTTCACCGTTCCTAAACGGCAGACCCCATTGGCCCTTCCTGCCTGGGTCTGGGGTGTGTAGGCAGGGTTGGGGCTGGGAGCTGGGCTGGGGAGAGCTGAGGTGGATCCTACGCCTGGGAAACAGGCTCTCTGGCTTTCGATAGTGTTGACTGATTTTCTCTGGGTTTTTCAAGTGGCGCAAGATCTTTGTACAAATGGGAAACCAGAAAATAATGGGAAGAAAAGGCAAGAACGAAGCCCCCCTCATGCTCACGACAACTAGGCCGGACCCGCGGACATGTGGGGCGTCTCAGCACTTTGTGTGTTTGGGGTGGAGGTGGTGCTGCTGCAGGATGACCGGTCTTGCCCCTGATGTCAGCACAAGGCCCTCCCACACCCGGGACCCCCCTCCCCGGGCTATTCAAAGGCTGCCTGCAGCTCCCAGGAGGCAGCTCCAGCTGGTGCCACTTGCCACCCCGCCCCCCCCCGCCCCCGCCCCGAGCCCTGGTTTTCTGCTACTGTGTGTCCCAGCATGGCCGACATCTCTGCGTGCACAGCTTCACCTATGTTTCTGGTGATTCCTGTGGGACAGAGTCCCGACAGGTTTAGTCTCTCGATACTAAATGGTTTTCCAAAAAGGTGTGACCCGTGTCCCTTACCCCCGCCCCCGCCCCTGGGCAGCAGGCTGTGACCATCTGACCGCTCAGGCTGTGGCCGAGAAAGTCATGCTCTGCGGGCCCTGGGGCTGTGACCGTGGGCACCCCTGCCCCTGGGAGCCTCAGCTGTCTCTGCCCAGGAGTCTGTCTGCTTATGGGATGGAGCGGGGGAGGGGCAGCAGGCGCGCTGGATCCGGCCCTCAGGGCTCGGCCGGGGCCTTGGCCCACCGGGCCCCAAGTGTGGGGTGGACGCCCCGTGTGGGCAGACAGTTAGGGGTCTGGGGCCTGAGGCTCAAGGCATCGAGGTTCAGAGGGACGGTGCCAGCAGCCGTTCCCGTGACAGAGACGGGCCCTGGCAGTGTTTCACACGTGTTCCCGTGTTTGATCCTCCATGCCGCCCTGGGAGCTGGCTGACGTGTTCTCTGTGAAGCCCCCAGAAAGGTGGGGGTCCAGCCGAAAGCTCCCAGCTGGTGGTGCCTGTGGCTGACCCCGAGTCAAGGAGCCTGGGGTCTGAGGGCAGGGTCCGAGGCTGACGGGCGGCACTGGCTTCGGCACCCTTCCTCCACCCCTCGCCTCTCCTCTGCTCTTTGTCCGATGCCTCCTCCTTCCGTGGCTGGAGGGCCACCACCCACCCTATGACTCTGCTAAAAAAAATCCCAAAAAACGCATGGTGCCACTATGTGCGTCGGAGTAGAGCTGTGCTTCATAGGGTTTTCAATGGCTGATTTTTTTCAGGAAATCACCAGGCCTTTCTTCCAATGTGCCTCTGGGTGGACTCAAACCTCCAGCTTTTTGGTTAGCAGCTGAGCATGTTCACTGCACCACCAGGGGCTCCATGAATTGGCTTGGAGTGGCCACTTCCATGTTTCCCAGTTGATCTGTCACAGGGCCACGGGGCAGGGCCTGGGGTCTGCTTCCACCAGTGTGCAGGAGGAGTGGTCTGTGCTGATCTGGGCCTGTGTTTGTGTGCCATCCAATGAGAAAGGGTCCCATGAGCCCATGTGTCTGTGGAGGGATTGTGCAGGTGGGGGAAGGTTTGAGAGCGAGAGCCATGGGTCACCATCAGCTAAGAAATAGTGACCTCTTAGCTCTGTGACTTTGATCTGCAACTGAAACCTGACTGCATTCTCAACCTGGTAACGCACTGAGCCCTGATCCTGGTCATACACTTACCCCTGATCCTGGTCACACACTGAGCCCAGATCCTGGTCAGGCACTAAGCCCTCATCCTAGTCACACACTGAGCCCTTATCCTGGTCACACACTGAGCCTTCATGCTGTTCACACACTGAGCCCTCATCCTGTCATGCACTGACTCCTCATTCTGCTCACACACTGAGCCCTGATCCTGGTCATGCACTAAGCCCTCATCCTAGTCACACACTGAGCCCTCATCCTAGTCACACACTGAGCCCTCATCCTGGTCACACACTGAGCCTTCATCCTGGTCACACACTGAGCTCTCATCCTGTCATGCACTGACCCCGGATCCTGGTGTCACACTGAACCCTCATCTTGGTCATGCACTGAGCCCTCATCCTGGTGTCACACTGAACCCTGATTCTGGTCACACACTGACTCCTCATCCTGATCACGCACTGAGCCCTCATCCTGGTCACACACTGAAACCTCATCCAGCTGTCACACTGAGCCCTGATTCTGGTCACACACTGAGCCCTCATCCTGGTCATGCACTGAGCCCTGATCCTGGTCACGCACTGAGCCCTCATCCTGGTGTCACACTGAGCCCTGATTCTGGTCATGCACTGAGCCCTAATCCTGGTCACGCACTGAGCTCTGATCCTGGTCA
>NW_004444121.1:3184451-3184918 GCF_000243295.1 Trichechus manatus latirostris
CTGGTCATGCACTGAGCCCTAATCCTGGTCACGCACTGAGCTCTGATCCTGGTCATGCACTGAGCCCTCATCCTGGTGTCACACTGAGCCCTGATCCCAATCATACACTAAACCTCAACCCCAGACACACTGAGCCCAGATCACACAATGAATCCTAATCTTGGTCACATACTCAGCTATGATCCAGGTGTCACACTGAGCCCTGGTTCTAGTATCATACCATCCTGATCCTGGTCACACACTGAACCCTGGTCCTGGTCACACAATGAGCCCTGACCCTGGTCACACTCTGAGCCCTGCCCCATTTACACATTGAGTCCTAAATTCTGGTTACACACTGAGACCAGATCCTTGCTATACACAGCCCTGACCCTGGTCACACACTGAGCCCTGACCCTGGTCACACTCTGAGCCCTGACGCTGGTCACACACTGAGCCCTGACCCTGGTCACACTCTGAGCCCTGAC
>NW_004444121.1:3185249-3201175 GCF_000243295.1 Trichechus manatus latirostris
CTGAGCCCTGACCCTGGTCACACTCTGAGCCCTGACCCTGGTCACATGCTGAGCCCTGACCCTGGTCACATGCTGAGCCCCGACCCTGTCACACGCTGAGCCCTGACCCTGTGTCTCAGCTGGGATGGTTTGTGCATGTTCACTCAGCATTACTTACGACATATGTTTGCAGGGCCGCCTCCTCTTACAGCCACGTGTGACACTCGACCACATGACATACTCACTCTTGGAAAGAATGAGTCAGAGGCTTCCACCCACCACTGCAGACCCTTCAGGCTGCTCCCCTCCATTGTACACACACACATGCATGCATGGGCTCAACGCCCATGTTTGACACATCTGCTAGTGCTCTGTAAACACGGTGAACTCTCTGCAGCCCCCCTCATTCCGGCCACCACAGTCACGGGACCAAATCTCACCCTCTCTGGCCAGAATACAGCAGGCCACCCAGACCTGCACCCTGGCCTGGCACCATGGCTCAAGGGCCCCCTCTGGCCCCTAGACCAGCCCGCCCAGTGGCAGTAAGACTGCTTGAAAAGGCAAGGGGGGCTTGCAGAGTTCCCTAATGTTTACACCAGCAGAGGTTAGGAATACCTTAGCGCATCCTGTCTTGTTCCTCGGCCAGATGTGTCTCCACCTGCAGAGGGGGCGGTGGTGGCCTGTCAGTCACTTCTGCACTCCTAGAACCAAGCACTGCCCAGGTGAGGGCAGTCATGGTTATAAGTGAGGAAATGAATGATGGATGCAGGAGTAAGTGGTGGATGGATTCACAGTGGGTGGTGGTGGATGAGTGGGTGGGTGGATGATCCATAGCCCTGGTTGAATAGATGGATGAGTGGATGATGGATGGATGGATGGATGGATGGATGGATGGATGTGTGGATTGATGGGTGACAGGTAGATGATGGATAAACAATCAGATGGGTGGAATATCACTCTTCCAGGGCTGCTGAAACAAATTACCATGCAGTGGGTGGCTTAGAACAACAGAAATTTATTCTGCCACCATTATGGAGACTAGAAGTCTGAATTCAGGATGTTGGCCAGGATATGCTCTCTTCAAAGGCTCTAGAGGAGGATCCTTCCTTGTCGGTTTCAGCTTCTGGTCGCCCCCAGCATTCCTTGGCTTGGACGCATCATTCCAGTCTCTGCCTCCACTGTCATATGGCATTCTCTTCCCTGTATGTTCATCTGGCTGTGTCTCTTCCCCTCTTATTATAAGGACGCCAGTCATATGGGATTAGGGTTCAGCCTACTCTCTCGTGACCTCATGATAACTAACTGCATCTGCAAAGACCATGTTCCCAAACAAGGTCACATTCACAGCTACCGAGAGTTAGGACACGATTCAACCTGTAACAGGATAAATGGATAAATGGGTGTGTAGGTGGATTGTACACTGGAGGGTGAGGGGATGGCTAGAGATGAGGGAATAGATAGACGATCAGGTGAAAAGAAGGAAGAGGGTGGGAGACTGGTTGGAAGGATGGATGGGTTGAGGTGGATGGATGGGGATATGGATGGCTGGGTGGGTGGATGGATGGATGGATGGGTGGGTGGGTAGATGGATGGATGGATTGAGATGGATCATGGATGGAGAGAGGATGGGTGGATGGATGGATGGGTGGATGGACGGACAGTGGATGGATGGATAGATGGATGATTGGATGGAGGGATGGTGGATGGATGGATGGATAAGTGGATGAATGGTGGATGGATGGTGGATGGATGGCGGATGAGTGGATGAATGGTGGATGGATGGATGGTGGATGGATGGATGGATGGATGGATGGATGGATGGATGGTGGATGGATGGATGGGTGAGTGGATGAATGGATGGATGGCAGACGGATGGATGGATGGATGGCGGATGGATGGATGAGCGGATGACTGGCAGATGGATGGATGGATGGTTGATGGATGGCGGATGGATGGATGGATGAGTGGATGAATGAATGGATGGCGGATGGATGGATGGTGGATGGATGGATGAATGGTGGATGGATGGATGGGTGAGTGGATGAATGGATAACTAATGGTGGAGACACACATGCACTGGTTGATGATGGGGTTGCTGAAGGCCAGGAACACGTGCTGAAAGTTAAGCTCCGTGGTCCTGAAAGGACAGCTCCATGGGTATTTCACATGTACCAAAAAAGAAGACTCATAGCTCATAGGGACCATACTAGGACAGAGTAGAACTGCCCTATAGGGTTTCCAAGGAGCAGCTGCTAGATTCGAAGTGCCACCGTTCTGGTTAGCAGCTGAGTGCTTAACTGCTGCGTCACCAGGGCTCCTCTTTCACACGTGGGAGATTACGAAATGGAGTGTTTTTGAATTCTTCTTTGTTTGTTTTTAATAAATAACCCGCAGTTGCCTAGAGTATAAAAGTCAGAGCGGGCAGTATCCAAATGGATCATCTGCGTTTCCCTCACTTGAAAAGTGGTGCAGCTGGGGTGAGTGGGCAGGTGCTCCAGAATAAGGCCAGGGCACAGGGCTACTGCCCTCCCTGCGAGGGTTCATCCTGCTACGCCAGCATTTGTTGGAGTGTATGACTGCAGCCTCCAGCCCTACAAGGGCTCCAGGAAGGGAGGGGTCCCTGCCTGTCATGTCATGTGCTCCTGGTCCACATAAGTGCTGAGGGCAAAGGCCCTGAGAAGTCCTGTAGCAGGCTCTTATTCACCCGGTGAGTATCCCCTAACTAGCTGGCTCTCAGCACCCATACTCGGCCCCACAGGGTCCTCTCCTGTCTGTGCCAGCAGAGCTGACCAGCCTGCGCGGCACAGGGCACAGTGTGTAGAGACATCCCTCATACTCCCTCGGCTCCCAGCCTGAATCCTGACCCCCGCCAGGACCTTCAGACGCCCCCACCTGACTTCACAAAGCTTCTCCATGTGGTCATCTTTATTAGCTTATCTTACAGCCAAGGATGCTGAGGCCCAGACAGCTCCAACAAGCCCGGGGTCCCCCAGTGCATCATTGCAGCCTAAGCTGTACCCCACTTGTGCTGACCCCGGCCCCCGCCACACAGAGAGCCCAGGCCTGGCCCCCTCCCTGGGGTCTCTGCCCAAGTGCAGTCCTGGTCCCTTTAAGAGCCTCACCGCCTCCCTCACCCCTGCACCGGTTTCCTAGGAGAGGACAGTGAGGGGGAAGGCAGAAGGGGGGTGAGCGGAAGGGAGACTTGGCAAGGTCCCCAGGTCGCTGTCAGCGGCCCGGTTCCCATCCCGATTTCCCCCACACCGGCTGGCCTTCCTGATGGGGGCAGAGGGGGCGAGGGAGGAAGGGGGGTGGGGGCCGGCCCCACACAGAAGCCTCTTTGGTGCCTGTAAGGGCCTGAGACTCACACCAGTGAGTCAGCGAGTGGGAAGGAGGTCCCAGGCGTTCCTGTGGTCGTTCTGCTCCCCGACCTTTCCGGGGGGGGGGCTGGGGGAGGGGCAGAAGCCCTCCTCCTCTCCAGCTTCTCCCCTCCTCTTCCCATCCTACCTTCTTCCCTCCACCCCCCCATCCTAACTTCTGCTCTCCACCTCCCGTCTCCATCCTAGCTCTGCCTTCCGCCTTCCCACGCATCCTAACTTCTGCCCTCTGCCCCCCATCCTAGCTCTGCCCTCTGCCCCCCATCCTAGTTCTGCCCTCTGCCCCCCATCCTAGCTCTGTCCTGCACCCCTCATCCTAGCTCTGCCCTCTGCCCCCCATCCTAGCTCTGCCCGCCGCAGCCCTGAACTCAGTCCCTTCCCTGCTGTCCCTCTTCCCTTCTACTTGCCCCTGAATGGAAAGCAGCCAGGGCAGTAGGGCCCCTGGTGGACCCTCTCCTGGCCTCTGCTCCCTCACCCCAAAAGCGGCTTCTGAGGCCAGGCCGGCCCCCTGCCCACAGACCGGGGGCCTGGAGGGAGCCTTCGGGTCGTGAGGTCAGGGTGGTCTGAATGGGAATGGGCATGGATGTCTTCCTGCAGCTCCCAGGCCCCTCCCCAGGCCTTCCCCACAGCACTGGGCCCCACCTGCTCCTGGCCCCTAGCACTGGCGGCCCGCGTAGAATCTGGGATCCACATGCCCTCCTCCAGGGGCCTCCCGCCTTACCTGCTTCCCCAAGCTCTGACCCCCAACCTGAGAGATCCCCTGGTCCCTGTCTGCCACCCAGCAGAACCCAAACCCCCTGAGGGAGGACCTGGTCTTGTCAGCTCACTTTGGAGCCAGGAGCTGTTTGTTCAGAGAATGAGCAAAAACCCTTTGAATGCTGCCCATCCTGGGGGGGTCACTGACCCTCTGGGAACTGGACTCACTCATTCATTCACCCCGTTGGCTCATTCATTCATCCCCTGAGCACATCTTTTCTCTCCGATCAGGGCAACAGCATCTGCCCTCAGGGCCCCCCCCACATCTACCATCCAGAACCTTCCGCCCTACCCAGCAGGACCCCCACCAGAAACACCTCACGCTGGTGAGCTCGCTCCCCATACGGGGTGAGACGGGGCCCTCCACAGGGGGCGAGGGCCAGGACGGGGTGCTGGGGGCACTGAGCGTGCCCGCGTGTAGTGGAGAGTCACCCCTGTCTGCAGTGCCGGCCTGGGCCCGCGTGAGCCGAGGATGGGGCTCTGCGGGATCTTATGGCCGGGTCAGCGGGCCCGATGGGCCCCTCCCTCCAGCTCAGGGATCCTGGCTCTGGCCGGGCTGGCCCTCCTGTCTGTACCGGGGAGAGGATGAGTGCCTCCAGGGCCATGTAGTCAGCAGAGACATTGTCCGCCCCCTTCCCGGTCCTGGAGGTGCCGCCGGGCGCCACAGTGGCCACTGTAGATGGTGGCCCAGAGCTTTCCCCCTTCCACTGGGGGGGTGCTGTGCTGGCTGCAGGTGGGGCATGACAGACATTAGGGTTGGGGACAGGGTGCACGTGGAGCGTGCGGCTGGGCCCGTGACGAGGCGCCTGGGGCTGGCTGCACTGTGCTGTCCAGTCCTGCCCTGTGCCCTCCTGCTCCTCACCTGTACCTGCCGGACCTGCACTGTGGTGTCACACTTTGGCCTGCAGCTGTGTGTTGGGGGTCCCTGCGCGTGTGGGTCTCTGTGCCTGCAGGTGGGGGTGTGCAGCTTGGGGTGAGTGTGTGTCCATGGAGATACGTGGGTGAGGGCGGGGGGGGGTGGTTGGTCCAGGAATCCCTGACCTCACAGGTGGAGGTGGGGTGCAGCGGCTCAGGGGGGGCAGGTTAGGCCTCCACGCTGTCTCCCCTCGGCATGGTCAGAGGGTTGGAGGCCCGGCAGGAGGCGGTGTTGACACTGCTGGGCTTGAGGCTGTGGGCGCAGCCGCTTGGAAGGCCTCTCCTCCCAGCTTATTACTGCTTACTGTCACTCTCCCCCACCCTGCCACCATCCTCACTCCACCACCACCCCCATTGTCAGCACCCCCACTACACCTCCGCCCAACCCTGCCCGCGGTAGCCCATGCTGGCCATGATGGATAAGCAGGAGCCCACTGGCAGGAAGGGCGTAGGGGACCCCCAGGCCCAAAGCCCCACATGCACAAAGGCCTGAAGCAGAGAGGGCTTGGGGGGCAGGGGCCAAGTGGTCCGGCGAGAGTGTGAGTCAGGGGGCAGAGAGCCAGGTGGCTGAAGGGGGAAGCACTCAGGCCTGGGAGCCTTGTCCACTGTCCTTGCCCAAGCCCCCACTCATTTCTAGGGCTATAAAGGGGTGAGCTGCCTGGCCTCAGGGGCGACCAAGCAGAGGCAGAACGAGTGCGGTATGGAAGGAGGGAGCTGACGCTGCCTGGGCACCGGCTCTGCCAGGCCCTTCTGTCGAGTGCTTATCCCGTACCCCTGTCCTGTCCTCTCCAGACTGGCCCAGGCCTGATGAGAAGCCTGAGGGTCAGGGTGGTGGCAATGCTTGCCAGAGTCACACCTGTCTGGAGTGACCCTGCATTGCCCTCCCGGGCTGCCCTGCATCCAGATGGCCCCACTGACCTTGAAGAGATGTGCCGAGGGCATGTGGGGGGTGGCTGCAGGAGGCTGTGGCGGTGAGGTGCCGGAAGACATGTGGACGATCTTCCTCCTGGTGGCACTCACTGCCCTGCCCCCTCTGCCATTGTGTGTGACTACCCGTTTCCTGCAGCAGAAAAGTCTGGATCAAAACCCCAGCTTCCTAGGAGACCCCAGTGGTTCGTATCCCTACTGGTGATAGAGCTATTCCTCGTTTCTGCAGGGGACAAAGCAATCAGGAACAGCTGGGATGTGGAAGGGCAGAATTTAGGGTAAATACAGGAAGGACTTCCAGGTGAGCAGGGAGAGCAGAGTGTCCATGGGGTCCATTCTCCTTTCTCAGCCTTGGTGCAGGGTCCCTGGAAGCAGGGGGCTGGTAGAAGGACCTCGAGTTCACCCAAGGCAAGTGGGATGTTAAGTGAACGTGGGGATGCCCGGAGGGTTGGAGGTGGTCAGGCAGCTGATGGCCGATGCCAGCTGGTGATTGTGCTGCTTGGGTTCAAATCATCATGTGCTGATGGGGATGGCGGTGGCAAGGCCTCCTGCAAGACTGGTTCTCCTACCTACACCACGCCCTGGACATAGTGGGTGTGGAATGAATGCTCGTTGTTGCATGCTGCTGGTGGTGGTCACCAGGCTCGCTCGTCCTTGTGACACTTGCAGCAATGGTTCTGATGAGGTGATGGCAGTGACAGTGATGTGGTCATGGTGGTGACTGTGACAGGGCAGCAATGGAAGGAACAGAGTGGTGATGGCTTTGGTGATGAGCACTAATGATTGTGTTGCTGATGGTCATGTTATTGGTGGTGGCAGTAGCGATGGTGGTGGTAATGACGTTTGTTATGGTGATGATGGTATGGATAATGTACTGGTGTTGTTAGTGGTGATGTAGCGGTAATGATGGTGGTGGTGATCACGTTGATGTTAACGATGATGATATGGATGATGGTATTGACGGTGGTGCTGGTGGTGGTGATGATGCTGGTGGTGGTGATGGTGCTGGTGGTGTTGATGGTGGTGATGGTGGTGATGGTGGTGATGGTGGTGATGGTGACATTGATGGTGGTGGTGGTGGTGCTGGTGGTGGTGATGATGCTGGTGGTGGTGATGGTGCTGGTGGTGTTGATGGTGGTGATGGTGTTGATGGTGGTGATGGTGGTGTTGTTGATGGTGATGGTGGTGGTGTTGGTGGTGGTGGTGATGGTGGTGATGGTGACATTGATGATGGTGGTGGTGGTGGTGGTGGTGGTGATGGTGATGATGATGATGTTGATAGTGATCATGGTAATGTTGATGGTGGTGATCATGTTGATGATGTTAATGATGTTGATGATATGGGTGGTAGTGTTGATGGTGGTGGTGGTGGTGCTGGTGGTGCTGGTGGTGGTGATGATGATGATGGTGGTATTGATGATGGTGGTGGTGGTGGTAATGGTGGTGGTGATGATCATATTGATGATGTTAATAATGTTGATGATATGGGTGGTGGTGTTGGTGGTGCTGGTGGTGTGATGGTAATGATAATGGTAGTGGTGGTATTGATAGCGGTATTGGTGGTGGTGCTGATGGTAGTGATGGTGTTGATGGTGGTGGTGATGTTGATGGTGGTTATTATGGATTGAATTGTGTCCCCCAAAAATGTGTATCAACTTGATTAGGGCATGATTCCCAGTACTGTGTGATTGTCCACCATTTTATCATTTGATGTGCTTTTCCTATGTGTTCTAAATCCCATCTCTATGACGTTAAAGAGGCAGGATTAGAAGCAGTTATGTTAATGAAGCAAGAGTCAAACTACAAGATTATATTGTATCTTGAGTCAATCCCTTTTGAGATGTAAAAAAGAGAAGCGAGCAGAGAGACAGGGGGACTTCATACCACCAAGAAACAGTGCCAGGAGCAGAGCACGTCCTTTGGACCCAAGGCTTCTGCACTGAGAAGCTCCTAGACCAGGGGAAGATTGATGACAAGGACCTTCCCCCAGAACCGATAGAGAGAAAGGCTTCCCCTAGAGCTGGCAACCTGAATTTGGACTTCTAGCCTCCTAAACTGTGAGGGAATAAATTTCTCTTTATTAAAGCCATCCACTTGTGGTATTTCTGTTATAGCAGCACTAGATGACTAAGACAGTGATGGTGATGGTGGTTATGGTAATGATGGTGGTGGTGGTGGTGGTAATGATGGTGGTGGTGATGAGCAGGTTGATGATGTTAATGATGTTGATGATATGACTAGTGGTGTGATGATGATGGTCATGGTGTTGATGGTGGGGTGTGTTGATGACGGTGACAGTGGTGGTGATGGTAATGCTGGTGGTGGTGATGATGTTATTAGTGTTGCTGGTTTCAATGATAGTGATGAGGATGGAGGTTGTGGTGACAGTTAAGGTGGGGTTGGTGATAGGCTCAGCTCTTAGGGGAATTTGCAGCCCACCGCTCACCCCGGGGAGCCAGGGCCCACCCCGTTGGCACTTTAAGGAGCCAAAGGGCACAGACATGACCAGACGCCACAGGTGGGTGGGAGAATTGGAGTGGAGAGCAGAGGGAAGAGTGTCCGAGGCCCCGCAGTCTTGGGGCTGGCCTTGAAGGTTGGTGAGGATTTGGACCTAGTGGAGCCGGGGGAGTACCCCCGAGAGGCTGGAGGTGCCCGTGGGCTGCCCCATGCCCAGCACAGGGCCCAGCACAGGGCAGGCCAGCGAGGTGCTACCTGATGAGTGACCATACTGGCCCCTTACCCTCCAGCGGATGCCGGTGGCTGGAGTGTGAGGGCTGGGGGAGAGGCAGGCAGTTGGCCCTTTGGCTGGCAGGGGCAGGTGAAAGGCCAGGCTGACTTGGATGAAGGTCTGGCAGGTAAGGTTCTGAGTGAGGGCAAAGGGGCCGTGGGCCCTCCAGGGGGGCCGAGAGTCTTCCTGGGAGGTGTCAGCAGGTGGAGTGGGGCTTGCAGGACCCTAGACCCCCCTAGTTGGCTGCTCTGGACCCCCGTGCCCCCTGCCCAGGTGGGTGGGGAGTCAGGAACAGAGCCGCCGGGCCCTGGGGAGGGCCAGGTTTCCAGCTGGGGTCTGTCGTGTGTGGGAAGCCCTGACTTAGGGCACAGTGGCGCCGGCAGGAGCCAGGAGATAGGCAGCTTGGCGTGGTAGGGGACATGAGTTGCCCCAGGCCCCGGCCCATCAGCGCTGGGGGAGGCTCCCGGGGGTACCCCACAGGCAGGACACAGGCCCAAGGAGGTAGGGAGCCGGAACCTGGGAGCTGGAACTGAATAAGACCCAGGACAGGCAGGTGTCCGAACCCCAGGTTCCACGAGTCACCAAAACCAAGGTCCTCACAGGGCCACGGGCATTGTCCCCTGGCCCTGGGCTGGGAGGGGTGACCTTATGGGGGAAGCAGATACCGGCCTGCCCTTGGGGTTCGGAGTGGCCGCTCTGAGGGCTGGCTGAGACAAGGAAGCTCTGTGGGCGAGATGGGAGTTGTGCATGGAGAGGGCCAGGGGGGCTTCCTGGAGGAGGCAGTGGCTAAGGGGAGCCCTCAAGGATGAGGCTGAATCAGCCAGGGAGCAGGAGGACATCAGGTCAGAGGGACTAGCCAGGACCTGGCCTGGAGGCAGGAGAGTGTGTGTGTCCTGGTCACCAATGTTCCGTCTGGTTCAGCATGTGTAGGACACCGGGTAGTGTTCACAGGAGGATGATGGGGAGCCCAGTGATCCGGGCAGGCTCCCTGGAGGAGGCTGTGCTCTGCAACTTAAGATGTCAGTAGGTGCATTGGGAGGTGGGCACTCCCAATGGGAGTGAGAGCTGTAAGCAAACACGTGGAGGCTGGCTAAGCAGGGCTTACACCTGGATCGGTGATGGGGTGGGGATTGGAGGCAGGAAGGAAGGATCTTGAAGGCCAGGCTGAGACATTTTGAAGGGCTCCCTGAAGCCCACTGCCTGCCCAGCATCTGAATTCCCCTGTTGTGCCCACTTGAGCCTTTTCGTTCTGCAGTGTGGGAGGAATTTTTGTGAGTCATTCACACTTGAGTATGAATTAGCCTATAATCTCCCAGGGGACCATGACAGCGCACAGTCTCATAATAGCACCTGCTTCCTGGGCTGGCAAGAGGCCTCATGAATGCAGAGGAGGCCTGGCTCAGCGAGGGGCACATGGCGGGCACCCTCTGTGCCACTGCCTCCTTCGAGACTGGGTCCCAGTGTCTCCCTGAATGGCGTACAGGGTGAGGGTTGGTCCCCATTGCCCAAGGCAGGCGGCTTGAGCTCCAGCGGAGGGCGGGGCCAGACCTTGGCCCAGTGTGGAGTCAGGCATGGATGAGCTCAGAGGTCAAGGAGAAGGGACAGGAAATTGTCCCTTGGGTTTAGTGACATGGAGGTCATTGGTGACCTTGGCAGGAGAGGAGTGGGTACAGTCCCTTTGGTGGGGGTGACTGATGACCTGCAGAGGGTGTGGAGGGGCTGGGCCTGTTGGAGAGCCCTCGTCTGATGGGAGAGGTATAGCGCTGTCCTAGGAACCTGTCTGATGGGGGAGGCACAGCCCTGCCCTGGGAGCCTCTGTCTGATGGGGGAGGCACAGCCCTGCCCTGGAAGCCTGTCTGATGGGGGAGGCACAGCCCTGCCCTAGGAACCCGTCTGATAGGGGAGGCGCAGCCCTGCCCTGGGAGCCCCTGTCTGATGGAGGAGGCACAGCCTTGCCCTGGGAGCCCCTGTCTAATAGGGGAGGCACAGCCCTGCCCTAGGAACCCATCTGATGGGGGAGGCACAGTCCTGCCCTGGGAGCCCCTGTCTGATGGGGGAGGCACAGCCCTGCCCTAGGATCCCGTCTGATGGGGGAGGTACAGCCCTGCCCTGGGAGCTCCTGTCTGATGGAGGAGGCACAGCCCTGCCCTGGGAGCCCCTGTCTAATAGGGGAGGCACAGCCCTGCCCTAGGAACCCATCTGATGGGGGAGGCACAGTTCTGCCCTGGGAGCCCCTGTCTGATGCGGGAGGCACAGCCCTGCCCTGGGAGCCCCTGTCTGATGGGGGAGGCACAGCACTGCCCTGGGAGCCCCTGTCTGAGGGGGGAGGCACAGCCCTGCCCTGGGAGCCTATTTGATGGGGGAGGCACAGCCCTGCCCCAGGAGCCCCTGTCTGACGGGGGAGGCACAGCCCTGCCCTGGGAGCCCCTGTCTGAGGGGGGAGGCACAGCCCTGCCCTGGGAGCCTGTCTGATGGCGGAGGCACAGCCCTGCCCTGGGAGCCCCTGTCTGATGGGGGAAACCCGGCCTGGGAGCCTGTCTGATGGGGAAATACAGCCCTGCCCTGGGAGCCCCTGTCTGACTGGGAGGCACAGCCCTACCCTGGCAGTCCCTGTCTGATGGGGGAGGCATAGCCCTGCCCTGGGACGGAGATACAGCCCTGCCCTGGGAGCCTATCTGATGGGGGAGGCACAGCCCTGCCCCAGGAGCCCCTGTCTGATAGGGGAGGCACAGCACTGCCCTGGGAGCCCCTGTCTGAGGGGGGAGGCACAGCCCTGCCCTGGGAGCCCCTGTCTGATGGGGGAACCCCGGCCTGGGAGCCTGTCTGATGGGGGAATACAACCCTGCCCTGGGAGCCCCTGTCTGACGGGGAGGCACAGCGCTGCCCTGGGAGCCTGTCTGATGGGGGAGGCACAGCCCTGCCCTGGGAGCCCCTGTCTGATGGGGGAGGCACAGCCCTGCCCTGGGAGTCCCTGTCTGATTGGGAGGCATAGCCCTGCCCTGGGAACCCCTGTCTGATGAGGAAGCCCTGCCTTGGGAGCCCCTGTCTGATGGGGGAGGCACAGCCCTGCCCTGGGAGCCTGTCTGATGGGGGAGCCCTACTCTGGGAGCCTCTGTCTGATGGGGAGGCACAGCCCTGTCCTGGGAGCCTGTCTGATGGGGGAGGCACAGCCCTGCCCTGGGAGCCTGTCTGATGGGGGAGCCCTACTCTGGGAGCCTCTGTCTGATGGGGAGGCACAGCCCTGTCCTGGGAGCCTGTCTGATGGGGGAGGCACAGCCCTGCCCTGGGAGCCTGTCTGATGGGGGAGCCCTACTCTGGGAGCCTCTGTCTGATGGGGAGGCACAGCCCTGTCCTGGGAGCCTGTCTGATGGGGGAGGCACAGCCCTGCCCTGGGAGCCTGTCTGATGGGGGAGCCCTACTCTGGGAGCCTCTGTCTGATGGGGAGGCACAGCCCTGTCCTGGGAGCCTGTCTGATGGGGGAGGCACAGCCCTGCCCTGGGAGCCTGTCTGATGGGGGAGCCCTACTCTGGGAGCCTCTGTCTGATGGGGAGGCACAGCCCTGTCCTGGGAGCCTGTCTGATGGGGGAGGCACAGCCCTGCCCTGGGAGCCTGTCTGATGGGGGAGCCCTGTCCTGGGAGGACTCCTGCTGCAGCCCTGGTCCCTCTGCCCCTTTGAGTCCTGGGAGGAGTCGCTGCCGCAGATCCCTGGAGGAGCAGATGTCACTGACCCAGATTTCTCAGGCATGGGACCAGGAGGGGGCCTGGCTCCATGACCCAGATAGTCCAGGTTTCTGTAGCTCAGATGAGAGGTGGCACAGGGTCTCCCACGTGTGGGAGTGGCATTGTGTGCAAGAGCTGTGTGCAAGGAATGGCCTGCCATGCGGCCGAGATGAGAGCACGTGCAGCATCCTGCAGCAGGAAAGGTTTCAGTTAGACTTGGGGAAGAACTTCCAACCTTGAGTCAGGGTCTGAGTATAAGAAGATGCCTCCTACAGGTCTCGTCGAAAGGAAGAGGGTCAGTGGTTCTGAGCTTCCCCGGGCAAGGCGTGCCTGAGATACAAGCAGGGGCCTGAGTCAGGGCCACTGATTCAGCTGCTCTGCTGAAGACCAGGCTTGGCTGGGTCCGGATGCAGCCTGGGCAAGCCTCCGCTGACCAAGTTCTTCCCCTGGCTTGGGATGGGGTGCGAGGCTCGCCTCCCCCCACAACCCCCTCGGGCCTCAGCTTGTCTCTGAAGGTCCCTTGCAGATCTGGTATTCAGTCTAGTGGTTCAGACTGCTGTAGGGGCAGGGGTGGGCAGAAGGACAAATTGGAATTCTGGTCCTACTGCTGTCTTGCTGTGTGTGGCTTTGGACAATCGCAGTACCTCTCTGGGCCTTAGTTTCTTTGTTTACAAGTTTCTTTAAAGGTTACAAGACAAAATGCACAGAAAGGCCTGAGCACACCATGGAAGCGGCTATTCGTGAGGGGCAGGGGAAGGGAGGGAGGGTCCCTGTCCCTGTGCTGACACCCCAGTGCTGGCTGCTGGCCTGCCAGAGCCAGGAGGACGTTGGTGTGGGGCCAGGTTCGAGGCTGGCAGCCTGCACGTCCATCCTGCAGGCTCTGGGTGAGGCCCTCCACCAGCCCCCTGGTGGATACCTTACAGCACGGTCAGCAGCTGCCCGCCTTCCAGGCCACCAGCCTGAGCAGCCGGTTCTCTGGACCAGACAGGCATCTTCCCGTGCCCCCCACGGCCTGGAGGGGCCTGAGGTGGCAAGAACAGGCCCCAGCTGGCCCCTCAGTAGAGTGGGCAGAGGCCCTTTGCCCTCCCTTGCCTCCAGAAGAACATAAGCTAATTAGCGACCACAGCAGGCCAGGCCCCCTCGATCCGGCTGGCATGCTCCCAGGAGGGGCGGGCAGCCGTCAGCCTGGCGCCCTGCGGACCAGCCAGTGGGCCTGGGAACGTGCCAGGCTGCCGGCCCCAGCCAGCCTGGCTCCCCCACCTCAGGCCTCGAGAGTGATGTCCCCCCAGTCCTCCCAGCAACCTTTGGGCTGGCAAGACACTTTGTTTCCGGGTCCCACGCTTGGGAGAGGAGGCTTGGACTGGAGGCAGAGCTGGGGTGTGACAGGGGCTGGCTGGGCACTCGGGCCCACTGGAGAGAAGCCTCGTGCAGGTGCTCCTCGGATGCGCTGCATGTCGGTTTCCTTTGCCTGGGCTACGCTGGCTGTTTTAGTGTTTGGTTGGTGGCTTGCTGGCATGGGGCACAGCCACCATTCACCCCCTCCTGGCATGAGGGTGGACGCCCCCAGGGCATGATAGGGGCGGTGATAGCGGAGCTGGAGATGAAGCTGGGTTCTACCGCATAGGACCCCAGCACCCTCCCGTCCCAGGGCCTCTGTGCCTGACCTGCCCCCTAGTCATGGGGACAGAGGCTTCTCCCCTGTAAGGGTGCTAGGGGAAGCAGGGAGGTGGGGGGAACGTCTGGTGCAGGAGACTGAGGCTGGCTAATGCAGACTGCCGTCCTTGCCCCTCACTGGGCTGTGTGCCCACTGGTGGCAGGCCGGGGAGCGGGAGCCGCTCGGTGCAGCCAAGCCCTGGCCTCCATTCTGGAGGTGATCAATACTGTCAGCTACCCCCTCAGGACGAGGGCCTCAGACCTGGCCCAGGCTCTGCTGTCTGTGTCACCCTGCACTGCCCTGATCCCCAGCTCCCTCCCAGGGACCGGGCAGCCCTGGGGGGCCCTGAGGAGACAGGGAGGCTCAGATGGGCTGAGGCCCCAGGAGCCAAAGAGGCTGAAGCTCTGGGGCTCTTCCGTGGCTTTCGCCCACTTTAATATCCCTTTATATGGAGGATGAGCTTCAGGGCCTCCTACCCTGGCTTCCTTGGGCTCAGGGCACAGTGCTAGGACAAGATCGCCCCGGTCACCTGCACTTCACAGATGAGCAGACAGGCCCAGAGAGGGGAGGGGTGTGCCCTGCAGAGCCTGAGGACCCCTTGGCCCTCCTCCCACTCTGCGTCACCTGTGACTTTGGGTACCTCTTGCCCCCTCGGGCCTTAGTTTTCCTCTTCTGAAAAATGGGGGCAAGTTTTTCCCCATGGAGGGAGACTCAGGAGGGAAAAACGGATGGGAAGGGATTCTGGGGAGGGGGGGCAGCCCTGCCCAGAACATGTCTCTCCTGGGGCGGGTGGTGTGGAAGCTGAGAAAGTTCTGCAGCACCATTGGCTGCTGAGGGGGTGGTTGTGTAACACACTGAATTCAGTGGCGATGACTTCGGGGCTATCAGATACAAGGATGTGGGGCACCGTGTGCGTCAGCCCAGCTCCTCCTCTGGACGTCCCCCCATTTAGAGAGGAGGAAGCTGAAGGGGGTGGCAGGTAGCTTCCCAAGGTCACACAGCTGAGAAGGTGCAAGGTGCCAGAACCCAGGTGTCTGATCAGGGGCTGTGTGGGTGGGCTGGAGAGAGCACTGGACAGGCCCACCCCACTGTGCGACAGGGCCCTCAGAGTGCCATGGTGGGAAGGGATGGAGGGAGTGAAGCGAAGCCTCTGGAACGCACCTCACAGCTCTGTCTGTCCTGGGCTGGGAGTGGTTGAGACTGCAGTGTGAAGGCTTAAGGGCAGACCCCAGGAGGACCCTCACTGCAGAGAAGGTGGGAGGAGATGGGGTCAGAGGGGCTGGGGAGGGGTGTGATCATATTCAGCCCCATGGTCTGAATGATATTCAAATTCTCACTATGCGCCACAAGCAGGACGCCAGCTTGTCTCTTTGGGTGTCCTGGAGCCCCTCCACAGGGCCCTTGTGGCAGGACTTGGGGCCTGGGCGCCTCGGAACCAAGACAATGGGTCCGCGAGGGATGGAGACTCCAAGTGCCTGGGCAGGGGGCTGCCCTCAAAGGGTGGGAGGATTTGGATCACCAGCCGGAGGAGCAAGGGGAGGCCGGATAGCCAGCAGTGAACGCCCGGTGCGCCAGAACCTAACAAGCCATGTATTTAAATGAAAGCAGGCGCAACCGGGGCCTCTAGACAGCAAGAGGGACCTGGTGCAGACCCGTGCTGGAACTTTCTGGCTGCTGGCAGAGAACAGCCTGAGCTGGCCGCCTCCAGGGAAGGCTGTTTCTGTCCCAGGAGATGCGCTGGCGGAGACCGGGGCGACACAGCCTGGGGGCGGAGTGGGGGATGGGCCGTCCCAAGGTCACCAGCGCCGGCGCCCCGGTGGTGGGGACAGGAGAGAGCAGAGCGGCCCCGCACGCCCCTGCGGTGGCACCCCGG
>NW_004444121.1:3201889-3210990 GCF_000243295.1 Trichechus manatus latirostris
GCGGCTGGCCGGTGCGAGGAGGGACCCTGGCCACGGGAAGAACCTGTCCCGTTTTGGAGGGGTCGGTGCGCCCAGCAGCTGCCCATGGCCGGTGGCAGTGGCTGGACCCCTGGAAAAGGGTGGGTGGGAGCTGGCCGAGCAATGTGGAGTTGGGGGACAGGACCAGGATCCCGCAGAGTGACTGTCAGGTGGGTCCCCGTCTCCCCCAGCCAGTCCCACTTTTCTCAGGACCTGCAGCCCCGGCCCTTGGAGGGAGCTGGTCCTCAGGGGGGAGGCTGGGCCCTGAGGCCCTGGGGCCAGGAGGACAGCATGCAGGGCCACCATCCCATCACCTGCTCTGTGACCCCTTGCGGCGTAGAGGAGCTGGCTACTTTTCTAGGAGCTCTTTCTCACCCAGCCCAAGTGGAGCCTGGTCTGGGACGGGGTCGTGTCCTCAGATAGGGGCCTTGGGGTGGCCGAGGCTGCTGGGCCTGGTCCAGGTCAGCTGCCCTCCCCAGGAAGGCCCCGTTATCTCAGGGGCCTCCTTTTTGTTCCCGTGATTCTTGTGGGGGCTGCTGGTTTCTATGGTGACGGCATGAGGGCCAGCTCGCTGCCTGGGGCACTGGGTGCTGGGTTCAGTCCACTGGTGCTGTGAGCCCCCTTGCCCAGGGCCGAACTGCCCGCAGTGGAAGCCTGGTCACTGGGCTGGGCAGGCCTTCACTGGCCCATGGGGGAGGGAAGGGCCGGGGGTCTTGGCTCACTGAGCTCTTCCGCCCAGAGCTGGTGTGGAGGCCACATGGGCAGCAGGTGGGGAGGGCACACGGAGGGTCGTTGCCGCCAGAATTACAACCACACTGCTCCGGGCATGTGGGGTCCTTGGCCCTCGTACGAGGGGGTGGTGAGCGGAAGGCCGCTCCAGGCCTCTCTGAGGACAAGCCCCTACAGCCTCACCGGGAGGGCGGGTCCTGGCCGTCTCCCACCTGGCCGAGCCTTGGGAGGCCTGGCGTAGAGCGCGTGTTCAGCCAGAGGCCCTGGGGTGGATGGGGGGCTGTTGCTCGGGACTCTCCAGAATTGAGGGGCTTGGATGCTGAGGGGACCCCTCAGGGAAGATCAGGCACCCTGAGAGGTGCCTCAGGTTGGGGAAACTGAGGCAGACAGGTACAGACTGCATCCTTAGAGGGCTCGAGGCTTTGCTTAGCTGGGCGAGTTGGGGCGCCCCATGCCGGCCTGACCCATCTGTGTCAGCATTCTCAAAGGCAGGACAGGGCAGCCAAGGCCGAGAGAACGGGGGCTCCCCACAGCCACAGGGCCACCCACTCTGGGGGGACGAGGGAGGGGCTGGCTTGCTGAGTCTTGGCTTCCCCGTCTGTAAGAGAAGGTGACTGCCTGCCCCCGTGGCCCCCGGGGGGGGGGGGCTCAGAGCAGGGAGCAGGGATCACATTGCCTCCTGCCATGATCACCCTGCCCTTAGGGCCCCATGCCCCTCCTCTCCTTGCCTCCAGTCCCTGCCGGCTCCAGCCCCTGTGAGAGGTAGCTAGGTGACCCGAGTCCCAGAGTGGGCGTGGACGGAGAGGAAAGGGGAGCGCCCAGCACTGACTGCTCATCTGTCCTGGTGTGCTGACCCCTCTGAGTGTGGGGGCATGACAGATGAATTCTCAGACAGGTCCAGGGCACCCAGGCTGGAAGGACAGGCTGAGGGAGGGTGCTCAGGGGGCACACAGCAGCTCCTTCTCCCTGCTGGGGGTGACTTGCAGAGAGGTCCTCAAGGAGATCTGGAGGGGGCTCTGAGGGGTGAGTAGGAGTTCAGTAGCCAAGCTCTGTGGGGAGAAGCGACACTTCTTCCAAGGAGAGTTGAGCAGAGAAGCTGCTAGGGAAGCGGGAGAGGGCATGTGGTTTTAGGGGGCCTGGGGGGCAGGAAAAAGTGGGGCATGGGCTGCTGGCCTGGCTTGGGTCAGGGGCAGAGCTTGATGTTCACTCTGAGGACGGTGGGGAGTCATGGTAGAGACTGGAGTGAGGGGCAGCCAGGGGGTGGATGGGAACGGGGTTCTGGAGGGGTCCCAGCAGGTGCAGAGGCAGAGCAGCACAGCCGGCAGGCAGGGAGGGGGCCCAAGGTGAGCAGGGCCAGGCACAAGGAGACTTGGGTGCTGCCTGCTTTGGCCCCGTGGTGGCCGGATGGGCGCGCTGGGAGTGTGGTGCAGGTCAGAGCTGTCTGTGTGGAAGGCTGCTGCAGGGCACCCCAGGGCTATGGAGTGGATCTCAAGGACCTGGAGTCCAGACAAGGGCCCAAGATGGCTGTTGCTGTGGGGTGCTGTGGAGGGATGAGATCCTGGGCAAGGGGCATGGAACAAGGAAGATGAGACCCAGGTATCCCCTCAGGAGCTGGGCACGGCACCAGGCAGGCAGGGTATAGATCTGCTGTACTGCTGCCAGGCCCACAGACTCAGGAAGGTTAGGTAATCCTCTGAGTCACACCTGTCTCAGAGCTGTGGTGGAGATTCGACTAGGTGACGTATTTACAGCCTAGCAGCCTTGTAGTAAACAGTCTGTAGAGGACAGTTGTTATTCTTTCTGTGCTGTGCTGAAACTCTTCGTGGTCTGATGGGGGTCAGGACACAGTGAGTGATGGATCAGGGCTTAGCATATGACTAGAGTCAGGCTTCAGTGTGTGACCAGGGTCAGGGCTCAGAGTGTGACCAGAGTCAGGGCTCAAAGTGTGGTCAGGGACAGGGGCTCAGTGTGTAACCAGGTCAGAGCTTAAAGTGTGAGCAGGGTCAGGGGTCAGGGCTCAGTGTGTAACCATGGTCAGGGCTCAGAGTGTGACCAGGGTCAGGACTCAGTGTTATTGGGATCAGGGATCAGTGTATGGCCTAGGTCAGGGCTTTGTGTGATCTAGGTCAGGGCTCAGAGTGTGACCAGGGTCAGGGCTCTGAGTGTGGTCAGGGACAGGGGCTCAGTGCGTAACCAGGGTCAGGGCTCAGCGTGTGACCAGGGTCAGGGCTCAGAGTGTGACCAGGGTCAGGGCTCAGGGTGTGACCAGGGTCGGGGCTCAGCGTGTGACCAGGGTCGGGGCTCAGGGTGTGACCAGGGTCGGGGCTCAGGGTGTGACCAGGGTCGGGGCTCAGGGTGTGACCAGGGTTGGGGCTCAGGGTGTGACCAGGGTTCGGGCTCAGTGTGTGACCAGGGTGTGGTCCGGTTCAGGGCTCAAAGCAGGATGAAGCCTCAGCTAGTGACCAGGATCAAGACTCGGAGTATGACTGGGATCAGAGATAAGTGTTTCATCTGGTCAGGGCTCAATCTATGACTGGGATCAAGGCTCAGTCTTGTGAGCATTTGGGAGCATGGATGGTGTTGAAGCAATGACAGGACAAAGCTGGCAGTTTAGGGAGGAAATTAGGTTTTAGGGTGCATAGGGTGTGTAGAGAGTTCAGGAGAAGACAGGGTGGGGGCTCACGTGGTCGAAACTGACAATGGCCACGTAAACGGCAAACAGGAATAGCCGTGGGGGAGGGGATGAGTACCCTGGAGAGGATCAGAGAGGTGAGGGGCAGAGAGATGAGGGCTGGTTCAGACTGGGGGGTTGGGGCGTCTAAGCTGCAAGGAGAGTCTGCCATGTGAAGGTCGGGGAAGAGCATTGGGCAGAGTGACCAGCGTGTGCAAAGGTCCTGGGGCAGCCCTGAGCTTGGCGGGGAGCTGGCCTCCTGCAGGAGGCTGGCCTGGTGCAGCCTGCTTGGCCTGACGAGGGGCCAGCCTCGCCCTGCAGGTCTCTAGCCCGACCCTCCTAGCAATGCCTGGAGTCCCTGGCACCCTGCCTCCCACACCACCTGTCTCCTGTCCACACCACCCAGAATCTGCCGACTGGGGCTGTCAGGAGTGAGGGATGAGCCAGGTGGGGAGAAGGAGGGAGCGGGCGAGCAGGCAGTCGCAGGCTGCCAGGCCTGATGAGGGCAGACGGAGGCAGGTGGTGCACAGGGCAGGGCAGGAGCTGGCCCGGAGCGGGCGTGAGCCACTTACCCGGCCACCCGTGACCTGCGTGCGTGGCGGGCTGTGGGCTGGGCCCAGCATCCTGGAGATGGTTACTGGGGTCATCCTGACCTCCACCAGCCTTGGCCCTCAGTTTCTCCATTGGAAAAACTGCATGGCAATGTGCTCTGGGGCTCGGTACTCCAGGCCCTGCTGGACCCCAGCTGCAGAGGGATTGCCCAGAGCCGAGTGCCCGAGGACGCGGCGGCATCCCCACACGTGGCACGCATTGCCAGGGCTTACAAAGTGTGTTGTGGGTGGCTGAGGTGCTTGTGGGCGAGGCTACTTTCTCCTACGAAGCCCCAGTGGCCTGGGCTAATCCAAGACATCTGCCTGGAGGAGGCAGCTTTAGAGCTGAGCATGGCGGTGGGTTGCAGGACTTCCAGAGATGAAGAGAAGCTCAGCAGCTGGCGTCCAGAGGATTCTGCCTGAACAGAGGCACTGGACCTGGCAGGCGTGAGGAGCCAGCTTGGCACTGGGGCAGGAGAGCGGGTTGGGGTGCAAGCCCACAACCTCACGTGGAAGAGGGGTGAGGCAGCAGGGGCGGAAGAGGAGAGCCGGGGCATGGGGTGGGTGGCGGAGATGGTAGGCAGGCCGAGGGAGATCCTCACACAGGAGGGACCCCGGCCAGTGGGGGCTCGGTGGTCACACTGTGACCTGGGAGCAGAGGTGTGGTGGGTCACCAGGCAGTTAGACCAGTGGGGAGGCCCATGCCCAGGGGTGCTGTGGGCTGGCGAGCAAGGAGATGCCATGAGCACAGGTGGCCCAAGAAGGCAAGAGGACAGCTGACCCCAGCTCACCTGGGGAACCAGGGCCCAGGACGGGGGAGGCACTGCATGAGGTCACCCCTTGAATTTAGGGTCGAGCTAGTCCTCAGAAGAGGACTCAGCCTCCCCCGCACCGGGGCGCCTGCTTGGACTGGACCGTGGTACCCACGTGTGCTCCTTTGGACAGTACCACTGACCGTGCGCCCAAGCTGGCCTGGCCTGGCAGGGTCACAAGGTGCAGAGCCCATCAGCTGCAGGCCAGACACTCACTGCTGGCAGTGGGACCTAGGCTGGGACAGGGTGATAGCCAGAAGGATCTGGGGATCAGGAAGGGCTTCCTAGAGGAGGTGGTGGCAGGAACAGACACTCCCAGCAGTGGGACCTGGGCTGGGACGGTGACAGCCAGAGGGGCCTGGGGATCAGGAAGGGCTTCCTGGAGGAGGTGGTGGCAGGAACACTCATTCCCAGCAGTGGGACCTGGGCTGGGACAGGCTGACACCCAGAGGGGCCTGGGGATCAGGAAGGGCTTCCTGGAGGAGGTGGTGGTAGGAACAGCATGCGTGTGGATGGGAGCACAGCGCAATGTGGGCACGTGGTACTGTCGGCATGGTGGAAGGGCGGAGAGAGCCCAGGCCGGGTTGGTGGGGGCAGTGGTGCCGGGGGAACCATCCCTAAGGGCCAGGCTCAGAGCTGGGGGTGGGGGTGTAGAGACACTGAGGGGATGAGCAGCCCCACTGGAGACCCAGGGGTCAGTGAGGGTCTGCAGGGCTGTTTTGTGGGGTGTCAGGTGAGCTTGGGGTGGGCGAGCCCTAAGAAGCCCCTCCTTTTCCAGGCCTTGCCCTCTAGACCCCTCTCCGACGTACTTTCTCCCCCTCCCAGAGCTGCTGGCTGGGGGCTCAGAGCTGTCTCACCTTGGTCCTCTCTGAGCTCTGGGCGGTGGCGTGCCTCCCTGTGAGGTGACACAGTGGGGGCCGGTGACATGGGGCATGACCATGCAGCTGCTAAGGGTCCCACATCAGCCCATGAGCAAGGACTTGTGAGTGCTGTGGGTGGGGAGCCGCCCCGGCAGGGTCTGAGGTCCCAGTGGCCAGAAAGCAGCAGCCGTGGATGGGCGGGGCTCCAGGTTTGGGAGCAGCAAAGGCCCCGAGGTCCCAAGGTGGGATGGGGGAGGGGACAGCCTTGTGAGGGGGCAGGGGACTCGAAGGCCAACTTTGAGCAGGGGAGGGTGGTGCCACCGTGTCAGACAGGAGTCCCAGGTGGGGGGCAGAGGGGGACAGCTAGAGGGTGGAGGGAGTGTGCAGGTAAGGGGAGGACCTGCTGGCACGGGGGTGGGGGGTCAGTGCAGAACGGGCAGGCACTGGGTTGGGGGCACCACGCGGGGGACTGTGGGAGGAGCAGGTGGGGGCAACCCAAGGTGTGGAGGGGGAGTGGAGTTTGAGGTGCCAGTTAGATGCCCCGGAGCTGGAGCTGGAGCTGGAGCTGGGGCTGGGGCTGGGGCTGGGGGGTGTCTCGGGGAGGGGGGAGGGTCAGCTCCGCCACCACCCCGTAGGGGGTGCCTAGCAGAGCCCAGTGCCCCCGTCTGTGACACAGGGAGAACCCTTCCCTGGAATGGTGGAGGTCGTTGAGGGGGAGGCTGAGCACAGGCTAGGGGGACACGGGAGGGACCGAGGGGGCTGCTGGGCCTGGGGGCTGAGGGGAGAGGGGCTGGTAAGGTGGAACCGCCTGGGGTCCCTGCCCTCACCTGTGATCTCCCACGCCCGCGGCGGCCGGACCCGCAGAACATGGAGAAGGCGGCCGTGCCATCGGTGGCGCTCATCGTGGGCTGCGGCGTGTCCTCGCTCACACTGCTCATGCTTGTCATCATCTACGTCTCTGTGTGGAGGTGGGTGCCGGCCGGCGGGGTCCCGGGAGGGGCGGCGGCTCAGGAGCGGCCCGCTCGGCCGGGTGCTTCCTCTTCGTCGGCACCGCTGCCCCCACCCCGCCCACCATCATCATGGACGGTGCCACCCCCCACCGTCCCCCGGCACTCTATGACCCCCTCCTCACCAGTGCCCCGGCTACCCTCCCGGTCTCTCTGCCGCGCCCCTCTCCCTCTCCCATAACCCCGTCTGCCCCTGTCCAGGGCTCCTGGTGGTGGTCACCTATGATGCTGAGCGACACTGATGGGGCGGGGGCAGACAGATTATCTGCAGGGACAGGGTGGACACAGACCACGCCTTCTCCCCCTGCCCGCTAAGCATATTCCCCGGTGGTTGCCAGCCCATGCCCACCGCCCAGCAAGCTGAGCCGCCTTCAGCGTGCCTGCCGGCACCCGCACAGTCAGGCGCAGTGGGGAGTGGGGCGCGGTTGCCCTGTCTGACTTCCTGGGCCCGTGGTCTCTGCCCTATGCGCCCTTCCCCTGAGGCTGCAGGTGACCACCCCAGGGCTCCCTATCCACCCGCCTGCGTGGGGCTGCACCCAGCAGATGTGAGGAAGCAGGCGAGAGGACTTGTGTCTGAGCCAGTGAGGAACTGGCGGGGAGGGGGGTGACGGGCTTGTGAGCGTGTGTCCAAGTGCCCAGCAGCATGGCTCCAGTGGGCGTGAGGGTGCATCCCCGAGTAAGAGCCGAGTACACGCATGTGCTGGTGGGCGTCCCATCTCCCTGCCCCACTCCATGCCCTTTGGGACACGGTTTGGGACAGGGAGGTAAGTCCAAGGTCACCCTGCCGAGGCACCCACCCACTGGGGCCAAGCTGCGACTCCCAGTGTGGCCAGATGGACGTGCTGCCACCATGCCTGGCTGCCCCGGGCAGCACCATGTCAGCCGATCATCGGAACTGACGGCTTGCAGCTCCCCAAGGTCGGGTGAGAGGTCGATGTGCCCGGCATGGGGAGGGGCCGTTTTGTGAGTGCCCGCGGCCATGAGCAGTAGGCTCCACTCACCCTTCTGTGCCCCGAGGGCAGAGGCCCCTGACGGTCAGCTGACCTGGCCTGGAAATGTCAGCACCAGTGCCCCACCCGCCCGCCGGAGCTCTGGAGTTGGGATGGGGTACAGTTGGGTGAAAGCCGGGAGCAGGCAGAAAGTGAAACCCAGGATCAAGCTGTGTCCCAAGGGTGGAGTGAGAGGGAGAATATTTGCACGCAAAGGGGGGGCCTTTCCGAGGATGAGCCATCCCAGCCGGAGGGGACAGCTGTGCTCAGGGGCTCCCTGGTGCCTTCCTTGGTACCTGACTGTGTGCCGTGATTTGGTGTGTGGTGGAGTGGAGGTGACAGATGGTGGCGGTGATGGTGCTGATGGTGGTGGTGGTGTCGTGGTGGTGGTGGTGATGGCAGCAGTTGTGATGATGCCGGTGGTGGTGATAGAAGTGGTGGCAGTGGTGATGGTAGCGATGACGGTGATAATGGTGGTGGTGATGATCGTGACGGAGGTGA
This sequence comes from Trichechus manatus latirostris, assembly GCF_000243295.1. Lineage (NCBI taxonomy): Eukaryota > Metazoa > Chordata > Mammalia > Sirenia > Trichechidae > Trichechus > Trichechus manatus. The sequence goes on from NW_004444121.1 coordinate 3,210,067, forward strand.
TGGCGGTAGTGGTGGTGACAGAGTTGTTGGAGGTGGTGACAGTAATTTTGGTTGTAGAGGTGTTGGAGAAGGCGATGGGAGTGATGATAATGGTGCTGGTGGTGATAATGGTGCTGGTGGTGATGGTGGTAGTTGTGATGATGCCAGGGGTGGTGGTAGGGATGCTGGAGGCGGTGACAGTAATGATGATGATGGTGGAGGTGGTAGAGACTGCAGGGAGGGGCTGGGACCCTGGTCTCGGTGCTGGCCACAGGCCCCCAGTTCCTGCGAAGACGAGGCCTTTGGGGCGCTGACTGCAGGCCGCCACCCTCGCACAGGTACATCCGCTCGGAGCGATCTGTCATCCTCATCAACTTCTGCCTGTCCATCATCTCCTCCAACGCTCTCATCCTCATTGGGCAGACCCAGACCCGCAACAAGGTAGGCGGCCTTCTGCTGTGCCGTACATATCCCAGCATCCCGGTGGGCTTGGGTGGACCCCCAGCAGGGCCTGGACCTGGGATTGATGGGGAGCTCGGGCTGGGAGGAGGCCGCCCAGAGCCACCAGTGCAGCCTTCAGCGCGACTGTAACCAGGGCCCCTTGCCCCCTTGGGCTGTCGCAGACCCCTGGCCTTGTGGGGCCGTGGGGACTTGAGTCCTGGACTCTGTGGCTGGCTAGCCCTTTGAGGTCAGCCAGCTCTAGCTCCCTGTGGCCCACCATGGAGGCTGGATCAGGGCAGGGGCACACCTTCCTGAGACTGACTTACACTGCGTGGCCTTTTCTCCTGAGCCCCTTGTGGCCTGCCACCTGCTCTGGCACCAGGACCCCAGGCTCCCATGTCCATCTCTCCCCTGTTCACCCCTGCCAGGCTTTGAATGAAGCAGGACGGACATAGTCCCTCAGCCGGCCCTCCCCGAGGTGCCCCCACCCATGCCCCCCACTCT
>NW_004444121.1:3211224-3213075 GCF_000243295.1 Trichechus manatus latirostris
GGGACGGCCGTAGGTGGGGACGGGGCCGGGCTCTGTCTGAGCTTGCCTGTGACTTGCCATGTGGCCTTGGGGTGTGACTCCCCCTCTCTGGGCCCCAGTGCCCCATCTATTGAATGGATGGGTTTGAACTGTGCCTTCCGAGTGGGTGCCTCAGCCTGGTGCTTGTGTGGCTGGGGAAAGTGGGGCAGGGTGTTTGTCCCTGGCAGTTTGTGGGCTGGGTCGTGTGACCACCCACCCATTCAGGGGGCCTGGACACTTGCCGGCTGATCTCCGGGCTGGTTGGGGCTCTGGTCGCTTCCTGCCGGGATGTGGCCTGGTTCCGCCGCGGTCACTCTGGGTGGGCGTGGGGCCGGAAGCCCCTGCCCAGCCCTCGCCCGCCGCCCGCCCAGGTGGTGTGCACGCTGGTGGCCGCCTTCCTGCACTTCTTCTTCCTCTCCTCCTTCTGCTGGGTGCTCACGGAGGCCTGGCAGTCCTACATGGCTGTGACGGGTCGTCTCCGGAACCGGCTTGTCCGCAAGCGATTCCTGTGCCTGGGCTGGGGTGAGCAGCCGCGGGCGGGCGGGCGGGCAGGCGGTGTGGGCCATCTGTCCTGGCACCTTGTTCCCGGCCCCTCGCAGCCCCTTCCCCCCTTGTCCCTGCCCCCCGCCAGCCTCTCTTGGCTCGTCCCTCTGGCCTCCTCCCTTCGCATGGCGGGTCACCAGATAAAGCACAGGAAGCTCGTCACATGGGAATGGCAGGTGAACGAGGACTCTGTTCTTAGTGTAAATGTGTCAGTCTGTCCTGCTGGGGTGGCTCACGTGCTACTGTGATGCTGGAAGCTATGCCACCAGTATTTCAAATACCAGCAGGGTTACCTACAGTGGACAGCTCTCTGTAGAGCTTCCAGACTAAGGCCTACCAGGAAGAAAGGCCTGGTGATCTACTTGTGAAGATCAGCCAATGAAAACCTCATGGGCTGTGCCAGAATGCTGTCCAGCTGTGGTGCTGGCAGATGCGCCCCCTCGGTTGGGAGGCACTCACCACACACAGTGGACTCGAGCGTATCAGCGATGGTGAGGATGGTGCAGGACCGGGTAGCGTTTTGTTCTGTCATACTTGAGGTCGCCGTGAGTCAGAGCGACCCAGCGTCAGCTGACAACATGCCCCGTGCAGTACCTGGGACACACTTCCACTAAAGAATGAGTCCTCGTCACCTGAGGTTCACACCTGGCTGGCGTCCACCATTTGCACTGCCCCTCTGGTTCCGTGGGGCCTTCTCTTGTCCACCCTGGCCCACCTCTCTCACACTCGCTGTCCCCTCCTGTTGCGGGGGCCTCCTCTCTGCCAGCAGGGCTGGGAGGAGGCAGGGGCGGCAGGGGGTTCGGGTGGCGGGGGACCGACACCTTTCTTTCCGGCCCTTCTCCAGGGCTCCCTGCGCTGGTCGTGGCCATCTCTGTGGGGTTCACCAAAGCCAAAGGGTACAGCACCATGAACTAGTGAGTCCCCACCCTACACCGTCCCATCTGCCAGCCACCCCATCTTGCAGATGGGAAAACCGAGGCTCAGAGAGGCGGGGGTACCCAAGCTGGAGGCTGAGCCACAGCCCCCGGGTGGCCCCTCCCGGGAGAGGGCCACGGGATTGAGAGAGTCTCCAGCCCCTCCACCAGGTGGCCGTGGGCGGATCCATGAGCCTCTCTGAGCCTCAGTTTCCCCACCGTGCAGGTGCTGACGAGAAAGCAGACGGGGAGCAGCAGGTGTGCCCCGTCCGGGGCTCAACCCCTGGTGGTGGGAGGGTGGGCGGCGGATGCTGATTTTCAGTTGATGTCACTGAGGCCTGAGGGTCAGCCGGGTCCAGGTCCTAGGGCCTTGAAT
>NW_004444121.1:3213654-3217886 GCF_000243295.1 Trichechus manatus latirostris
GAGGGGGGTCTGGCCAGGTGGGGGCCATGTGCTGAGGCCGGAGGCGGAGCCTGGCATTTAGGATCATGTGGGGAAGGCTGTGGATGGCCTGGGAGGGTCTGACAGACCTGCAGAGGAACCAGGAGGGGCAGCCAGGAGGGGGACTGGGGGAGGGGGCCAGCTGAGGAAGGGTGCTGGGGATGGGGCCAGCCAGGGAAGGGTGCTGGGGGAGGGGTCTGGCTGGGGAGGGGCCAGCCAGGGAAGGGAGCTGGGTGAGGGGCCAGCCCGGGAGGGGTGCTGGGGGAGAGGGCTAGCTGGGGAGGGGCCAGCCAGGGAGGGGTGCTGGGGAGGGGCCAGCCAGGGAGGGGTGCTGGGGGAGGGACGGGGGCAGGGCCCTTCATTTTCCTCTGCTTCTCCAGCTCCCCCCTTTCCTTAGACAAGCCCAGTAGCCTGGCATCTAGGGGATGGAGGCTCCCACACTGGACTCTAACCAGCCTGTTGTCCTCCCCAGCTGCTGGCTCTCCCTGGAGGGGGGACTGCTGTATGCCTTCGTGGGACCCGCAGCTGCCGTAGTGCTGGTAGGACCCACCCCTCGAGCCCCTGCTGGACCCCTAGCCTCTCGGAGCCTCTCGGGCTGGGGATTTGGGGTGACCCTAATTGCAGTGCCCACCTCTGACCTGCCCTGGGGGCTCGAGGCCTCCTGTTCATAGGACCACAGCCCACCTTAGTATTGGATGCTGGCTGTATACAGCTCACCCTGCCAGGAGCCCTGGCGGGTGGGTGGATGGGGGTGTGGATGATGGACAGATGGAACGATGGGCGAGCGAAGCAGCAGGGAGCTTTCACACTACACTTGGGGGAGGCATGTCCCCCACAAGCCCAGGGTATCTTGTCCCTTGGGGGGTGCTGGGCAGGCAGCATGGCTGTCACCTGCTCTCCGACTTGCTCTGTGGGTTTTCCCTCAGCTGTTTCCCACCCGTTTGTTTGCTGGGAAGTCAGACAGCCCCGCAGGGCCCCCTGCCGGGTTCTTGTCCCCGGTGCGCAGATGGGCAGGGGAGCCCAAGGACAGAGCAGAGGGACCAGAGATCCTAGACCCTTCTCCCTGCCCCTCCCGGGACACTCGTCTGCCACCTGATCTCGAGTTGCTATATTGCAAGAGCTTCCTCTGAGCAGGGCCACCTCCTCAAGGGGCACCCCATGCTCAGCAGGGCTCAGGGGAGGCGACCCTGCTGTTGGGGCAGCATCTGGCGGCCAGCCTCCCTCCCCGGCCGGCACCCAGCCCCCGGGGGCCTGTGCCTTTATTCCTCGAAGGCGCCTCTGCTGAAGAAGCCCGTGCCATGCATGCTAATGCCTCCCACCCGCCAGCGTTGGCGCCATTGTGAGGGCAGGCGCTGCTGGCAGAAGGAGGCCCGAGCCCCCATCCCAGGGGCTTCATGCCACCCCATTTCCATGGTGCATCGGGGGGGGCGGGGGCTGGTCCTTCCCAGCTGGGGACCTTGGGCAGGTGCCCGAGCCGGTGGGCCTTCCCTCAAACAGGGACATACAGGGTGTCCCTCAGCCCAGGACAGACACCCCACCCCCAGGCAGGCCGGCCGGCCAGCTTCCACATCGGCGTGGGGACCTCCCTTGGCTGGTCAGCCTGTGTGGGTCATGAGGAGCCCAGCAGACAGCCGTGGGGGCCTGGGAGGGGGCCCCAGCGGGGAAGGGACACTGCGGGTGACAGCTGCCCCTTTGCCTCGCAGGTGAACATGGTCATCGGGATCCTGGTGTTCAACAGGCTCGTGTCCAAGGACGGCATCACCGACAAGAAGCTGAAGGAGCGGGCAGGGTAGGGCGGGCAGCCGCACCCCACCAAGCGGAAACAAACCCAGGCCCGCCTCCGCGCTGTAGGGTGGGGAAACTGAGGCACAAAGCACAGTGATTTCCAAGGCTCACGGCCAACCCCTGTCGCTCTCTGGGCCTCAGTTTTCCCACGTGGCCCATGACAGGTCCTCAGAGATGTCTTGCCTGCTCCCAGAGACTCTGCCCTTGCCAGGGGCTGTGGGGCGGGAGGTGCCCAACCCGAGGCTGGTGCTGGGTTCCCTGGCACGCCCTTCCCCACCGCGGGTTTGCCGTCAGCGGCAACATCCAGGGCAAGAACCCCGTTGGCCCCGCGGCGCCATGACTGTGTGGTCCTTGTGCTGTGTGACCCTAAGCAAGGCCACCCCGTCTGGGTGACAGACCCAGGCCGTCCTGTGGGGCCTTCACCCCGGGGCAGAGAGGGCAGGGCCAGGCCAGCTCAGTGCCCCTCACTGGGGAAATGCTCCCAGAGAGGGCGGTGCCCTGGGGGAGTCACACAGGGCAGTGGGGCAGGCACCTGGGGAAGGGGTGGGGGGTGCTTGAGACTGGCTGCCTCTCCAGTCCACCCCCAGAGGACAGCCCGCGGTCACTCAGGCAGGGAGGGGAAGCTGCAGGGGGGGGCTCCCTCTCTGTCCCTCCCCCACCATTCCAGGCCCTCCTCCTTTTCCGGCTGTTGCTCTGTCTGTGCGTCTGTCCTGGCTGGTGTCCTTGCGGGGTTTCCGCTGCACCCCCCCCTGCCCCTCTGTGCCTGTCGTTCATTTGGTCTCTGTCTCTCTGACTCCTCTTCCTCTCTCTGTGAACCAAAGCTTCAGGAAACCTTCCCATTGGGCCTCTGGGGGTTCCGGCCGAGCTGGCTTGGTGGGGGCGTGGTATGGCCCTGAAGGACCCCATGCTGGCCTGGATCTGAGTCCCCACTCCCCACTCCCCTGGCCCTGGGCTCCTGGTCTGTGAAGTGGGCATGGGCAGGTGCCTCTGAGGGCCTCCACTTGATGGCCTAGGCCTGCCCCCCACAGCAGGGCCCCCAGTATCATCCGTCAGGCACCCACACTGCATGTGGGTACATGCCTCGTTGTAGACACGGCAGTGACCGCCGGGGGCCTGGGCTGGGCCCTGACCCCCATCCTCTGCTTGGTTTGCCCCTGCAGTGACCCTCCGAGCAAGTGGTCAGCATCCCCCATTTCACAGCCCGGCAGACTGAATTTAGAGAGGCTGCGGAGCTGGTGGCACAGGGATCCGGGCCTGCCCTTGTACGTCTGGGCCCTGCCTGCTGTCGCTGGGTGGCCCCTTACCCGGGTGTGAACAGTGGGCAAGGGCTCGGCCTGGTGCATGCTGCCCAGACACACCCAGACTCGCCCTCTGGCCTGGACCCCAACTCCCCCCACACAGACAAGGAGGCACAGCACACACGGATCTTTGCACGCTCGCATGCATGCGTATGCCACGTGAACATTTGTACACACGCACAAGTGCATGCTCGTGCACACACGCGCTCACACAAACCACAAGTGCACACGCATACCCACACAGACCTGCGGGGGGCCCTGGCCCCCTGAACCCTTGCTCCCTCCAGCTCATGGGCTGGAGCAGGTGGCCCGGCTCCGGGGAGTTCGGCTTGTCTGTGCAAACCCACTGCAGACAGCGTCCCACTGCTCTGAGCAGACACACGGCAGCCTGTGCCCCGGCCGGCACCGCACCCTCGGCTCCAGCACAGACAGCCCCCAGCCCGCTGTGCTCCTCAGGTGCAAAGAGAGCCAGCCCCAGGGTCCCCTCCGCCGGGTGGGGGCTGGCCCTGAGGTCCGAGGGCGCTCAGGAGGATACCACCCCCGGGCCCTGGGCTGGCTGCGGTCGGTCTGCTCTTTGTCCCGACCCCGCTTGATTTCCGCGGGGACAGTGTTTGCTTTTGTTTCAGCCTTTTAATTTCACTTGCAGTCCGCTGCCCGAGCCCCCCCTTGGGCGCGCCCTCAAATGTGCCAGGTGTGGAGTTATCCCTGCCGCCAGCGCCAGCGCCGACGCCGCCAGTAACGCCATGTTAGTGCCTCTGCGCCTCGCCCCTGCCCGGGCTCCTCCCCCTCCTCAGTCAGCGTCTGCTCGTTCCTTGTGAACTTTTTCTCTCGTTTCTTCCATTCCCCCGGCCACTCTGGGCCTCCTGGGCAGCCCCCGCCCGGCCTCCCAGCATCTCCCCTCACCGGCCCCTCTCCCCTGCAGACTCCTCTCCTCCCTCCTCCAAGGCCTCCTGCGCAGGACACGGGGGAGGGCGCCACGTCCGTCAGGTTTGGGCTGCAGCCGGTATGGGGCAGTGGTCAGCCCAACGACGTGGTCAGCTGTGGCTGTGACCTCTGTGTGGCTGCAGTCAGGCTGGGCCGTGGCTGGCGTGTGGGAGTGATCACATGGGGTGGGGTCAGGGTCAGCTCCGT
>NW_004444121.1:3218488-3219789 GCF_000243295.1 Trichechus manatus latirostris
GGTCAGCTCCGTGTGCAGTGTGCGGGAGTGATCACATGGGGTGGGGTCAGGGTCAGCTCCGCGTTCGCTCTGTGTAGGAGTGATCATGTCGGGTGGTCAGGGTTAGCTCTGAGTACGCTCCATGCAGGAGTGATCACGTGGGGTGGGGTCGGTCAGCTCCACATAGGAGTGATCTCATGGGGTGGGGTAGGGTCAGGTTCAGCTCTGCGTGCACTCCGTGCGGGCTCGGCCGTGTTGTGGTTTGCGGTTCCAGGTGTCATTCTCCCACCACCCACGCTGGTACCCAGCGTGCGACCTCTCCAGCCTCGTGCGCAGAAGTCGATGTTTCCACCTCTGCAGATCGGCTGGCAGGAGACTCCTGGAGGGGCTGGTCCTGTGGGAGGCTTCACCGAGGCGGCCTCTCTGTGTGGGTGAAATGGGGGCACAGCAAGTGGGAGGGGCCTCAGGTGTGTGTGAGTGTATGAGTGTGTATGAGCATGAGTGAGTGTGCACAGTGTTACGAGTGGGAGTGTGGATGTTAGTCAATGTGTGGGAGTGAGTGATGTGGGAGTGAGTGAGTTGGGGGGGCAGTAGCGGCTGAGGGAGCAGTCAGTGGAGTGCAGCGTCCCCACCTGGCTGACGTGCTGGGTGGGCATAGGCTGGATGAGGTGTGAGGCTCTGTCTGGCAGGGCCCGGCTCAGGTAGGGTGGGGGCCAGTGGGAGTGTCTGGGCCTCCCAGCCCTGGGGACACCTTGTCCATGCCTGGTCCCCCTTAGCTGAAGGCCGTGGCTGTGCCCAGACCCTCCTGGGTCCACTCCCCAAGGCAGCCCTGGGGCCGGTGTCCTCAGCCATAGAGAGACTGTGTTCCTGGGTAGACAGATGGCCCCTTTCAGGGGCAGGGGTCAGTCTGATTGGTTAGCTGGACACCTCGGTAGTGGAGTGAGCTGGAGGAGTCAGCCAGGGCCAACGAGGGCCTTCAGTGCTGAGCCAAGAGTGGGGCTTGGGTCCCCCTCAGCCCGGGTCCTGGTGGTTCAGATGGACCTCCTTGTTCTCCCTGCCAGTCACAGGGGTGGGGCACCTTTCACCCTGAGATCCAGGATGCAGTGCCTGATCTCACCGTCTGTCTTGGGGGCACAGCCACCCACTCAGGGCACACGGCGTCAGGCTGTAACTCCAGCGACTGTGCTCAGGCCTTTTCCTCCTGCACTTGGGGCTCCAGGATTTTCAGGTGTGGATGGGGGACCAGGGCGGGTCTCTGTGGGTGTGGATGGGGGACCAGGGCGGGTCTCTGTGGGTGTGGATGGGGGACCAGGGCGGGTCTC
>NW_004444121.1:3221035-3224779 GCF_000243295.1 Trichechus manatus latirostris
TGATGATAATTATTGTCAGCACAGAGCTGATGTTGACTTCTCTGAGGCAGAGGTCAGACGTCCCTCGCACGGCACTCTCTACTTCTCTTCTGGGTTCAATCATCCATTGCAGTGGCCGCACAGAACTCACCAGCCGTCCTTAAACAGTTAAGTGGTTTGTTAAGGAAGCAACAGGCTAGAACTGGGGATCAGGATCAGGAAGCATGTAGGCAAAGTCTCCCTTCTTCAGTGCAGGGCAGCTCTCTCAGCTCCTCCCAGCCATGCAGGCCTCCTCTCCGCCCTGAGGACAGGCTCCTCTTAGCCCTGCCATCTGTCGCCACCGACTCTGCCACAGGGTCCCTCCCAGGCCTCTTGCCGCTGGCTGTGCCGCTGGCTCTGCCGCTGAGCCCCTTCCAGGCCCCTCACTGTCTTCAGTGTTATAGCCTTACCAGTGTGACAGCTCTTTTAGGAAGTACCTTGCATCCTCTCTCTCTCTCTGCTTCTTCTGCTGCATCTTTTCTTGCTTCTTTTTGTCCAACAAACCATTGTGGGGTTGGCTGCATATGTACCCAAACTCTCCATAAATTTCAAGGCATGGCCCTCCCACCAGGATCACAAACTGACCGATCCCGTAATCCCCTCTCAGTAGGCCACAGACATTTCATTTGCATAGTCTATAGTCACTTCATTTGCATAGTCTGTTGACCAGTCCCTGCAAGGTGCATACCAGTCACAGGACGCGCTGCAGTCCAGGACCAGACAAAACTATCAAACCAGGTTGTTTACAGTTTACCCGGGAAACGTCAATCCATCTGGACAAAAGTAACAAACCCCCTAGGGTAGAAATCTAGGGCAAAGGTAACTCCTCAGGGCTTAGGGGAAAAATCTCTAAAGCAGTTTTTCCGAAAAACCAAGGCAAAAGGCCACATAAACGAATTCAGTTCACCACAGGCGCGTGGAGCCTGGGCTGGCGCTGCCTGGCACAGAGCCTGCCTGATCCCGAGTCCTGGAATGGGGGGCGTGGAACCTGCCTGATCCTGGGTCCTGGGCTGGGGGCGCGGAGCCTGCCTGGTCCTGGGTCCTGGGCTGGGGGCGCGGATCCTGCCTGGTCCTGGGTGCTGGGCTGGGCAGTCACCCCCAGGCGCCACGGCCTAGGGTCCCCAGGCCACGGCAAGGACCAGGGTCGGGGCTGTTTGCTGAGCACCAGGGGTGGCACAGGCTCCCATTGTGTGGGCAAAGTCACTGTGCTGATGCAGGGGGGGCCGGCTGTAGAGAGCAAACCTGCCACAGGGCACCCTTGGAGGGCTTCTTGGAGGAGGGGGCTGGCTGAGGGACAGAGGGAGCCCCTCTTTCTCCTGAAGCCCCAAGCGGCCGCAAGGCAAAGGGCCTGGGAGGGAGCAGGCAGAACGGGGCCCGCAGTGAGGAGGGAACCCATCCTCTCTCCGTTTGTCTGTTTCCACATCTCTGTCCCCGGCCCCCTCCCTGCCCACCCTTGTCTGTCTGTCTCTTTGTCCGTCATCTTTCTCGGTCTCTGTCTGTCTCTCTCTCTCTCCTTCCAGAGCCAGTGCTCAGAGGCCTGGCCCGGCGCCCTTCTTGAGGCCACCTTGGACTGCAGTTCGGGCCCGGACCCCTTGCTTGGGGGCCTGAGGGGGGTCTGATCCGGGACCACCTGTGCCTCCTCTCCTTCCCTGTTCCTCCTGGACAGTCAGGAAATGGGTTTCCCCCCAGGGCCTCCCCATCCCAGTGCCCCACCTCTGCGAGCCCTTGAGCTCCTTCCTGGGAGAGGAGGCAGCGAGGCTCGGAATGAGGGGGCTTAGGAGAGACGGGGTGAGGCCAGGACCGAAAGCTGGGCGAACGTGGGCAAGGAGTCCAGAGAGAGGGTCCAGACCCCGTGGATAGAGAATGAGAGGGTGGGTGGAGAGAGCTGGGGAGCAGAGTCAGGGGAGCATTAAAGACGGGTACAGAGAGGCTCAGACCCGGAGCAGAGGACCCCGTGGGGACCCTGAGGGAGATGGCCCAGGTCCAGCCGTGTGGGCTGACTCCCGTCCTCCACCAAGGCCCTGGGCAGTGGGTCTGGGTGTTGTCCCCTCCCTGTGGGTGTGGGAAGAGGTGGCCGGCCGGTCCTGATGCCTGCCGCTGCCTGCCCATCCATCCACAGGGCCTCACTCTGGAGCTCCTGTGTGGTGCTGCCACTGCTGGCGCTGACCTGGATGTCAGCTGTCCTCGCCGTCACGGACCGCCGCTCCGCCCTCTTCCAGATCCTCTTTGCTGTCTTCGACTCACTGGAGGGCTTCGTCATCGTCATGGTGCACTGCATCCTCCGCAGAGAGGTGGGCCTGCGGACACCTGGGGGGGCCAGGACAGCGGGACACCTGGGGGGCCTGCAGGATGTCTGGGGGGCCGGGCTGGCGGGATGCCTGGGGGGCCTGCGGGAGAACTAGAGGGCCAGGCCTGCAGGACACCTGGGGGGGCAGCAGGACGCCTAGGGGGTTAGTGGGATGCTTGGGGGCTGGGCCCGGGCCTGTGGGACGCCTAGGGGGGCAGCGTGCATCCAGTTCAGTAGCTATCCATCCGGCACTGCGCCCCTGGAGGGCTGGAGCATGCCTGCACAAACTCAGATCCCAGTCCACGCCCAGCACTCCGTGTTTCAAAAACCTGACTCACAGCAGCCCCATGTGTGTCAGAGCAGAACTCCAGAGGGTTTTCAGTAGCTGATATTTTGGAAGTAGATTGCCAGGCCTTTTTCTCCAGGCATCTCCGGGTGGACTCGAATCTCCAACCTTTCGGTTAGCAGTGAGCACGTTAACTGTTTGTACCACCCAGGACTCCTCTCCACGTGCTCCTGTTTTCCCAGGGTGACATGCTGCCCTGCTGGTGTGGGGCACAACAGCCATCTAGACAGACCTGGCTTCTGTTCGCGTCGGGGCCCAGGGGGATGAGAGCCGCCAGCAGGTGTGAACCTGGATGGGTTCCTCACAGCAGCTGAGACTCTACTTTTGGCACTTTATGGACCTCTTCAGAGGTGTCCGGAGAGGGTCTTCACCAAACGACGTCCCAGCAACCCGCTGGCTGGTAGCAGTTATTGAGGTTATCGAGGAGATGCGTCCCGATCTTAGTGGGGAATGTGAGGAAGCTGCATCCTGATGTCAATGAAATAAGCTCTCTTCTTCAAACCCACGTGGAGCATCATCTTAATCTGGGTTCTCTAGAGGAGCAAAACTAGTGAGACTCATTTATAGAGAGGTATACTCAAGGAATGGGCTAGTGCAATCGTGGGGGCTGGCAAGTCCCAAATCTGTGGGTCAGGCGGCAGGTTGGAGGCCTCTGCTGGCTCGCAGGGTTGCAGGGGCTGATCAACCCAGGACCTGCAGGTCAGGTGGCAGCTTGGAGGCCTCTGCAGGCTTACGTCCAAGGAACCCGAGGTCAGGGGATGAGAAGAGTGCAGGGTCAGGAGAGAGGAGCTCTGCCAGAACCTCTGTTTATATCCTGGAGACAGGCCACACCCACAAGGCAACTCCCCTTTCAACTGATTGGCTGATCACATCAGATCACAACATGGAAGATGATTACATTATATTACATTATGGAAAAGCACCTAGTCTGGTGTCTGCTGCACACTGAGAGTCACAGCCTAGACATGTGACACGTAACATTAATCATCATAAGCAGTGAAAGGGGAGCGTGGGGTCCCCAGCAGTGGCATAGGAAACCATGACAAGGGGTTGGAGATCTCAGTGTGGAGCAGACGGTGGGTTGAACGGCTGC
>NW_004444121.1:3229981-3234019 GCF_000243295.1 Trichechus manatus latirostris
GGGCCACGCAAGGCACCAGAGAGGACGTTCAGGAGAGACGCTGACCAGCTTGCTCTTCGCCCTCAGGTCCAGGACGCCGTGAAGTGCCGCGTGGTGGACCGCCAGGAGGAGGGCCATGGGGACTCGGGGGGCTCCTTCCAGAATGGCCATGCCCAGCTCATGGTAGGACCCTGGGGAGCAGGCCACCCCCCCACCATGTGCGCTGCCCCCCCCAACGAGGGGCCTTCGGGTCCTTGCTGTGCCTGGAGCTGCATGAGGCCCCAGGAGCCCTGAGAGAGGAGCCCTGGGCCCAGTTTACCGTTGGGGAAACTGAGGCTTGCCAAGGTGAAAACCCTGGTCCAGGGTTTCGGGCTGGGAGGGGGCCGAGTTGGCCAGTTTGCGCAGGTGCTGGCACCCGGCAGTGCCCCCGGCCACACAGCAGCCCCCTGGTGTCCCAGCCTTCCCACACCCCCGTCACCCCTCCATCTCAGCCGAGGAAAAGAACTGGCTTGCACGGCCTCCTACCCAGGTGGGTCAGCCCTCGGGCGTCCACCCCACACCGCGCACTGCTGCCCTTGGCACCTGGCCCCTCGTGCAGAGCCTGCGCTGACAGAGCTTGGCCTGTCCCCCTTCTACTGGCCCCTCCCCTGACTCCCTCCCGATGGCCCCTCCCCTGGCCCCTCCCCCGGCCCCCCCCCCTGGCCCCTCCCCTGGCCCCTCACCTGGCCCCTCACCTGGCCCTTCCCACTGGCCCCTCACCTGGCCCCTTACCTGGCCCCTCCCACTGGCCCCTCACCTGGCCCTTCTGGTGACCACCCCTCTCAGCTCCCCACCTGACCCCTCTTTGGTGTCCTTTGCTGCATCTCTGCCCCCCCAGCCTGGTCCTGCCCCCCTTCCTTCTCGCTCTACGCACTCTCCCTAAAGTGGGCTCACCCCTGCTCAGGCCCCGCAAGCAGCAGCTCCTGCAGCAGCAGTGGATCCCACTGGCACTTCAAACTCAGCATGCCTCAGGGGCACCAGGCCCACTGCCTCACATCCACCCCAGCATGGGCCCCAGGGCTCCCCACCCCGGTGGTAGCAGCCACCTCCCTCACTCCCCCCACTGCCCAGGCCATGGGGACTGGCCAGCCCTACACTGGCCTTGTCTGGAGCCAGCTCCCTCACTCACCCCATGCCTGAGCCGCGCTGGACCAGCGTCCTGGTCCTCTAACACCACGTGCACAGTCCCCCCTCCCAACCCCACTTGCCCACCATGCAGGTGTCGCTGTGATGTCACCACCTCTGGGGAGCCCTCCCTGACTCCCTCCTGGTAGGGCCAGCCGTTCAGGCCCTGACAGCCCTGAGTGGCTCCTTGTGGCTCTTTATCTCAGTCCACGTTGTCTGCTGCCCCCTGATTGCTCACTGGCCCGCAGGGGGTCTGGCCGACAGGTCTGGCCCGAAGGGGTCTTGCCCGCAGGGGTCTGGCCCGCAGAAGGGTCCGTTCAACGCGGTGCCAGGCCCCGCCTTAGCCACTGTGGTCACAGGCAGGGGCTCAGCAGATGCCAGCATCCACCCTGGGGTGAGGGCAGGGCCCAGTGGTGGGTGGAGGCCGGGTCCTGGCTCTGTCCCAGCAGCGCCTCCGGCTCACCGCACGGTGTCCAGCCAGGCCCATAACCCCTCTGGGTCTCGGTTTCTCCATCTGAAACGGGGTGGGTTCTAAGGGCCTCAGCAGAGAGGTTTGCCGCTCCTGCACCTGAGCTCTCCTAGGCCTGACTTCTGACCTCCAGGGCAAGATTCCCTACCTGAGGACCAGCCTGCCCCTCTGTTTACAGGGAAAGGGCTGCCAGGTGTGTGATGAAGGCCTGGCCGTTCCTGGGAGTCCCCACCTGCAGCCAGGCTGAGCTCCCTGACACGGGCTGAGTCTGTCCTCGAAGGGGCAGCTGGGCCCGCCCAGGCCCTGGGGTCTGCGTCCAAGCCCTGCTTGCCTCTCCCTGGTGCCTCCGCATCCCCTGTACAACGGGGTCACGGTGGCCCCAGGGATGTGGTGATAGTGGCATATGGCAGGCCCTCCACACCCACACGGTGGTGGTTGGTGGCCCTGTGACAGGTGGCCCTGGCATGGTGCCCACTGTGTGCCCTGCTCCATTGGAGGGGCCCAGAGGTGGGGCAGAGTCTTTGTACTTGAGGCCAGGGGGCCAGGGCTTAGAGCTGGGGCACTGCTGGGGCTAGGACGCCTCCACTTCCCAACTAATCCACAAGCCCCGTGGAGGCAGTGCACACACACACACGCATATGCGCACACCCACACATGCATGCACACACACGCATATGCACACACACACGTGCACACGCACACACGCATATGCACACGCACACGTGCACGCGCACACACGCATATGCACACGCACACGTGCATGCACTAGGCACAGACGTGCAGGGAGGCCAGATCCTGTCTGGACACACAGGAGCACACAGGCACAGATGCCCATGTGCACCATGGACTTGGTGTGAACACCTCGGCCCTCACACACGTGTAGCCCCTTACACTCATGAGTGTGCAACCACACACCCTCCTCCAAGTGGGGGGCCTCTGCTTTAGGCTGTTCTTCTCCGCCTTCACTGCCCCCGTCTCTGTCTTGCAGACTGACTTCGAAAAGGATGTGGATCTGGCCTGTAGATCAGGTGAGCGCCTGACAGGTGAGAGCGACAGGGGGCCCTTGTTGGGCCTACCTGCTTCTTTCTCTTTTCTCTGTGTCTGTCTGTCCATCCATCTGTCCTCATCCCACCCAGTGTTCCACATCCCACCCTGTGTCCCACCTGGACCAAGAGAACTCTGCCCGGGAGCGCTGGCCTGAGGGGGAGACACGGGACGGCCTTGGCACCCACCCCTCCCCTGATGCCTGGGCCTCCACCCCCAACCCCAATGAGCCAGGTCCAAGGGCCATGAGCAGAAGAAGCCTCCGGAAACTGTCCTGAACTCTGGCTGGGCAGGTGCCGGGCATCCCGGCTCCCCTGGAGTTCCTAGAACTCTCCACGCGTCCTGCCCCCTTCTCCTCAATCACATCCCCGCAAGGAGTGCCGTTCCCCAGCCCTCGGAAGCAGCCACAGACCCTTGCGGCCCTCCCCCGCCCCGCCTGCCCTCCTCAAGGCCCAGGCATTCCGTGTTGTCTCCATTTCTTCATCTCATTCCCCCCACGGGGTGGCGGTAGCGAGCTTTCAGACTGGGGGACGTCAGTGGGAGCAGGAGGACAGCAGGGAGGAGGACCCATCTCTGAGCCCCTGGCTGACGCGGAGCTTCCTGGAAGCAAGTGCAAAAAGGGAATCAGTTGCCCAATATAAGGGAGACCCCCCACAGTGAGAGGAGCCCCATGTTGCAGCTTTGGGGAGACAGGCACCCAGCTGCCAGGAGACAAGGGGAACGCGTGCCCAGACCACCAGTGGTGGCACTGAGCAGGACCTGCAGGTCCCCAGGAGGTGGCAGCACAGGGCCAGGACCAGACTGACACGTCGGGGACGGTTCCTGGCCGAGCCTGACCCTGCCCATCTCCCCGCAGTGCTGAACAAGGACATCGCGGCCTGCCGCACGGCCACCATCACGGGCACGCTCAAGCGGCCGTCCCTGCCGGCGGAGGAGGAGAAGCTGAAGCTGGCCCACGTGCAGGCACCACCCTCCAATTTCAACAGCCTCCCGGCCAACGTGTCCAAGCTGCACCTGCATGGCTCACCCCGCTACCCTGGCGGCGGGGGGCCCCTGCCTGACTTCCCCAACCACTCGCTGACCCTCAAGAAGGACAAGGCGGCAAAGGCCTCCTTCATCGGCGACGGGGACATCTTCAAGAAGCTGGATTCGGAGCTGAGCCGGGCCCAGGAAAAGGCTCTGGATACCAGCTATGTGATCCTGCCCACGGCCACAGCCACGCTGCGTCCCAAGGCCAAGGAGGAGCCCAAGTACAGCATCAACATCGACCAGATGCCCCAGACCCGGCTCATCCACCTCAACATGGCGCCCGACACCGGCTTCTCTGCCCGCAGCCCACCTGCCCGTGAGCCGCCCGAGGTGCCCCCCACCCAGCCCCCGCA
>NW_004444121.1:3234309-3235812 GCF_000243295.1 Trichechus manatus latirostris
CCCGAGACCCTCGGCCCTTCTCCAGGCCACCCACCCTGCCCGGGGCCAGAACCCTGGTTTCCCCCAGCTAGAGAGGCCCTTGTGCAAGAGGGAGACCGAGGCTGTGGCGCCCAGCAAGCCTCGCCGCAGCAGCGTCAGTCCCCAGCCTGCTCCCCCAGGCCCTGCCGGCCCCTCTCCTGATGGAAAGCTCACTTTGCCCCTCTGTCGCCTGGACCGTCCCCCCCCCACCCCATTTCAGAGGGGCTGAGGGGCCCCAGCCTGGACCAGCCAAACAGATTTGACCTGCAGTTCTGGGGTGGGCGGGGATGAGGCCCTCCTTAGACCTGCCCGGAGTCGGCCCTCCCTTGACTCAGCCTGAAGGACGGAGGGGCTCAGGGGTAGCCCAGGCAGCATCTGGGGGGACGCAGGCTCCAGGGTGGGTGGCGGGGGCAGGGGTGGCAGGGGCAGGGGGCTAACACCCAGTGATGCATAGGTGCTGCACCAGGTGAGGGGTGGCCTTGGGCATGGGCCTGAGCTGGAAGAGGGTGCCCCCAAGCTCTGAGCCTCAGCCAGCCAGGGAGAAGAGAGCCCCCAGTGGTGTGACCCCGTGGCTTGAGCCGACCGCCAGCCTGTCACTGTCACGTGGGCCCTCTGTTCTTCAGCCCTCACAGCCCCACCTTTTGCCCATCCAGAGCCCCACAGCTGCTCCCAGGGTTTTCTGGGGGACACAGGACCACAGCTTGAAGCAAGCGTCTCAGCAGTTGTGTTCCCTGGGTCTTGGGGCTGGGACCCTGAGGGCGGGCGAGGGCATGAGGTCTGGGGGACTCTGGGGAGTGGGTCGCAAATGCGCGCCCTTCTCCACAGCGGCGGAAATCGCGGTACGCAGAACTGGACTTTGAGGTGGGTCCGGGGCCCGAGCGCGCTGTGCCACCTGGGCAGGGGGAGGCCGGGACGGAGCCCCTTGGCTTCCTGGGAGCTGGGGGCTGGGTGAGGCCCATGTCCCGAGGGCCGCCTATATCCCGAGGGCCCCGTCCCCCAGCACTCGCCGCCTCTCCTCCCTGCAGAAAATCATGCACACTCGGAAGCGGCACCAAGACATGTTCCAGGACCTGAACCGGAAGTTGCAGCACGCGGAGAAGGACAAGGAGGTGCTGGGCCCTGACAGCAAGGTGGGCTGGGCGGGGTAAGGGGCGGGGTGGGGCAGGGCAAGCGAGGGTCGGTGGGGCTTGGTGGGCAAGGCCAGTGGGGCGGGGCATGCAGGAGGGAAACGGAGGAGGGGCGGGGCGGGACGGATGGGTGGGGCTGGTGGGGGGCGGGGCCCTGGGCTGCCGGCGGGAAGGAGGGAGAGCCAGCGGTGAAGTTGCCTTCTGTCTTCCTTCGGCCCCAGTTCTGTCCACTGCATCCATTATTTCATTCTGCGCTGGCCAGCTCATGCTAGGGACACGCAGAGGGGTCTGTCCCGGGACGGGCGGCCATGTAAATGTCTGTGGCTCCGCTGGGGCCCCGGGGCTGAGGCACCAGGTC
>NW_004444121.1:3236155-3238967 GCF_000243295.1 Trichechus manatus latirostris
CCCCACCGGCGAGCAGCCGGAGAAGCAGCAGACCCCCAACAAGAGGCCCTGGGAGAGCCTTCGGAAGGCGCATGGGACACCCGCCTGGGTGAAGAAGGAGCTGGAGCCGCTGCCGCCTTCGCCGCTGGAGCTGCGCAGCGTGGAGTGGGAGAAGACAGGCACTGCCATCCCGCTGGTGGGCCAGGACGTCATCGACCTGCAGACCGAGGTCTGAGGGCGGCCACCACCGGCCACCGGAGGGATGCTGCTCTGCCCGCTCGGAGGACGGGCACAGACACGCTCGGCGGGCCCGGCCCGCGGGGCCCGGGGCGCTCGGACGCCAGCCAGGCTCCGGCCGGGTGCAGGGACCAGAGCCGGGCGACACAGGAGGCGGCCCGGCGGCAGTGGCACGGGGCTCCAGAGGCCGGAGGTGCCTCATACTCTGCCCCCCTCGGGCGAGCCCTGGGGGTGGGCAGCGGCGGTGCGGACAGTGGACAGGCCTGGTGTGGCCAGCGTCCCCGGGTGCCCGCCGAGCTGCCGCTGCGGAGGACCTGTCTGCTTGGCCCGGCCAGCCTGGCTCCGTTTTTTAGACATTCCCCCCCGCCCAGGAAGCAGCCAGCCCCCATTCCCTTCCAGGGCCCTGGGCCCCCCAGAACCAGGCCGAGAGCACAGCCCTCTCACCCATGCGGCCCCAGGGGCAGGACTCAAAGCCCACTCCAGGAGGAGCAGGGGTGGGGCATCTATTTTTCTCTCCTTTTCTTTTCTTCAATAAAAAGAATAAAAAACCCACGTCTTCTCTTGGTGTGGACTTCCTCTGTGCAAAGCCCAGCCTCAGCCCGGCCAGCTGCCCTCTAGCTTCTCTCCCCAGGGAGGAGTATGAGAGGGTAGCGAGGCCCAGTGGGCGCTGTAGCTCCAGCCCTGCCTGGCAGCCTGGTTGTCAGCAGTCGGCCCCTTGAGCCTTGGACTCCCAGGCCAGTGGTCAAGCAGCCTCAGGCCTCCCACCTCAGGGTGGATGATGGGGGACATTCTGGAAGCCTGCAATGCTCGATGCGCCCTACTTCATTTCCTGTTTCCAAACCATTGGCGGAAACGCACCTGACATCCTTGTGGTGGCTGAGTCCCATTCAGGAGGGGACGAGTCAACAAATGGTGTTTTTAAAATCTGAAACATTAAAAAGGATACAGAAGGAGGACAGAGGAGGGCAGCCTCGGGCCTGGGGGCTCCCACCTCCTGCCTGGGTCTCCTTCTGGACCCCTGCCCCACCCTCCTGTCACAGCTTTCAGCAACACCACCCCCAGCTCCTGCCACCCTCAACCCCCACCCCACCACTCCCATCCCCCACCCCACTGCCACCACCCATCCACTACCACTCCCATCCATCACTCCTCCCATCCCCCACTCCCACCCAGTCCTGGGCAGGGCTGAGCAATGAGGCAGGTGGAGTTAGAGGCCGACAGTCCTGGGTCCCAGGACACCCTCTGTCCACCACTAGGGCACTTCTTGTCCCTGGGCCTTGGAGATCCCCTCTGGCCACAGGTGTGGGGGGGTTGCTGGAGAGATCACCCATGGGACAGGTGTAAGGGGCCCACGGCCACCCCTCCTGTGTCCAGTGGGTGGTGGATAGATGCCAGGCCCCTCCCTTCTCTGTCCACACCCCATCCCCGTCCACCTCCCCACCGCTCGGCCGCTGCCTGGTTGTGAGGAGAGCGCATGCTCACAACTCCTTTCCCACAGGGAGATGCCGGCCCGCGCCTCTTCCCCGTGTATCCAGCAGGGGGCAGCCTGAGCTTCCGAAGGGAGCCTGACTAGGTGGCTGCTAGGCTGGGCGGGGTGGAGGGGACCTATAGCTGGGTCCCCTGCCCCAGACTGTGCTCCCCACCCTGAGGGAACCCCAGGACCAGAAAGTAACACTGAACAGCGTGGATACCCCTGAGCAGTGATGGGCTGGGCATCTGGGCCCCTCAAACCCATAAACCCCAACAGGAGGTGGGCCAAGAATGCTGCGCACAGAGGCTGATGGCTTCAAGAGAGGAGGTGGGCAGGGCTGGTTACTGGGGACCCCAGCACCCCACCATCATGTCCCCCACCTCAGGGAGTCACACGGAAAACAACGCCTTGCCAAGCTGTAAAGGCGGGAGGTTGCCTGGCATGGGTGTCCCACAGCAGAGTGTCTACCACTGTCACCACACTCGGCTCAGCTCCTGTGGGCGGCTGTGGTGCCTCAGACGGTCCTAGCAGCGGGTGAGGATGACGAAGTGCGTGGGTGCTGCTTCCTGTGTGAGTGACCTCAGGTGACCACAGACGGCCACAGTGACGCCAGTGAGTGTGAAGGACCGTGAGTGACCCCAAGTGACCACCAGTGACCATGGGGACACGCAAGTGACTGTGGCTGGCGGCAAGTGACCACAAGTCATCATGAGAGACCACTAGTGACCACGGGTGACTGTGATTGGCCGTGATTGAGTGACCACGGGTGACTGTGATTGGCCATGACTGAGTGACCACGGATGACCACGCTAAGTGGATGGGTGGTGAGTGGACAACAAAAAGGGAGGCGAGTGTGTCCACTACAGCCGCCAGGAAGACCCTGCAAAGCCCTCCCTGGTGCACAGCACGAGCCAGAAGCTGGGGAACGAGCCCCTGGTGACGGCGTGCAGCCCGAGCCACAACGCTGAGCTCTTCAAACAACCAAAAAAAAAAAAAAATTTATGAGATTTGGCAGCAAAACCAGACCAAAACTGAGGCTTATTATAGTTTATTTGACCCACTTAATGTACCAGTTCATCGGTGGTAGTGGTGACAGCGACAGTGACGGTGGTAAGGACAGTGATT
>NW_004444121.1:3239955-3242008 GCF_000243295.1 Trichechus manatus latirostris
GAGCCTTGGTGGTACAGTGGTTAAGAGCTCATCTGCTAACCGAAAGGTCAGCAGTTTGAATCCTCCAGCTGCTTCCTGAAAGCCCTATGGGGAAGTTATACTCTGTCCTATAGGGTCACTATTAGTAGGAATCAACTCAACAACAATGGGTTTTTAATATGTTAACGAGGCAGGGTTAGTGTGGAGTGTATCTTGAGTCACAGCCTTAAAGAAGATGTGACTCAAGTCACACCCATACTCAAGTCACACCCTTACTGGAGTTTCCTTGGGAACTGTGTGACTTGTATCCAATATATGTATGGATGCTCTGGCAAGGCTCTCCTTTGCTCTGGATCCTGCATCCAGCTCATCATTATCTGACCTCCAGTTCTTGGGTCTTGAACCTGTCGTCTGACCTACAGATTCACCAGTTTCCACAGCCCGATGAGCCAACAGCCTACCGTCTGATCTGGGTTCATCAGCCCTGCAACCACGTGAGTCAGGAGAAGCCTCCAGCCTGAAACCTTATCCACAGATTTGGGACTTGCTGGCTTCTACAACCATGTGGGCCATTTCTTTGAAATAAATCTTTATATATACGCCTCACTGGTTTTGCCTCTCTAGAGAACTCAGCCTAAGACAGTGTGTGATCAGGGTCAGGGTCAGTGTGCCAAGGGTCAGGGCTCAGCCTGTGCCAGGATCAGGACTCAGCATGTGACCTGGATCAGGGCTGAGGATGTGACTAGGATCAGGACTTAGTGTGTGCCAGGGATCAGGGCACGAGGTGTATCCAGGAACAGGTTTCTCCGCCATCCCACGCTCCCTCCAAGAAGGCAGTGTTTCTTCTGGTGGAGACCATATCTCCTGCTTTCTACCTCAGTTCTTGTGCTCACAGCTGTTCCCTGCTCCATGAAGACCTGGTGCTATGACTCATCACGGAAGTCCTGTCTGCTCTCTGGCTATCAGCACAGGACGTCCCCCAAAGGTGGCCCTGCAAGATTCATCAGGACGCTTGGACCCCTCCAAGGCTTACCCTCAGCCACTCCCACTCACCTTCTTGTGGTAAGCCCCGTGCTGGGCAGTGCTGGGGACCAGGGGCCACGGAACAAGCAAAACTAGGACAGGGCCTCTTTGTTTCCCAGCTGTTCAGGGTGATGGGCTCTGGATGCTGGACAAGGCAGGGATCAGGATCCTATCTGCAGATGAGGAGAACAAGACTCAGCAGGGCTAAATGATGCTCCCGTGGGGCCCAGCTTTCCTGGTTCCAGCTTCGGGGAACAGCTCCACATTGGGTAGGTCTCCCAAGGTCCACAGTGGTGCCTCCATCTGCTGTTTCCTCCACCAGAGGCCACCCTGCACCGTGGAGCCCAGAGCTGGCCCAGCCACCAGGAGGGTCCTCCTGGTCTGGCCTTCCCCTCAGTTGTCTTGGCATCCTTATACAAGTGCCATCCTCTTTGACAGCCTGTCTGCAGTGAGGCCAAGACCACCTCTGCCGGTGTCGTCAGCACACCCTGGAGAGATGTGGGGCTGAGGATGGTGATGTCACTGTGATGGGCAGGAACACAAAAGGCAGTGGCGATGGTCTTGAGGGTGGAGGTGGATATCTTGGTAGTGGTGACGATGACAGTGACGGTGATGGGGACAATGATTTTGGTGTTGGTGATGTTTAAGATGGCAGCTACTGTGACCTACGTTGCTGGTGCTGGAAATGAGAATCTCACCAGCTCACCCCGTTTCTCTGCTTTCACAGACTGAGAGTAACGGAAGGAAGGAAGGGAGGGAAGGAGGAAGGAAGGAAGGAAGAATGGGAAGAAGGAAGGAAGGAGAGAAAGAGGGAGGGAAGGAAGGAAGGAGGGAAGGAAGGAGGGAAGGAAGGAAGAATGGGAGGAAGGAAGGAAGGAGAGAAGGAGGGAGGGAAGGAAGGAAGGAAAGAGGGAAGGAGGGAAGGAAGGAAGGAGGGAGGGAAGGAAGGAAGGAAAGAGGGAAGGAGGGAAGGAAGGAAGGAGGGAGGGAAGGAAGGAAGGAGGGAAGGAAGGAAGGAGGGAAGGAGGGAAGGAAGGAAGGAGGGAGGGAA
>NW_004444121.1:3242546-3287952 GCF_000243295.1 Trichechus manatus latirostris
GGAAGGAAGGAAGGAGGGAAGGAAGGAAGGGAAAGAAAGAAGGAGGATGGACAAGGACATTGACTAGAGTCACCTGGGGGTGGAGCTGGCATGAGTGGTGGCTGCCCAGGTGCGTCTCCTTGCATCACACCTGGGATCCAGAGGAAGCAGCTCCTGGTTTGACTTCCACCTGCTCACTCCCTTTTTGTCACCGACTCAGCCAGGGCCGGAGGGGAGGGGGGCCTAGAAGGGCCCTGCCCGCTGCTGCTCGCAGGCAGCGTCCCTGCACCTGGGCAGGCTACAGGCCCCTTCACAGCTGCTTCTCTCTCTCTCCCCACCTCCCTGACCCAATCCAGTAGCAAACAAACCTACTATCAGGAAGTCCTTCCTCGAGTCTTACCTAATTCTTTGTGCTGCAGGAAGGGAGGCTCCCGCTCCATCCAGAGGATGCTGCTGGATTCTGGTCTCATTCAGGATGAGGTTCCTTCCCTCCAGGCGGGGCCGCCCACCTCCCCAGGCTCTGCTTCCCACAGCCGCTTTTCTTCAGAGAGGAGCAGACCACCGTGTGCCTTATGCTGCCAGGACTTGTTCCAGAACCTTCCACTGGCCAGGACCACCCCTCTTAGCCCAGCTCCACCCACCCCCGATTCTCTGTCCTCTCCTCCTGAGCGGAGCTGGGGCACATGGGACCCGGAGGGCGGCCACCTCCTGGGGCTTCCCCTGCGTGGGTGACAGGGCAGCTGGTGTCCAGAAATACCTACCAGGCCTGCTCCCAGCCTCTCCGGCCCCTCCGCTCGGCCCTCCCACCGCCCTCTCCCACAGATGTAAAACCTCCAGCCCAGGCCTGCCCTCCCTCCGAAGCTTCTGGGTTCCCAGTTGTTGTCATGAGGAGTCTACTCCAGCCTCCTGGGGAGGCGCCAGGGATGCCTGCAGTGGCCCCCAGACCTGCAGTGCAGTTGACAGATGGGGGTCACACAGTTCCCTGCATCCTGCTCTGCCATCCACTCCCAGTGGCCTGGGACCTCGCCTGCAGAGTGGGTGTCCCTGGGCTCCCTTCCCTGCAGACCATTGCGGATGGTGTTCCTGGGCCCTAGAAGGTCCCCTCCCAGCCTATCCCTGCAGGGTGACCCCCGTCCACTGGGGCTCCCTGTGCCTCCGGCTCGGTCTGCTCCAGGCACCCACAGCCCCCTGGGCCTCGGCAGAGGTCCACGGGAGGGTGAGACCTGCTGGTGGGTGCGGAGGGAGGTCGGCACCAGTCACTGCCCATGCTCCCACCCCTGGCTCTGCCTCAGGCCTGCCCCCTGGCCTTGGGCAAGGCTCTCCTGTCTTGTGCCTCGGTTTCCCCACCAGTGCCTTGGGGGCAGGCCGGGGGCGCCCTGCCAGTCCTTCCAGTGCTTCCCCATGTCTGGAGGCTGTGGGGGCATGGGCTCCCCAAGTATTTTCCAGGCCCTAAAAATAACTGGGAGGGAGGACGTGTGTCTAAATAGCTCCCAAGTGTGCCAGTCACCGGCCCCCCCTAGGAGCGGAAAGTCTTCCAAATAAGGCCTCGCGGAGCCGGAAGCCAGCCCGACAGTCACACGCACGTCAGCCAGCGCTCCAGAACCTTCCCTCACTGCCTGCCAGCCCGGGCTGGGGGGCTGCGCCGAGGGCCTCCCCCAGAGGAAGGGTGGGCAGGCTGGGGGTTCCTTGGAGGCCGGGGTGCAGGCTGGCGTCCTGGGAAGCCCATATCGCTCGAGATGCCCACGTCTGGCCAGGGACAGCGGCCCTTGGCAGAGGTGCATGGGGTCTCAGAATCCACAATTACGGAGCGTTAGCATTTATTAGCCTAGAAACTTTTAAATAAGTTTAATTTTACGGAATCTTAGAACAAACTCAGACCCCTCCCCCTAGGTCTCAGAGGATAGCCATCCCAATACACCCCCGGCGGGTCCTCCTGAGGAGAACACAGTGGGGTCCTCACCCTGCACCCCAAGCCCTGGGCCTCCTAGCAGAGCAGGGACCCCGCCCGGGTGCCCCCCTCCCGTGGCCGCAGGGCAGGGAGCGTCCTGGGCCCTGCGGACGAGTCCAGCTCTCCCAGGCGGACCGCGCGGAGGTGTTGCTGGGCTCAGTATGGTTCTCTGGGAACACCATATGGCCCCCAGAAAGGGAAGCAGCGGCAGGCGACAGTCAGGAAGCAGCCCGCCATCAGCTCCTCCCCCATCTCAGTCCCCAGGAGTCCCTGGGGAGGCAGATGGTGGGTGGGGGTGGCCTGCAGTGGGGTTCCAGAGCTTTGCATACTGGGGACCTCGGGGAGGGGGGCCTTCCCAGGCTGGGCTCCACTGGCCCAGGGGTTTTCACCTGTACCAGCCGCGCCCCACCTCTCCACACCTCCCAGTCCCTTTAGAAGCCCAGGACCGCCACCCCCCAACTTACGGGGGAGGCAGCTGGGGACTTCAGCTGTCGTGGATTGAATTACGTCCCTCAAAAACGTCTGTATCAATTTGGCTAGGCCATGATTCCCAGTATTCTGTGGTTGTCCTCCATTTTGTGACTGTAATTTTATGTTAAAGAGGATTCGGGTGGGATTGTAACACCAGCCTTACCCAGGTCACATCCCTGATTGAATGTAAAGGGAGTTTCCCTGGGGTGTGGCCTGTACCACCTTTTATCTCTCAAGAGATAAAAGGAAAGGGAAGCAAGCAGAGATGTGGGACCTCACGCCACCAAGAAAGCAGTGCCAAGAGCAGAGTGCCCCCTTTGGACCTGGGGTCCCTGCGAGGAGAAGCTCCTAGTCCAGGGGAACATTGATGAAAAAGCCGACGGAGAGAGAAAGCCTTCCCCTGGAGCTGAGGCCTTGGACTTTTAGCCTACTTCACTGTGAGGAAATAAACTTCTCTTTGTTGAAGCCATCCACTTGTGGTATTTCTGTTAGAGCAGCACTAGATGAGTAAGACACCAGCCCAGCCCCTCCAAGGGGCATCACCGAGGTCCTGGTGGGCCTCGCCATGCAGGCACAGAGGCAGGAGGCGGCTCCTGAGAGGGGCTGCTTGGTGATGGAGGAGCGGGGATGTGGCCAGGCGAGGCCTCTGGGGCAGCAGCTGCGGGGCCGGGGAGCCGAGCTGGGCCTGACCCCTCCTTCCTCGCTTCCTGGAGGAAGGTGGGTGGACGGCCGAGGGACAGGACAGGCACTCCAGGCCCGGTCAGGGAACAGTTAAGCAGCTGAGCGCCTAACCACTGTGTCACTGGCGCCCCCTTTTCTCCATAAGGAGAGCCTCTTTCTTTTCTCTACTGGTTTGTTCTATCTTTACCACACGTCGGTCCCATGTGTGTGATACGGATCTGTCCTCAAGCTGTGCTGTTCTCTGGTCTGTTCTTGAGCCAAAATGCGCTATTTTTGCTGTTACTGCTTTTTAAGTTTCTACTATAGCTTTACATAACGTCTTGAAATCTGGTAGGATTCTATCAGTTGTTTAATATATTTTGAGGCTTTTTTTTTTTTTTTTTGCTATTTATGTGTTCAGTGTATCTTTTCCCATCTTTTCATTTTCGAAAAAGATACTTGTAGTAAACTTTACTAAGCTCTTTGATCACCTGTGCTTCCCACACCATTTTCAGAAACCCCCAAGATGTCTGTTTCGATTACTTGAGTGCTTCATCCTAAAATACGGACAACGTGATCTTTGCGTGGCAAAGCTTTTAGGGCTTCTAGGCCTCCTTACAGCTTAAGGACACTCTCAGATTTGAACGTCGGTTTGTTTGGATATAAATTTCTAAGTTCAGAGTTGTTTCCTTCAGTATTGAACAAATATTGTTGTCTTATATCCACGTTGCTGTTGCGATGTCTGACACCCATCTGATTCTTGTTGCTTTTACTGTGAGCAATTTGCCTTTTCTTGCTGGACGCTTTTGCAATTTTTTTTTTTGCTTTGGATATTTTTTAAATTTTGTTATGAAGGAAGCGATGGTTAAGGTTGTGCGTCAGTCAGCTTGTCTGGGTCATGATTCTCCATGGTTTGGCAGTTATGATGTAGTTTGCAGTTATGTAATGATGTAGTCATCCCCCATTTTATGATTTGACGTGAGCAGTCAATCCATTGAAAAGGGAGTTTCCTTGGGGGTGTTGCCTGCACCCAATATATGTATATACACACACGGATGTTCTGGCAAAGCTTGCATGCTTTGGATACTGCATCCAGCTCGTCATCATCTGACCTCCAGTTTTTGGGACTTGAGCCAGTGGCCTGCCATATTGCCTTCCAATCTTGAGATTCATTAGCCTCCATAGCCTGTGAGCCTGCCAGTCTTGGGTTTGTCAGCCCCTGCAGCTACGTGAGTCAGGAGAAGCCTCCAGCCTGCCACCTGACCCACGGACTTGGGACTTGCCAGCCCTTACAACCACGTGAGCCATTTCCTTGAGATAAATCTCTCTCCCTCTCTCACTTGTTTTGCTTCTGTAGAGAACTCAGCCCAAAGCAATGGCTTACATGTGTTTTTTCATCTTTCCTCTTTGGTACTCTTACACTCATTCCATCGGAGATCTTTCTATCTTTTTTTAATTCTAGGAAATTTTACGGAAACCCTGGCGGTGTAGTGATTAAGTGCTACAGCTGCTAACCAAAAAGTCGGCAGTTTAAATTCCCCAGGCGCTCCTTGGAAACTCCATGGGGCAGTTCTACTCTGTCCAATAGAGTTGCTATGAGTTGGAATCGACTCAACAGCAACGGGTTTGGTTTTTTTTTTTTGGAAATTTATTTCAATTTTCATCGGTCCTTCGTATCTTAGTTTTTCTTTACATGTTCTCTTTCTTTATCCTTTCCTGCTGCCTTCTGGAAGATTCCCTCAACCTGACCTTATAGCTCACTAATTCATTTTTCAGTCACCCCATCCACTATTTACTCTGTTTATTGTATTCTTTACTTCAATTACATTATTTTTTATACCAAATATTTCTTCTTGCTTCTTTTTTGTTAAGTTCTTGTTCTTATTTTATATGCGAATGCCTTCCCCTTTTTCTCCTTAACTATATTTTCATATTTATGCTTATTTTAAATTCTCGGTCCATCTGTGCCAACAATTCCGTTTCACATAGTATGTACTGTCGTTGCGAGGGAGTAGTGCTCCTCAGATGGAGCCCGGGTGGTGCAAGTGGTTAACATGCTCAGCTGCTACCCTAAAGGTTGGTGGTTCAAGTCCACCCAGAGGCACCTCAGAAGAAAGACCTGATGACCTCCTTCTGAAAAATCAGCCATTGGAAACCCTACGGAGCACAGTTCTGACATACAAGGGGTTACCATGAGTTGGAATCGACTCAGTGGCAGCTGCTTTGGGTTGGCTTTATGCTCCTCAGATGTCTAGCTGTTTGGGTGTAATCATATGTTCTTCTTGGTACAGCAGGGAAGGGCTGAGTAGAGCTCTCAATCTGTCATCCCGGTGTGTTTAAGAAGGTCAAGGGTGAGCCTCAGGTTGGGGAGCCCCAAGCACCCCAGAACTAGTGTTGACCACTCCCTTTTGCTGCCCAGGGCTTCACCTGCAAACACGCAGGGAGAGGCAGCACTGGGAGGAGGCTGCCTTCTTAGTTGATGTCTTAGCAGGTGGGTGGCTTTAACAACAGAAATTTATCTTCTTACAGTTTAAGAGGCTGGAAGTCCAAATTCAGGGTGCCACTCATCTGTCAGTTTGTCATACTGTGGTGGCTTGCATGTTGCTGTGATGCTGGAAGCTCTGCCGCTGGTATTTCAAATACCAGCAGGGTCACCCATGGTGGACAGGTTTCAGCAAAGCTTCCAGACTAAGGCAGACCACGAAGACGGACCTGGTGGTCTACTTTGGAAAAAAATTGGCCAGTGAAAACCTTATGAATAGCAGTGGAACATTGTCTGATATAAGGCTGGAAGATGAGTCCCTCAGGTTGGGGCTCAGGCATAGCAACAATCGTGAGGATGGTGCAGGACCAGGTCACATTTCCTTCCATCTCTCTGTCTGCACCTATGACCTCCTGGGGAGTTCCGTATGATCCGTTGACTGAGGAAGAGAAAACTCATGCCTGGTTTACAGATGGTTCTGTGTGATTTGCAGGCACTGCTCGGAAGTGGGCAGCTGCAGCACTGCAGCCCCTTTCTGGGACCTCCCTGAAGGACAGTGGGGAAGGGAAGTCCTCTCAATGGGCAGAACTTCGAGCAGTGCACCTGGTTGTTCACTTTGCTTGGAAGGAGAAGTGGCCAGATGTGCGATTATATACTGATTCGTGGGCTGTGGCCAATGGTTTGGCCGGATGGTCAGGGACTTCGAAGGAACATGATTGGAAAATTGGAGACGAGGTATGGGGAAGAGAGATGTGGCTAGATCTCTCTGAAAGGTCCAAAGAAGTGAAGATATTTGTGTTCCATGTGAATGCTCACCAAAGGGTGACCTCCACAGGGGAGGATTTTAACAATCAAGTGGACAGGATGATGTGTTCTGTGGAAACCAGTCTTCCTCTTTCCCCAGCCACTCCCGTCATTGCCCAATGGGCTCATGAACAAAGTGGCCATGGTAGCAGGGATGGAGGTTATGCATGGGCTTAGCAGCATGGACTTCACTCACCAAGGCCCACTTGGCTACAGCCACTGCTGAGTACCCAATCTGCCAGCAGCATAGACCAGCACTGAGTCCCTGATATGGCACCATCCTTCAAGGTGATCAGCCAGCAACCTGGTAGCAAGTTAATACACTGGACCACTTCCATCACGGAAAAGGCAGCAATTTGTTAGTACTGGAATAGACATTTACTGTGGATATGGATTTGCCTTCCCTGCACACAATGTTTCTGCCAAAACTACCATCTGTGAACTTACAGAATGCCTTATCCACCATCATGGTATCCCACACAGCATCGCCTTGGATCAAAGGACTCACTTCACAGCAAAGGAGGTGCAGCAATGGACCCATGCTCATGGAATTCACTGGTCTTACCATGTTTCCCATCATCTTGAAGCAGCTGGCTTGATAGAACAATGGAATGACCTTCTAAAGACACAATTATGACACCAGCTAGGTGGCAATACCTTGCAGGGTTGGGGCAATGTTCTCCAGAAGGTTGTGTATGCTCTAAACCAGCATCCAATATATGGTGCTGTTTCCCCCATAGCCAGAATTCATAGGTCCAGGAATCAAGGGGTGGAAATGGGAGTGGCATCACTTACTATTACCCCGAGTGACCCACTCACAAGATTTCTGCTTCCTGTCCCCGCAACCTTATGCTTTGTGGGTCTAGAGGTCTTAGTTCCAAAGGGAGGAATGATCCCTCTTGGAGACACATCGCTGATTCCACTGAACTGGAAGCAGAGAATGCCACCTGGCCACCTGGGGCTCCTTATGCCTCTGGATCAGCAGGCAAAGAAGGGAGTCACCACATCGGCTGGTGTGACTGACCCTAATTATGAAGAGGAAATTGGATTGATACTACATAACGGGGGCAAAGAAGAGTGTATCTGGAATGCAGGAGATCCCGTAGGGCACCTCTTAGTACTACCATGCCCTGTGATTAAAGTCATTGGAAAACTACAGCAACTCGATTCCAGCAACACGACTACTAATGGCCCAGACTCTTCAGGACTGAAGGTTTGGGTCACTTCACCAGGCAAAGAACCATGACCAGCTGAGGTGCTTGTTGAGGGCAAAGGGAATATGGAATGTGTGGTGGAAGAAGGTAGTTCTAAATACCAGTTATGAGCATGTGACCAGTTGCAGAAATGAGAACTGTAATTGTTACAAGTACTGTGTTTTGTATGTGTGCATCAAATATTTTTGTTTTCTTCACTTATAAAATATAAGATGTAAACAGGGCTAGTGTATTTTTGGTTTTATGTGTGTTCATTGTATCATGTTAGGTTCAAGTATGACTTTATAACTGTCTTTATCCAGAGATTATGTATGGTTTAAGGAGATGTGTACACATGCCAAGTTAACAAGGGGTGGACTGTGATAGTTAAGGTTGATTCTCAATGGTTTGGCAATCTTATGATGTTGTGATCACTTCCATGATGAGATTTGATATAACGTCATCACTTCCATGATGGGATTTGCTGTGAGTAGTCAATCAGCTGAAAGGAAGTTTCCTTGGGCACGTGGCCTGCATCCAATATAAGTGGACATTCTGGCAAGGCTCGTGGGCTTTTGCTCGCTCTGGATTCTGCAGCTGACTCCTGCTTGTCTGACCTCTGGTTCTCGGGACTTGAGCTAGCAGCTTACCTTCAGTCTTGCCTGCCAATCTTGGGATTCATTGATCTTCAGAGCCTTGAGCAAGAGCCCTGCTCTCTGACCTGCCAATCTTGGGTTCGCCAGCCCCTTTGGCTATGTAAATCAGGAGACACCCCATCCTGATCCACAAACCTGAGATATTCCAGCCTCTACAACTGCGTGAGCCATTTCCTTGATATACATCTCTCTCTATATATATTTATATGCTTTACTGGTTTTGCTTCTCTAAAGAACCCAGCCTAAGACACCCTCCAAGGCTCAAACCCTGCCCTGGCTCCTGACATGACCCATCACGTATGCCTGGGACACCTGCCTGATTCATCGGAGCCACTCTCCTAAGAGGGTCTGCACTGACGCGTGTGAGGCACCTTCCTCCTGCGTCCGTTTGGTGTGGGTTTACTCAAGGATGACCATGTGCCGAGAACCTCTGCAGGACCTGGGGGCCACAGGGAGCAGGCCTACGCTGCCACCCACCCTCCGCTGGAAGGAGTTCCAGATGCTATCACGGGGGCACCTCCTCCCGGCTGGGGGAGGGGAGACTCCACAGGGAAGTGAGGGGTGTCTGCCCGGGAACTTGAAAAGCAAAGGAGCAGGCAGTCAGGTTGGCGGGAGGGCAGCGATGGTGTCCCAGGAAGGGGAACAGCTCCCAGAGGCCTGGGGGCAAAGGACTGGGAGCAAAAGCCTAGGGGCAAAGGCCTGGAAGCTGGCCTGTTAGGGAGTCAGGCAGGGTGGAGGGAAGGAGAGGAGAGACAAGGCAGGGACCAGCAGGTGGCCCATGACACAGGGCCTTGGCCACAGCCAGGAGTTTAACCAGGGCCCTGGAGAGGGCAGGCATGTGTGGGATGGTGTGAGTTAGATGCTTCTTAGAGTGGGGAGCAGGGGGTTGCTGCAGTCATCTGGGAACTGGCAGCCCAGGCCGGGTGGCCTGTGGAAGATTCTGGAGACATGTGGGAGGAGGGGTCAGAGGGCCTGGGAAGGACTGGGGAGGCACAGGGAAGGGGTACCCAGGACACCGGGGCTCCGGGCCAGGCAGTGGTGGGCAGACTCAGCATCCACGGGGCAGTCCCCGCTCTCGCCGGCCGCGGGGACCACCCATCGGATGCTCCCAAGGACCCGGGCCAAGCGGGCAAGGGGCCTTTCAGATCACAGTGCCAGTCTGAGTGTGGAGGGGAGGGCCACCCTGGCCTCACTGGGCGTGCACAGGAGGGACAGGGCTGGGGGAGCCAGACAGCCACAGGAAAACGGTCAACATTTAATACTCATAAAACTCCACAGCAGCAACAATGTCAATAGGAAGCTAAGGGGGCTTGGCCTGGGACTCAGGTCACATGCTGGGACAGCTCCCAGAGGTCCTCCAGTAAGTTCAGGTAGAACTTCCGGCTCACCGAGTCCCGGTCTTGCCTCAGCGTGTCCAGGTCTGCAGCAGAGACCTGGGTCCGACTGCGGCCGCTCGGCAGGTGGGGAGCAGCCTGCGGCGGACGCGGGAGGGAGGTCTCCACGGAGGAGCCGTCACCTTCCCTGGGGACCTTGATCTGTGGGGGCACAGTCCTGCCCCAGGACCCCTATGTGAGGGACGAGTGGCGGGGAGACCTGCCTGGGAACCCACATGAAGGGTTTAGGGGACACAGCCCTGCCCTGGGAGCCCCATGTGAAGGGGATGTGGGGGTAGACCTGCCCTGGGAACCCACATGAAGGGTTTTGGGGCCACGGCTCTGCCCTGGGAGCTCCGTGTGAGGGGGGTGTCGGGGGAGACCTGCCCTGGGAACCCACGTGAAGGGTTTTGGGGACACGGCCGTGCCCTGGGGGCTCTGTGTGAGGGGAAGACGACACCCCCACTTCAGGAGAGGCTGTTCTACTGGAGACACAGCCCTGGGCGGGACCATCCTCCAGGGTCAGGGAGGAGCCAGGCCTGGACGCCCATGGCAGATCTGCTTACCTTTCCAGAGGACATTCAAGTCGTCTTTCTTCAGGTACAAGCAAAGGTCGGCGAAGTAATCCTGCAGCATCACTCCTGGGCAGTTACGGGGGGCGGTGGGCCAGGGGCAAGGGAGGGCACCCAGGACTCACTGGAGAGGCCGTGGGCTGGGGGCGCAGGCTGCTTCTCTGACCCACTGGGGGGGGCAATGGACCCATCCTCTCCCCCACTGCGGCCCCCAGCCAGTGTCCCTCCCAGAGCAGACCCCTGGGGCGTGGCCGACTCTGCAGTAGGACATGGGTTTGGGGGGCTTGGGCTCCGTGCCTCGCCTACCCATGAACTTCATGGCCACCAGCTTCAAGCTTTTGCAGGGGCCGCCCAGGTACCGGGAGGCCTGCAGGAGGAACTGGTGGCAGCTGCCGTAGTTGCTCTCCACCTGGGGGAGGGGACGGCGGCTGCGGCCAGGCTCTGTCCCCAGGCTCTCCGGCCTGCAGACTTGGCTCTGCCTGAGGCCCTCGTCACCCCCCCAGGCCAGAGGTCAGGAAGGCCATGACCCCCGGGAGGGGCGGGCAGAGCAGAACAGCCCCCTTAGGCCCCCACCTGGCGGAGCCTGTGTCCTGCCGCGGCCTCACACTCACACTGAGGTCATGCTCACCTGAGGGGCTGTGACTGGGGCCGTCTGTGCCCCTTCCCGGATTATCCGGACAGTCCCTCGGGAGCTGCCCCCCCCCCATTGTTCCCGTGTCACTGGGTCCTAGGGGCTGTCGCCAGGGCTACTGGGAGAGGCGCCTGCTCGCTTTCTGCAGGGAAGGTCTGGGCCAGCGTCTGCTCCTGGACGAGGCGGCCTCTCCTCCTGGGGTGTGCTTTGACGGTTTGACGGTGTGAAGCCTGCAGCTGCCACTTCTAAGAGGTGACGGTAGGGGCGGGGACCCCTTCACAGTGTGGGTGGAGATACAGCCAATGGTAAGGAGGGCAGAGCAGGGAGCAGGGAGGTTGGGAGTCCCCCAAGGGCCTGGAGACGGCCGCCATGGGGACAGCTGTGGCAGAGCTCCGTGGTCCAGACCGACAGGGCCCCCGCGCTGCCCACTGGGCATGACTACCCAGGGAGGAAGGCCCCTCCCAGAGCTGACACAGCAAAGCAGCCTGGGCCGCACCTACAGCTCCGCAGGCTGATCCCACACCCACCCCACACCAGGCGCCCTGGAGATGGCTGGGGTGAGCGGGTTCCCGAAGAACACCACAGGCACAGTATTGCCCCTCCTTCTCCTGGAGGAGGAGGGAGGCCGGCTTCTCACCACGTAGATAAAAATGTCGTTCTGGGCACCCAGGCCACGGCCCCAGGCCAACCTGGAGAACAGCTCCTTCCGAAACTCCCACTTCAGCAAGATGGCACAGAGCAGGAAGGTAAACTTCGCCTTCTGCAGGAACAAGGCAGGGGCCGCACCCAGGCGTCCCGGCCTGCCCCTCCCCACCAGCCATTCCCACCTGCCACGGGCCCCAAGGGCAGCAGGAGCTTGGGCCTTCTGGGCTGAGCCCACGGGCCCTGCACAGCGGCCAGCCTCAGCTGCGGAGCCTGCATGTCCCTGATGGGGGCTGCACCCCCGACGAAGGGCTGCCCCAGCGGGTCCTCCCTCCTGAACGCACACGAAGGCTGCAGAGAGGCCTCCTTCCCAACTCCTGGGGGCATCCAAGGAAGGGCCTGTCCCCTCCGTCCCAGCCCCCCGTGTGGCCAAAGCGGCCACCCTCGGGTGGCACCTCACCCTGGTCCCCACCTGCCAGATGAGTCCTCCAGAGTGCCCAGCCCCACAAGCAGACAGGTCCTCCCTGCTCCTCTGGCTGCCCCTGGGCTACTCACCGCCACCACTGTGGGGCAGGGGTCAGCCAGGTGGAAGAGCAGGGGCACCGTGGCTTGGAAGGCGAGGTGTTTGAGCGAGTGCTCATGCTTCTTGCAGCCGCTGCAGATGATGTCTCCGAACAGGAAGATGGCTTTCCCTCGCACCTCCTCCCTGTCCTGCCAAGATACAGCCCTGCCTCAGCCAGCCGCACCAGGGATCCCCTTCAGCCCAGATACACCATAACCCGTCACCACCAGGCCTCGCGCCCTTCCAGCTGCCAGCTGCCTCCTGCCAAGTGGCTCTGAGGAGCAGCCCCCCTTCCACTCTGGGCCCCGACCCTGCTGTCCAGTCTGCACTCCGTCAGCTGACACCCCTGCCCACACCCTGCATCTTCCCGGCCCGGGCTCCTCCTCTTCCACCACCCGGTCTCCCCCTCACTCCCCAGCCCTGCGCCCAGGTCTGCCTCTCTGCCTGGGGCCTCTCCTCTGTGTTCACCCAGGGGCCTCTTCCCAGTCACGACTTCCCCTGTGACACCCCCCACTCTGAGGTTGACCCCGGGGCCAGATCGTCACTTCCTAGCTCTGTGACCCTGGGCACGGCTCCCTCTCTATTTGACTCAGTTTTACGTTTAATGAGAAGGTTAAACCAGCGCCTTCACCCTGGGCTGTGCTGAGGATTAGCACGGCACCTAGAACAGTCCCTGGCAATGGTCACTGGTTGCCCTTCTAGCACGTCCGCCCACCTTCTTAGTCTTTATCCAACAGCCCAGGCCAGCTCATCAGGTCTCCAGGGGCCTCCGCCAAAGGCAGCACCTTCCTTCCCCCAGCTGGCTCCACCGGCCATCTCCTCCCCACCAGGAACCACTCTCCCTCTCTGCACTCCCCATGGCTACCCAGTCAATCCTTGAGGCCCACTGGCCTTGACCAAGCGCTCCTGGCTCTCCCTCTGCATGCCCCAGCCCCTGCCTCCATCTAAGCCCCCAACACTCCTTGCCCCCTAACCTAATTTATTCAACCCCCCTGGAAACCATTCTCCCTGCCTCCGGGCCTGCTCCCCTGAATCCATTTTCCATGTGGCTGCCCCCAAACAAACCGCATTGGGCCCCTGACTGTCTCCCCACCCTAGCCAGTGCCCCCATCGCCGGGGCCGCCCCCCAGGCCCACCGTCCCTGGGGTGGGGAGTCCACGCGACACTCGGTTTTGGGAGGGCAAGGCCCTGGTGTGCCGAACGCATTAAAGATCCAACATAGTCTGGTGAGCAGGCCGGGTGGGCTCGGCGCGGGGGGAACCTTCCTTCCCAGGGTGGGGTGGGTGTGGGGCGGAGGGGTTGTGAGGGGACCTCCCCTACTGGGGGAACCTCCTTTCCCGGGGGGAACCTCTCTTTCCGGGGGCCACGTGCTCGGCACAGGGGCACCGACCAGAGGATTCACCCACAAGCCCGCGGAGCAGCAGCGGCTTCTCTGATTGGTGGAGTGGGCGTGGACCCGCGCAAGCGCGCCGGGCCGGCAGGGGGCGCTGTGGGCCCGGTGGCCACAGGGCGCGGCGCGAAGGCGGGACGGGCGGAGGCGGCCCGCTCCCTGCGTGGTCTCCCGCCCCCCCAGCCCGCCCCTCCGCCGGTGACCGGAGACCGAGCCTCACTCACGTCCTCAAACAGGAGCAGCAGGTGCTGGGCGATCTTGAGGCTGACGGCGCCGCCGCCGTGGGGGCCCAGGCAGTGCAGGATGTAGCCCAGGGTCTGCATCAGGCCCAGGGCGTCCGGGGGCTCGGGCTTCAGGAGGCTGTCCCCCAGCGCCGCCAGCTGGCTCTGCAGCAGTCCCACCTGCGAGACACGCGCCGCCTCCTGGCCTGGCCACCCGGGCCCCGCGCACCCTGCGCCTCTGTAGGTGGGACCCCTCATCTGAAATGCACTCCCCAGTGTCACCGGTCGAGCCAGGCATCACCTCCCCCGGAAGCTTTCCCGAGGGGGCGAGGCCTCCTCTGAGCTCAGTGACCCCCGCTCCACTCCTCTGATCCCCCCTGCCAGGCGGGCACTTCCAGAGGAAGGCATTCCATCTGCCCATGTCAGTCCAGAGTGGGCACTGGGCAAGGGTGTTGAGCGGTGAGTAGTGGGAGATGGAGCCCCTGGGTGAGGCTGGCCTCCGTGCCCACTGCCTGCCTGCCTTTGACGCTGGACAGGGCGAGTGATAAAACTATGTCGGCTTCTCTGGGAGAAGCGAAGACTCTGGGGCCCCAGTCCCCAGTCTGCTGAGGCCTCAGGAAGATAACAGACATGTTCTGACCCAAAGGGAGCAGAAGAAAGAACTTGTCTGCTCTCAGAACTCGCCAGTCCCCGCGCTGGGCAGAACAGGAACCTGGGACCCACAGCGTGCTGTCAGCTAAGGGATTCTTACCTGGAGAGGAAGCCAAAGCCACGGGCCTCAGCGTTCCCTCCAGCTCAGGAATTCTGGAGTCCCCAGCCCTGTGTACTGTAGCAGGACCCCCAACACCCCCACTGCCCCAGGCCAGGCCTGCCGTCCCATCCACGCGGTGCCCCCCTCCCCTCACCTTCTCAGGGTGCATCAGGATGCTGCTGAGGCCCTTCAGGCTCATGGCCCGCACCAGCTGGTTGGGGTTGTTCAGGCCCAGGCTCAGGACGCTGTCCACGGTCCTCCGAGATGCGTACTGGGTAAGCTCATGGTTGTTGAGGAACTGAGTTGGTTCAGCACAGTCAGCCCAGCAGGCCCCAGCCACCAGCCCCGTAACTCAATTACAGCTACTCGGGAAAATCAGCCTGTACCGCAGCATGAGAGAGTGGGGCTAGACATAAGGAAGGACTTCCAGACAGCAGGCGGATCTGATGCGGAAGGCAGAGGTTAGGCTGATGTCGAGGAGGAAAGGGCCCTGGTGGCGTAGTGGTTAAAGTGCTAGCTTGCCTCAGCCGCTAATCGAGAGGTGGGTGGTTCGAACCCACCAGCTGCTCCTCCAGAGAAAGGTGTGGTAGTCTGCTGCTGTACAGATTGCAGCCTTGGAAAGCCTAAGGGGCAGTTCTGCTCTGTCCAGGTTTTATGGAGGAGAACGTGAGTCCGGGTCTCTGACCTGCCCCCCTTAGGGTCCCGAGGGTGCTGGTTGGGGCGGGGGGTGCGGGGGTGGACCGACCTCTGTGATGATGAGGATGGCTGCCACATTGTCCCGCTCCTCAGGGCTCTTCAGGAAGATGATGGCCTGCCCCAGGACGGCCCTGACCTCGCAGTCGTAGTGGGCCATGGCCCTGTAAGTGGCAGGGGCAGGCGGGGGCCCTGAGGCTCCACCCTCAGGTCAGGAGGGCCAGAGGGGACCCAGCCCCCATGCGGAAGGCCTTGCTCGCTCAGAGGGCACCCGGGACTGGCGTGCGTGCTCACCTGGCCAGGAGGGCCACGCCCTCAGTGTGGGTGTCCTGGTGCTCCAAGAGCTTCCAGCCCCCCAGCAGCTTGATGTAGGCGAACACCTCCCAGTAGTTGGTGGTCCAGAAGAGCCCCTTCAGTGCCTCCAGGCACGTCCTGGATGTGGGGGCGGGGGGTGGGCAGGAGGGGGGTTGGGGTCCCCCTGGGGCAACATCGCAGACCTCTCCATCCCCAGCTGCTCTCTCCAGCACCTTCTAGGCTCCCCCACGCAGGACCCTCATCCTGACTCTTCTGGCCGCTCTGCTCCCTGCCTCTGCGCCTGTACCGCAAGCCTCCCCCCATCCTCACTCATTTCTGGATCCCAGTTCTTAGCCTGATGCCTCCAGGGGATGGGTGCGGGTGCTGGGGAGGTGGCCCACCTGGAGGGGCTGAGGGGCTGCAGGTCCAGGGTGTCCTCCACGTAGTCCGAGATGCCCTCCACACAGCCTAGCTCAAACAGGTAGTGAAGCTGCGTGAGCAGGCCCAGGAGGATGCCGGCGAAGGCCCAGCGCACTGTGGGCTTATACTCGGGCATGTACAGCAGCTCGTAGATAGTACTCAGGGCCTGGGGGGACAGGGAGGGCCACAGGGCCTCCCTCAGTCCCTGAGCATGGCAGGCCCAGGGGCAGGAGACAGGGAGGACCCCACACAACTTCCCTCGGTCCCTGGGCATGGCGAACAGGGGGCCCTGCTCAGCCCTGCATGAGTGCTGGCCGCAGGGGACCTGCCTGGGGGACCCACCCATGACTCCCTGCCCCCACCCTTGCCTCCCTTGCTGGGCTCCACCCCGGCCTCCCTGGTGCGTGCTGTCCGTCTGGCCCTCACTGACTCCTCTGGGGGCCCCTCCCAACCTATGGTGAGGTCCTCCCCAAACCCCCCAGTTGGTGAAGGGTCAGTGGCTGGGGCCTGTGACGGGTGGCTGGTGACTTCGTTACTTCGACGGGGGATGACACAGCCCTGGCGGGGGGCAGGCTCTGGGCCGGGCTTCATGGGAACAGGTACGAGGCCCTGCCTTCTTGGGTTAGGGTCATCACCCACATAAGGGGTCGTCACACTGGGATAGGGGCTGCAAAGGCCATGTATGGGGTGGCAGTGTCGTGGGTCACCCGGGCCCGAGTGGGGACGGGGCTGGGGTGGCTGAGGCTGGCCTCTCACCAGCAGGGAGACGAGGTCGCTCTGGGGGTTGGGCCTGACCAGCGCAGTGGCAGGCCGCAGCTTCATCTTCACGTACAGCAGAGTGACCACCTTGCGAGCCAGCATGTTGTTGACGCCCAGGGCCTTCCACATGGTCAGGACCTGCCTGGGAGAGACGGGGGTCCGGTGCTGCCAGCTGCTGGCCACCTGGCTGAGGGGCCGTCAGAGGGACCTGCTGGGTGGCAGAAGCCGGCCCACTGGGCTTGTTACACGCAAAGATGCCCAGACCCCTGAGGTTGGCAGCCCTCGGACTGGGCTGGGGCCTGGGGGCTGTGCTCTGCCCTCCCCAGCCCATCTCCTCACTGTCGGTGGTGGGGAGCTGGTGGGCAGCATCCCTGGGGAGTGGAAAGTGACAGCTCCACCGTGTTCCTGAGGTCTCTGCTCCCCCCAGCGGCTCTGTAGCTGAGTGGTGCATGGAACCTGGGGGCCTGGGACTCTGCATTCCTAGTGAGCCCCCATGTGGAGTCTGAGGCTCTGCATCCATGGAACACAGATAGGAAACCCCACAGGAGCCTGTGTTCTGGGCAGCTGGTCGGCAGTGGATTGGGGAGCCTGTCTGGAGGTCAGCTTCTGGAATAAACCCCCCTACTCTGGGGCCTGCTGGGGCCCTACCTGCCCCCTCAGCAGAGACCTCTGTGGGGGTACTGCCTGGCTTGGCTTCAGAGTCCAGGAGGGAGGCTTGTCTGTTCCTGGTGCCCAGAGGCGTCGTGTGGACTAGAGGGGCCGGCAAGGGCCAGGCTGCACGCTGGGAGTGGGGCTGCGGGATGACTGGCTCTGGGACCCACCTGTTGGTGGGCGGGCTCAGGGACAGGATCACCTCCACCGTCTCCTGAGCGTGCTGGGTCCCAACGGCTGTCACGGCCTTGGTCATGGCCAGCTGCACGTCCCTGAATACGATGGCCGGGAGCTCCTGGAACAGGCCCTGCAGGATCTCGGCCACCTGCAGGGCAGGCGGCCTCAGACCGGCCTGCTGCGGCTGAGCCCTCCTCCAGCTCATCTGTGTGCTAGGGCCCTGGAGCGGGCTGTGTGAATCCTACAGCCGGGGCCTGCGCTCAGGGACAGGCCGCAATGAGCGCGGTGCGGGGCAGGAGACAGGCCCCAGAGGGCATGGTGTGGGGCAGGAGACAGGTCGCAGTGAGCGCGGTGCAGGGGGGTGGGGACAGTCCCCATCTAGCAGGGTTCTCCCCCTCCTCCCCCGTTTGCCACAGGAGAATGGGCCCCTTCTCCCCACAGGAGAGCCTGGGGTCAGTCCAGTTTGGTGTCTGGGGGCTCCAGGGGCTGGTAGTGATCGTGGGTGGGGGGCTGCGAATTCAGTTGGCAGGGCCCGACTGGGGGCTGTTAAACCCCACACGGAGGCTATCTCCCTCTCTCATGCTTGAAGTAATAAGGCAGTGTTTAGCTCCAGTGGCCTCTGGCCCTGCCCTGCGCCCTTGAGGGGAGCCAGCCCAGGGCAATGACAGAACGGGAGGGTGTGGACCTGGGACCCTCAGGTTCTCACAGAGGCTCAGTCCCACCCTGCGGTCACGGCAGGAGAACCTTCTGCACGCGCGTGGCCAGAGGCGTCCTCACGTTCACCGCCTCTGGAGGGCTGTAGAGGTTCTGAAGTTCTTCACAAAGGGGCTCTGTGCTCACATGCCCCGTGCTTCCCCCCACGGGATCCCCGCCCCCTGGTGGAGCAGAGGGCTGGGCAACCACCCACCTGCTCGGGCTTGATGCCAGGGCCCTCGAAGATGAGGAAGAGCAGCTCGGCGGCCAGGTCGGAGCACAGGTGGTTGGGGCTGCACAGCCCGTGCAGGAGCGTGAGCACTAGCTGGGTGTGCTGGGCCACTGTCAGGTTCTCGTCCAAGGCCTGTGCCAGGGTCGAGGGGGTCCCCATGGTCGGCAGAGCCGGGGGGCAGCAGGCCGAGAGGGGACTCCATGGTTGGCAGGGCCGGGGGGCGATGGGGCAAGGAGGGACCCTGTGGTTGGCAGAGCTGGGGGCAGGAGGCCGAGGAGAGACCCCATGGTGGGCAGAGCTGGGGGTGGCGGGCTGAGGGGGGACCCTGTGGTTGGCAGAGCTGGGGGCCGTGGGGCGAGGGTCGGAGAATCCTTGCGCACAGACTCGCAGGGAGCGTGCAGTGCCAGCCTGGCTCCCCTAACAGGCTGTGGGTGCCCCCAGAGCCCTTCGCCAGGCTGTGTGGCGGCACCCAGCAGCCAGAGTGCGGCTGCTCCCCGACACTCCTGGAGAGAAGGGAGATCGGCCCCACCCACTGGCTCCCAGAGCTCAGCTCCCCCTCTCCTGGGAGCACTTCCTCTGTAAGGCTCCGCTTGGTGGGGGGATCACAGGAGCTCAGGCCAGGGCTCCCACCTGCATGACTGGTCCCCAGAGCAGCCGAAATCTCAGGCTTAAGTGACCCTCGCACAAAAAGTGGGGAAACTGAGGCACGGG
This sequence comes from Trichechus manatus latirostris, assembly GCF_000243295.1. Taxonomy (NCBI): domain Eukaryota; kingdom Metazoa; phylum Chordata; class Mammalia; order Sirenia; family Trichechidae; genus Trichechus; species Trichechus manatus. The sequence continues at coordinate 3,261,512 of NW_004444121.1, forward strand.
ACCTACCCAAGGCCCCCAGCCAGTTAGGGGCAGAGCTTGGAATCGAACCCAATTCCTGGGCTCCAGGTCCAGGGTGGGGGGAGGGCGGAGGGAGAGAAAGCGCATGGGGAGGGCCGCAGAAGGGACCCCAGGAGGGTAGCCACCACCTCAGCCCGCCTGGCACCAAGGGGACAGTCCCCGATGGCCACCTCAAGAAGAGCCACGGCGGCGCAGCGCCCAGCGAGAGGCTCTGAGGACAGGCCTTGAGTCCACGGTTCCGAGAGGGCCCGGCCCAGATGGGGCTCCAGGGCGGGGCGGGGTGCTTCCTCTGACTCTGCCCCACCCTGCCCCCCTGGACCGGCCACATGGGCCTCCGCAGCCCCATCTGTAAAACGGGTTGGGGAGGTAACTAGCCCAGGGTTGCCCGTGCTCGGGGAGGAGACGGCGCTAACCTTCACCAGGTTGTAGAGCTTGATCTCCCACTCTCTGTAGTCCTTCGCTTCAAAGCTCCGCAGTTTATTCAAGTAAACGGATTCTGCCCCCGGCCCTGCCAGAGATGCTATCGGGAGGGCTGCCTCGGCTGAGGAAGGGGCCTCCCTGCCTGCATCACCACCCCAGCTCCTGGCCAGCCCTGCCCCTCACATCTCACCCCTCTGCTGGGGTGGGGGTGCCGGCCCTGTCCCCCGCAGCTCACCCCTCTGCTGGGGTGGGGTGCCGGCCCTGTCCCCCGCAGCTCACCCCTCTGCTGGGGTGGGGGCACCGGCCCTGTCCCCCACAGCTCACCCCTCTGCTGGGGTGGGGTGCCGGCCCTGTCCCCCGCAGCTCACCCCTCTGCTGGACCAGCAGCTGGAGCAAGAGGTAGACAGAGTGTTGGGAGTGGTACTGGATGTCCTCGTCCTTGTCCCTCCACAACAAGGTCAGCAGGCCTATCTGGTGGCCCAGCATGGAGGGCATGGTTGGCTCCTGAGGGGTGGGGTGGGGCGGGGCGGACTGTGAGCACCCCAAGCCTGGCTTCTCACATCCCTTCTGCTGTCCCAGCCAGCGCCCCCCCCGCACCACCCACCACACTTTCCGGCTCTCTCACACCCTCCCTATGAGGCGTGTGTCTCCCCGGGAAGGCAGGCGCTCAGCATCTGGCAAGGAAGGCCCTTCCCTCTCCCTCTCTGAGCTGGGCTTCCTCATCTGTGAAATGGGGTGGGAACAGGGCCCACTCCTTACATGAAGCACACATGACAGGTCAGGCACTTAGTAGGTGCGCAGTCAACGATGCATGCCCCTACTCTGTGTGCTTCCAGCACTCTTCGCCCCAGAGCAGCCGCCCCTCAGGTGTCACCCAGCAGGTCCCTGCCTCTGAAGCCCGCTGTGGCAGGGAGAGCCAGCCAGTTCCCCGGATCCCTGGACTGGGCCGCAGCTGCCTGCATTGGCATCCCAGTGAACACAGAGTTCAACACATGATTGTTTAAAAAGACACGAGCCACCGAAGTTTAAAATTGTGAGTGACGGTGTCTTCCTCGCCTTTTGAACCTCGTCTCAGGCTCTGACCATGGAGTTGGGCTGTGCGCTCATTCCTGTCTCCTTATACAGATATGTCGGCTGTATGCTCGTTCTTCCCTCCTTGCTTATACAGATATGTCGGCCGTACGCTCGTTCCTCCCTCCTTGATTATACAGATATGTCGGCTGTATGCTCGTTCCTCCCTCCTTGCTTATACAGCTATGTCGGCGTCATTGTTAGCTGCCATCAAGTTGCCTCCGACTCTTGGCAACTTATTATAACAGAACAAAATGTTGCCTAGAACTGTGCCATCTTCACAATTGTTGGTGTGTTTGAGCCCACTGTTGAGGCTACTGTGTCAATTTATCTCATTGAGGATTACACTCATTTTGGCTGACCTACTTTACCAAACAGGATGTCCTTTCCTGATGATGTGTCCAAAACAAGGAAGACAGAGTCTCACCATCCTTGCTACTAAGGAGCATTACGGTTGTATTCTCCAAGACCTAATTCACAATCCATATTTAAATTTCATCAATTGTCTCAATAGTACAATAGATAGATAGATGGATAGATGGGCAGGTAGGTAGGTGGCTAGGTGGGTAGATTTCTTTTTTTTCCTGGTTCAGGATCTTGCATCACATTTAATCTCCTTTAATCTGAAATAATTCTTTAGCTTTTCTTTGTCTTTCTCAACCATGACATTTAAAGAAAATTCAGACAAATTGTCCAGTTATTTGAGTGTGTCCAGTGTCTGCAGTGATTATACTCAGGCCGGGCATGAAGTGATGCTGCGTCCTCTCTATCAGGAGGCACATGGTGTCCAATACCGAGGACGTTCACTTTGGTTACCGGCTTAAGGTGGTGTCTTTCAAGTCTTCCCGTGTAAAGATACTATTTTCCATTTGGTAATTAATTAGTAACTTGTGGGGAGATGGTCAGTCTATTTAGTTACTTCTAGTGAAATATCCTTCTTCTCTGCAATCTTTCAGCCCATTGTCAGCGTCCACTGTGACCTTCTCTGACCCCCTTGTCCGTTTCATATTTGTTAGTCAGCGTCTACTGTAAGGAAGAGCCTTCCCTTCCCGTTACTTATTGAGTAGTTTATATGAGTGTGCATGCATGGATTTTTATTTTATTCACAAGGTTATAATCCTGTGCCCTTTCAACATGTCCCCATCATTCTTTGAGCACTTGCTTACTCTCTGGTCCCACGAGATGCTCCAGACCCATCTTGCTCTTTCCCTGGCCCAGCCCTGGAGTCAGCCTTTTCTCCAGCTATCCCTACTTCGTTTTTAGTGGAGACTGGCATTCAGAAACCAGCGTTTGGGCAGTAGGTATGCTCATTGATACCACTGTATCAGAGTGCTAGGCATTCTCAGAAGACACAGCGAGGAAACACACACACTTAAGGCTATTTAATTCTCTGTGTATATATCTACATACATCTAGATAAAAACCACAAGTTCAAGCTGATACCTCCAGTACCGTCACAACACCATGGGGCACGTTCTAATCTCACCCTCTTCCATGCTTGCATCTCTCTTTTCCAGCGGAGAGACACCTGGCTCCTAGGATCTCGCTACGTTTTCTCATTTGCTTAAACCTAGAATAAAAGCTTCAAAAGTGGAAACCAATGTAACTGCAAAAAGCAAACCACTACATTTAGTTAAAATATTTGTTTAGAGTTCTTGTTGTTGAAGGTAAAACTTATACACAGTGAAATAATCAGTGAGTTTGGATCATTGAATATACCCGTATAATCCCCTACCGCCGTCAAGATATAGAGTATTTCCCTTTTCTAAGAAGGTTCCCCGTGCTCCCTCACAGTGAATCCTGCCCACCCAGGGGCAGTCACTTTTCTGATTAGTTCTGCTTGTATTGTACGTCATATAAATATATAAATGGCGTCACTCCATGTGCTCCTGAGCCTGGCGTCTTTTCTCTGCCTGCCTGTGAGGCTCATCTGTGCAGTCAGCGGTTCATTCCTTTTATGAAAACACAATGCGTTTGTACATTCTCCTGGGACGTTTGGGTTGCTTCCAGTTTGGGGCTGTTGTGAATAAAGCTATAAATATTCTTGTGTAAGTTCTTTATGGATTTATATTTTCATTTCTCTTGGGCAAACACCTAGAAGTGGAATTGCTTGGTCATAGGATAGGTATGTGTTTAACTGCATAAGAAACTGCTGAAAGGTTTCCCAAGTGCCTGTACCATTTTGCACTCCCATGAGCGACGTGTGGCATTTCCAGTTGCTCCACATCCCTGCCAACACTTGATATTGTCAGTCTTTTTAATTTTAGCCGTCTAGTAGGTGCGAGAAGCCCTGGTGGCACAGTGGTTAAGAGCTACGTCTGTTAACCTAAAGGTTGGCAGTTCGAATCCACCAGCAGCTCCTTGGAAACGCTATGGGGCAGTTCTACTCTGTCCTATAGGGTCGCTATGAGTCTGAATTGACTTGACGGCAATGGTTTTAGTGGGTGGGTGGTGGTATCTCATTGTGGTTTTACTTTGTGTTTCCCCCATGACAAATTTTCATGTGCTTGTAAAGTCCATGTTTAAGGCTTCAGCCCATTAAAAAAAGTTAACTTACTAAGTTGTAGAAGCTCATTATATTTCCTGGATACGAGTCCTTTGTTAGATACATGTATCACCACATTTTCTCCCAGTCTGTGTCTCGACTTTTGACTACCTTAGAGTGTTTTTTGATGTACAAAGCTTTAAATTTTGATTAAAAGTAAAATTAAATTAAATTTAAAGTAATTTTACCAATATTTTATGCATAGTTACTGCCTTCTGCATACTAAGAAATCTTTGCTTATCTATTCCAAGTTTGTAAAGATACTTTATTTTCTTCTGGAAACTCCATGGTTTTAACTATTGCATTTGGCTCTGTGATCCGTCTTGAGTTGGTTTTGTTTATGGCAGTGAGGTAGGGGTTGAGGCTCGTTTATTTCCATATAGACTCTCCTCCTTCCAGCACTGTGTGTTGAAAGCACATCGCTTCCCCATTTGAGAGCTTTGGTGCCTTTGTTGAAAATCAGCTGAGGTTATAAGCCAGGGTCTGTTTCCCAGCCCCATCCTTTTCCATTGTTCTGTTTGTCCGTCTTTACAGCAATACCACACTCTATTACTGTCATTTCATAGTAAGTCTTGAGATCAGGCAGTATCAGTCCTCTGATCATCTTGTTCTTTTTGGCGGTTCTGGGACCTTTGCATCCAGCACCCCCTTGTCCTGTGGACCTCCTGCACACTCTCACCTCTGGGCCTTGCCCTCTGCCGACCACAGGGTCCCCCCCTTGCCCCACTCGCCCCCTCCCTCCCTCCCTCCTTCAAGTCTTTGTTCACATGTAACTTTCTCATCAAGATCTCCCCTGTTGCAACCTCCATCCAGGACTGGCCCCCCCTCCCCGGAAGTCAGCCGGCGCAGTACCCGCACATCAGAGTATTCACTTCAAGAACCCGTGAGCAAGGCTGGAGGGAGCCCAGCTCAGAAGTGTGGCCATCATCCCCGCGGGAAGCATTGTCCTGCCATTCCTCCCTTCACTTGGGGCTTGGAGTCAGCCAGCATTAGACCCGGTGCCCCATGCATGGGGGCTGGGCAGGGCAGGGAGCTCACAGTGAGGTTCAGCTTCTCCACCGCGTGCCGCAGCAGCAGGAAAATGGACTGGACCACCCGCTTCCGCTCGTGGCTCTTGTTTGACTGCAGCCAGGTTTCTGTGTGCTGCGTGACACACACACAGGACCTGAGGACCATCACCCCACCACTCACCTCGCCAGGTGGCTCAGACCCTGCCCTGAGCAGGGACTTGGGAGGGATGCCTGCCATGTGGTGAGCGAATCCTCAGACTGAGCCCCCCGAGACTGAGGCTCCCCAGGCTGCAGCCCCCACCCCCGGACTGGTGGGGAGGAGCCCTTGTTGATGTAGCCTTCCAGGCTGTGGAGCCCCCAGGTTGTACTGCCCACCCCCACAGGTTACAGCCCTCTAGGCGACAAACCCCAGGTTGTGATCCCTTTCAGGCTGTGCCTGCCGCCCCCCCACAGGCCTATGCCCTTGGTTTGGCTCTACAGTTGAAGACTGTGAATGGGAGGTGGGAGGGGCGAGTTGTAGCCAGGGCAGGACCTAGCACTGCTGATCTTCCATTTTTGCCCTTCCCCTCACCCAGACCTTTCACCCTTCCTGATGTCCATCAGCCCAGCTCTTTCAGGTAAGAGGTCCACCTGACAGGCAGGACCTGGGCCACAGGAGAGTGGCTTAAGAAAACTAGGGGTATACAGGAACCCTGGAAAACCTGGTGGCATAGTGGTTAAGAGCTGTGGCTGCTGACCAAAAGGTCGACAGTTCGAGTCTACCAGACGCTCGTTGGAAACCCTTTGGGGAGTTCTACTCTGTCCTATAGGGTCACTATGAGTTGGAATCAACTTGATGGCAATGGGTTTGGTTTTTTGGTTTTAAAGGAACCCTGGAGACCTGGGGCTGCCCCGGCAGGTGAGGGCTGGGAGCAAAGAGAAGTCCGGGCACAAGGACTCCAAGCCCCCCACCGTAAAGCAGTGACCAGTCCCGCTGAGTTCACTCCAACTCATGGCGACCCCATGTGTATCAGAGCAGAGCTGTGCTTCACAGGGTTTTCAATCACTGACCTTTCAGAAGTAGATCTCCAGGCCTTTCCTCCAAAGTGTCTTTGGTAGACTCGAACCTCTAACCCTGTGGTTCGTAACCAAGCACATTAACCCTTTGCACCACTCAGGGGCTCCTCAACACCATCGTTGTTTTTGTCAGCTGCTGTCAAGTGAGCCCTCAGCTCGTGGTGACCCCATGTGCAGCAGGATTAGGAAATGTCCTCTGTCTGTCTGTCTCTTCCTCTGCACTGTGCCTCATGATCTCCATGCCCCCAGTGCCTACCTGGCATGGTACCTAGAACTGAGTGGGGCTTATAAATGTTTGAAGAAGTGGGCACCTAGGCCACCCAAGAGCCCTGAGACCATTCTAGAGGCTGTTCCTACCTGCTCGTAACAGCACCAGAAGGTGAGGGCAATGAGTCACCTCATCTTCTGTGGGGTCCTTGACTTTTTGAAGTACCCACCCCAGCCCTCAGGGGAGCTAGGATTCTGAAAAAGCCAGGAAAAAGCTAGGATTCCGGAGTCTCAGGAGTACCGAGGTCAGTGGAGTAAAGAAACCACTACCTGGAGGTCTCGGCCCCTCCTTTATGTGAGAAGCCTACTCCCTGAACGGCCTAGAGACCCCGGGCCGCCCGGGGTGGGGAGCCTGGCTTCTGCGCCCCTCCCTCCCCTCCCTGACCCTTACCTGCAGGAGGAAGTAGATCTCATCCATGCTTTCGTTCTCAGAGATGAAATGCTGGAACAGCAGGTTGAGGGCCGTCATGGTCTTGTTGTACAGCATCTACCGGAGGATGATGGCCACTTGACATCACACACCAGCCTGCATAGTCATCCACTCCCTCTCCAAGCACCCAAGAAACTGGCCTGAAGAGGGCTTGATGGCCTCCTCACTGCATGGCCATGGACGGGCCACCTGCCCTCTCGGGGCCTCAACTTCCTCATCTTCAATATAAGGATGGAGTTGATGTGTACCTCAGGCCCAGCCCTGGTGGGTGAGGACAGGCAGGGCTGCAGCTGCCAGACTCCAGGTACTAAACAATGGACATGATAGAAAAATCCGCCTCCAAGACTACAGAGGGGAGCCATGGATGTAACAAAGCTTTGTGAGCTATAGATGTTACAGTGGAGCATATCGTCCCTCCCTTAGCTCCTCCAGCAGTGTCACCACTCGCTTTTCCTCCTCCCTCACTGGAACTTCCTCCCATGGTGCTGGGATAAGTTCCTTTTCATAGCAGCCTGAGAAGAAGACCCCTTCACTCATGGGTCATGAGGGGGAGTATGCAGAGGGTCTTGCCTCAGTAATGGAACAAATTTGTTGTTGTCATTAGTTGCCATCAAGTCAGCTCCAACTCATGGCGACCCCGTGTGTGCAGAGTGGAAATGCTCCATAGGGTTTTCAAGCCTGTGACCTTTCAGAAGCAGATTGCCAGGCCTGTCTTCCAAGGTGCCTGTGGGTGGGTTTAAACCACCAACTTTTTGGCTAGTAGTCAAGTACTTAACCATTTGCACCACCCAGGGACTCCATTTAGCTCCAGACTAAATGTGACTCTGATCCTCCCTAACCAAGCTTAAAAGCAGGATCTGAAAAGATCAAAATGTTTAAAAGTAACTTAGCTGTGTATCAGGAGACAGTTCAAGAATATTTATAGGAATGCAAAAATATTCAGCACCAACAAAGTATAATTTACAATGTCTGGCACCTAATAAAAAATTACCAGTCATGCAAAGAAGCAGGAAAACATGCTCTATAGTGAAGAGTAGTATCAGTCAATCTAAATCAACTCAGAAATGACACAGATAATAGAATCAGGAGATGAAAAACCTCACAACAGTTATTATAACTGCATTCCATATGTTTAAGAAGCTAGAGGAAAGACTGAATATTCTAAGTAGATAAAAAGGAAAGACTGAATAGTCTAAGTAAATAAATGGAAGACACGCAAAAAAGACCCAAATAGAAAATCTAGAGATAAAAAACTACAATGTTTTAGAAAAATACACTGGAAGGGTTTAATGGCAGATTGGATTGGCAGGAGAAAAGGAGAGCAAACTTGAAGATTCAGCAAAAGAAACTATTAAAAGCCAAGCAGAAAGAAAAAATATAAACAGAGCATTAGTGATCTGTGGGACAATGTCAAGTGGCTCAATATATGTGTAACTGAAGTCCCTGAAAAAGAGGTGGAGAAGGAGAGACAGAAAAAATAACTGAAGAAATAATGGCCAGAAATTTTCAAAATTTGATGAAAATCATAAACCCACAAATTCAAGAAGTTCAACAAGTCTCAAGGACAAAACACATGAAGAAAACGACACCAAAACTGTCATAATTGAATTGCTTAAAGCCAGTGTCTTAGACTGGGTTCTCTACAGAAGCAAAACCAGTGAAGTGTATAAATATATATCTTAACCATCACAGCCAGTATGAAAGAGAAATGTCAAAATCAGCCAAAGGAAAAAGATGTTTTGCCTGGGCTAAGGATTTGAACAAACACTTCCACGAAGATATAAAAAGATGCTCAACATCATCCGTCAGTGGGGAAATTAAAATTAAAACCACAATGAGATATCACTACACACTTATTAGAATGGCTAAAGTTTAAAAGATGGACCATACCAAGTGGTGGTGAGGATGTGGAGCAGACAGAACTCTCATATACTTCTGACTGGAATGCAAAATGGCAAAACTCTTTGGAAAAGTGGCAATTTGTTAAAAAGTTAAACATATACCTACAATATGACCCAGCTATTCCACTCCTAGGTATTTATCCGACAAAAAGTGCATGTCTATACAAATAATTGTACACAAATGTTCATAACAGCTTTATTTGTAATAGCCCCAAACTGGAAACAAATCAAATGCTCATCATCCAGTGAATGGATAAGCAAATTGTGGTATATCCATAAAATAAAACACTACTCAGCAATACAAAGGAATGAACTATTGTTACAAGCAACAACATGGATGAATCTCAAAATCATTGTGCTGAGTAAAATGAAGCCAGACAAGCGATAAACATGTACTGTATGATTTCATTGATATAAAATTCTAGAAAATTCAAACTAGTCTATAATGACAGAAAGCAGATCAGTGGTTTTAGTAGGGGAGGGCAGGTGGGAAGGAGAGATTCCAAAGGGTACAAGGAAACTTTGGGGGTGACAGAGCTGCTTGTTATCTTGACTTTGATGATGGTTGCATGGTTATGTATCAAAACATATCAAATTATACCCTTAAAATATGTGCAGATTTTTTATGTCAATTATACTTCAATAAATCTGTTAAAATATATAAAAAGAAAAAATCTCCTGCACAGTGTCACGTCCTGTACGGCCCTATATCTCTGATGTCCTCAGAAAGTCAGCCCTTCCTTCCCGGGATTGCAGAGCTCTAATTAGATATACATGGTGTGGTGGACACTCTGTTTGGGGTCCAGGTACCCATCTCCCAGTTGCTGATCACTCAGGGGAATTGCCCGCCAAGGTACGCCCTCTTGCAGTGGCTGGGTGATGTGGGGATATAAAGACGTGGTTCCTGCTTCAATTTGGGACAACTCACACGAGTCTTCCCAGCACTATGTCTCCCATTGGATCTGCTGAGGTCTCAGCAACAGCATGGTAGTCAGCTTCTGCAGCGACCCAATCCTGTCTTCTCATTTCCGTACAGGGACATCCTCCCAAGAGCTTGCCCCAATAAAACTTCCACCCACACCTCTCTGCTTAGAGTCCACGTCCAGGGAGCCCAGCCCAGGACACATAACACAGATCCCTACCTTAGTGTTGTTATGGCTGTGTGTATTTCTTACTAGCATGGGGCTCCTCCAGAGTGGAGAAAGACTCCTTTCTCTGTGTCACTTCAATGCTTAGCACAGTGCTTGGCACATAGGAGGTTTTGTCTTGTGTGGAAGAGGACAAACAGCACAGCTTGCCGCCTTTCCCTGTGACCTACGAATGAGTCTTGTGCTTAGGACCAGATGTGTTGACCTGGCTTCATGGATTGGATGTAACTGTGGGCTGACTCCCTTTTCTGGGGCATCCTGACCCAATATACATTCCATAGCAGCTAGTGGACTATCAGCACATTCTTCTCCTTTTGCCCTGAGCGCATGTAAACATTCCCAGGAACGGATTAGCTAAGCATGTGCATTATACAGCACCGGGCCAACCCCACTTCTATATCTGTTCCTAGCTAGGAGGTAATGAGGTCCTTCTGTAACACAAGAGGGGTGCATGTAGACCATCTCCCTGCATCAGCTGCAGAGCAGGACCCCTGGCTATGAGGACTGACACCACTACTAAAGCTGACCTTGCTCTCTTTCTCTTCTCCATGGGAGTAAAGCATTATTCCACCCAATGCCCATGTGTGAGTCATGTCTTTCGTGGCAACCCTGACACCTGAAACTGTGGAGCAGGTTACTATTCTCCATGTGACGTGAAGGTGGTAACAGGTGTCACTTGCTCAACACTCTGCTTTGTGCAATGCTTTGCACTGAGCTGAAACTAAAGGTCTCTAAGAAAAGTGATGCAGGGTCAGTGCCTTCATCCTTTGAAGGCTCCTTCTCCCAGTCCCGCCCATCAGCTTGAGGTGGAAAGCAGTGCTGTTCACAACTCGCTTCCTGCTCCCCTGTAGACAAAGAGAACTTCCCTGGCCCACAGGCTTTGGGCTTGGCCTTGTGACTTCCTTTGGCCAGTGGAGTGTGAGTGGACTGGATGCATGCTGAATCCAAGTAGAAAGGCTTGGAGGTGCAACAACTTTCTGCCAGCTCTTGTCCCTGCCTATCAGAACAGCTCCACAGCCTAAGATAAAGAGAAGACCTGGGCCCACTCTCAGCCTGGATTGGCACTGCACTGCCTGCATAACTGAGAACAAGAAATGCATTTACTGTAAACTACTGACTTTGGGGTTGTTTGTTACTGCAGCAAATGCTGACTGATACACAGTTGGGAACACTGCACATCTTTCCAAGCACTTCTGGCCCATTATCTCATCTGGATCTCACAAAATACTGAGAAAGAATCCTGGATATTAGAAGCCCCATTGGAGGGGACAGACTCCAAAGACCCAGGAGTTTTTCTAAGGCCCAAGCAAGTCAGTGGCCCAGGATGTCACCTGGACCTGAGCTCTTTCTTCAGAGCTGCCCTTCTGCCGCCCTCACTAGCCATGCTCAGCAAGAAATTGAAGAACTGGCTCAGCACCTAGGAACCCCCCCCTCAGGAAGACAGGGAAGATGTCCCCAGGAATGGGGGAGTCACCATGACATCTGGGACTGGCTCCAGCAGAGGTAAACTAATCTCCAACATCTCCGTGGGTGGAAGGGGGTACAGGCTCTGCAGGCAGGTCTTCAGAATCCTGGACTTGACCATGGGCTTGAGATATGGCCTCAGGGTGCTGGAAGAAGCACAGAGAAGATTCTGGAATTCTCCACAGAACCTGTAGTTCTGGGGATGAAAGGTCTGGCTGAAATGGGTTCCCAGGAGGAGCAGGCTTACTCAGTTTAATTGTGGATGTGGGTCTATGTTACAAATAGGCCATCAACTTGGGCTGGTGGGGAACATGGGGAAAATGGAGCTGATTTGGTGTGGGAGGGGCTTGCAGGGGAGAGGGTCTTCACTGAGCCATCCCCTCTCATTACTCACTTCTCTTGGGTCTGTTGGCATTTGTTTGTGAGACAATTTAAGGATTATTCTGGAGTATTGGCTGTGAATTGGATCAGGGCTCAACCTATGGCCAAGGTCAGGGCTCGGTCTATACTAGAGTCAGCACTTAGGGGATGACAAAGCCAAAACTTGATGTATGATCAGGCTCAGGGCTCAGTCTGCAACCAGGGTCAAGGGTCAGTGTGTGTGACTGGGGTCAGGGTTTAGTGTGCAAGCTGGGTGAAGGTTCAGTCTATGACCAAAATCAGGGTTCAGCCTATACCAGGGTCAGGGCTCAGCCTATGACCAGAACCAGGGCTCAGTGTGTGACTGGCGTCAGGGATCAGTCTGTGCCAACGTTAACAACCTATCTTGGGCCAGAAACAAAGCAAATCTAACCCTCCCTGATAGGATGTGGGGCCAGCTGCTTTCCTTTTTCCCTTATTCTCCTCCTCTCATCCCCTCACTCCCAACCCCTACCTCATACTCAGAGGAACTGAGCCCTGAGGAGGAGTTACCTCAGTGCCAAGATGACGAGTATGATCTTCTGTCTCAAGAGGGTGGCCAGGAAGTTGGGCTCCTTCTGCAGGATGCACTGGGGGCCAGGGGAGGAGTCAGCATGGTGGTGTCTGTCTGGCCTGGCCCACCCTGGTGGTCCCTGGGAAGTCACTCACCAGAAGGCATTGGATCAGCTCCGGTATCTGAGTGAACTTGTAGTTCTGGGCGCCATAATTCCACCTGAGGGCCTTTGTGAGCATGATGACCGCCGAAAGGAAGCTCATTTTCAGGACATTGTCCTACCCATGGACAAGTGGGCATAAAACGCCAAGTCAGGGAGTCGACGGACAGTCCCATGGTCACGTGCCACATGGGCCCAAGTGCCCCCTGACCAGGGTACAAGCAGCACCCCCCAGATATACACACAACATACACAGAACACATACACATGCTTACACACACAACAGGCACACACAACACATCCACACCTATACACACACAACACAGCACACAAAGCGTGCACCTACCACCTACACAGAGCACATACACGCACACCACACACACTACACACAACACATACAACACTCATGTAGACTATACAATGTACATATAGCACCCACACACAACATGCACACACAACACATCCACACCTATACACACACAACACACACAGAGCACACAAAGCAGCATGCAAACACCACATACACAGAGCACATACACCACACATACTACACACAACACACACCTATACAACACAACATACATATAGCACACACACACAACATCTAGACAAGACGCACACTTCACACATAACATGCACACAGTACACGCCACCACTGCCCCTCCTCCCGCCCCCTCCCCCACTGGCTGGCTTAAAAAGCCAGAGGTCCTCTGTGGGCAAGTCCACACTGATCCTTCCTTACACATTCACGCTGGCTTCTGGAATCTAATGAAATTCACGTGTGACAGAAGTGATGTTCGTAGGGGACATTCTGGGGTCAGGGCTCAGGGCTCAGCGTGTGACCAGGGTCAGGGTTCAGTGTGTGACCAGGATGAGGGCTCAGCGTGTGACTAGGGTCAGGGTTCAGTGTGTGACCAGGGTCAGGGCTCAGCGTGTGACTAGGGTCAGGGTTCAGTGTGTGACCAGGATCAGGGCTCAGTGTGTGACCAGGATCAGGGCTCAGAGTGTGACCAGGGTCAGGTCTCAGCGTGTGACCAGGGCCAGGGCTCAACATGTGACCATTATCCAGGATCAGTCTCTAACTAGGATTAGAGATCACCCCCCTGGAAACAAAGCAGTGTCTGTTGTGATTATTTGCCCACTTTTTAACTGGGTCGTTTGTCTTTTTATTACTGAGTTGTAAGAGTTCTTTATATATTCTAGATACAAATCCCTTACCATCTAGTCTGCATCTGTGGGTTTTATTTTCAGTTTCTTGATAGTGTCCTTTGAAGGACAAAAGTTTTTAATTTCGATACTCAATTTATCTATTTTTTCTTTTGTTTCAAGTGCTTTTGATTGCGTCTAAGCATCCATTGCCAAACCCAAGATCATGAATATTTACCCCTCTGCATTCTATGAAGAGTTTTATAGTTTTAGCTCTTACATTTTGGCCTCTGATCAGTTTTCAGTTAATTTTTGTATATGGTATGAAGTAAGGGTTCAAATTCATTCCTGTGAGTGTGGATATTCAGTTGTCCCAGCAGCATTTGTTGAAAAGACTATTGTTTCTCAGTTGAATGATCTTGGCACCCTTGTCAAAAATCAATTGACCATAAATGTGAGGCTTTATTTCTGGACTCTCAATTCTATTATATTGATCTGTATGTCCATCCTTATGCCAGTACCACCCTGTCTTGATTAGTGTAGCTTTGTGGTAAGTTTTGAAATTGGGAACAGGCAATCCTCCTACTTTGTCTGTTTTTCAGCATTGTTTTGGCTATTCAAGGTTTCTTTCTCTTCCATACGAATTTTAGAATCAGCTTCTCAATCCGTATAAAGAAGTCAGCTGGGATGCTGATAGGGATTGCATTGACTATGTAGACCCATTTGAGGAGTACTGCTATCTTAATGACATTAAATTATCTGATCTATGAACATGGGATATCTTTACATTTATTTGTTGCTGTCAGGTGCCGTTGAGTAGGTTCCAGCTCATAGCGACCCTATGTACAACAGAACGAAATGCTGCCCGGTCCTCCGCCATCCTCACAATCCTTGCTATGTTTGAGCCCATTGTTGCAGCCACTGTGTCAAGCCATCTCTTCAAGGGTCTTCCTCTTTTTCGCTGACACTCTACCTTACCAAGCATGATGTCCTTCTCCAGGGACTGGTCCTTCCTGACAACATGTCCAAAGTATGTGAGACAAAGTCTCGCCATCCTCCAAGGAGCACTCTGGTGTACTTCTTCCAAGACAGACTTGTTCGTTCTCCTGGCAGTCCATGAGATATTCAATATTCTTCACCAACGCCACAATTCAAGGGCATCAATTGTTCTTCGGTCTTCTTTATTCACTGTCCAGCTTTCCCATGCATATAAGAAAATTGACAATATCACAGCTTAGGTCAGGCGCACCTTATTCCTAAAAATGATGTCTTTGCTTTTCAACACTTTAAACAGGTCTTTTGTGCAGATTTCCCCAATGCAGTACGTCATTTGATTTCTTGACTGTTGCCTCCATGGATGTTGATTGTGGAGCCAAGTAAAATGAAATCCTTGACATGTCGGTCTTTTCTCCATTTATCATGATATTGCTTATTTGTCCAGTTGTGAGAATTTTTGTTTTCTTCATATTGAGGTGTAATCCATACCGAAGGCTGTGATCTTTGATCTTCATCAGTAAGTGCTTAAAGCCTTCTTCGATTTCAGCAAGCAAGGTTGTGTCATCTGCGTATTACAGGTTGTTAATGAGTCTTCTGCCAATCCTGATGCCACATTCTTCTTCATATAGTCCAGATTCTCAGATTATTTGCTCAGTATACAGACTGAATAAGTATGGTGAAAGGATACAACCCTGACTCACACCTTTCCTGATTTTAAACCATGCATTATTCCCTTGCTCTGTTCAAACGACTGCCTCTTGGTCTGTGTATAGGCTCCACATGAGCACAATTAAGTGTTCTGGAATTCTCATTCTTTGCAATTGTTATGGATTGAATTGTGTCGCCCAAAGTGTGTGTCAACTTGGCTAGGCCATGATTCCCAGTATTGTGTGACTGTCCTCCATTTTGTGATCTGATGTGATTATCCCATGTGTTGTAAATCCTAACATCTATGATGTTAGTGAGGCAGGATTAGAGGCAGGACTCAATGTACAGGATTAGGTTGTATCTTGAGTCAATCTCTTTTGACATATAAAAGAGAGAATGAAGCAGAGAGGACAGGGACCTTATCTCATCAACAAAGAAGAACAGGAAAGAAGAGTGTCCTTTGGACCCAGGGTCCCTGCACTGAGAAGCTCCTAGACCAGGGGAAGGTTGATAACAAGGACCTTCCCCCAGAGCCAACAGAGAGAGAAAACCTTCCCCTGGAGCTGGCACCCTGAATTCAGACTTCTGACCTCCTAGACTGTGAGAGAATAAACTTCTGCTTGTTAAAGCCAGCCACTTGTGGTATTTCTGTTATAGCAGCATTAGATAACTAAGACAGCAATGTTATCCATAATTTGTTATGATCCGCACTGTTGAATGCATTTGTATAGTCAATAAAACACAGGTAAACATCCTTCTGGTAGTCTCTGCTTTCAGGCAAGATCTATCTGATATCAGCAATAATATCCCTCATTCCACATCCTCTTCTGAATCCAGCTTCAATTTCTGGCAGTTCCCTGTTGATGTACTGCTGCAGACGCTTTTGAAAGATCTTCAGCAAAATTTTACTTGTGTGTGATATTAATGATTTTGTTGGATAATTTCCATATTGTGTTGGATCACCTTTCTTTGGAATGGGCACAAATATGGGCCTCTTCCAGTTGGTTGGCCAGGTGACTGTCTTCCAAATTTTTTGGCATAGAGGAGTGAGTGCTTCCAGTGCTGCATCTGTTTGTTGAAACATGTCAATTGGTGTTCTGTCAATTTCTGGAGACTTGTTTTTCACCAATGCCTTCAGTGCAGCTTGGACTTCTTCCTTCAATATCATTGGTTCTTGATCATATGCTATCTCTTGAAATGGTTGAACTTCAACCAATTCTTTTTGTGTATTCTTTCCATCTTCTTTTGATGCTTTCTGCATCATTCAATATTTTGCCCGTAGAATCCTTCAAAATTTCAACTCAAGGTTTGAATTTTTTCTTCACTTATTTCAGCTTGAGAAATGCTGAGGATGTTCTTCCCTTTTGGTTTTCTAACTCCAGGTCTTTGCACATTTCTTTATAATACTTTACTTTGTCTTCTTAAGCCACCATTTGAAATCTTCCGTACAGCTCTTTTACTTCATCATTTCTTCCATTTGCTTTAGCTGCTCTACATTCAAGAACAAGTTTCAGAGTCTCTTCTGACATCCATTTTGGTCTTTTCTTTCTTTCCCATCTTTTTAATGACCTTTTACTTTCTTCATGTATAATATCCTTGATGTCATCCCACAACTCATCTGGTCTTCGGTCATTAGTGTTCAGTGCATCAAATCTATTCTTGAAATGGTCTCCAAAGGGAAGTGGGATATACTCAAGGTCATATTTTGGTTCTTGTGGACTTGTTTCAATTTTCTTCAGCTTCAGCTTAAACTTGCATATGAGCAATTGACGATCTATTCCGCAGTTGGCCCCTGGGCTTGTTCTGACTGACGATATTGAGCTTCTCCACTGTCTCTTTCCACAGATATAGTCGATTTGCTGCTTATGTTTTCCATCCAGTGAGGTCCATGTGTATAGTCACGACTGTGTTGTTGAAAAAAGGTATTTGCAATGAAGAAGTCGTTGGCCTTGCAAAATTCTATCATGTGATTTCTGGCATAATTTCTGTCACCACAGCCATATTTTCCAATTACTAATCCTTCTTCTTTGTTTCCAACTTTCACATTCCAATCACCAGTAATTATCAATGCATCTTGATAGCATGTTTGATCAATTTCAGACTGCAGAAGTTGGTAAACATTTTCAAGTTCTTCATCTTTGGCATTAGTGGTTGGTATGTAAATTTGAATCATAGTCATATTAACTAGTCTTTCTTATAGGCGTATGGATATTATCTTATCACAGACAGCATTATATGTCAGGATAGATCTTGAAATGTTCTTTTTGACGATGAATGGAATGCCATTCCTCTTTGATTTGTCATTCCCAGCATAGTAAACAATATGATTGAATCAAAATGGCCAATACCAGTCCATTTTAGCTCACTAATGCCTAGGATATCAATTTTTATGCATTCCATTTAATTTTTGATAACTTCCAATTTTCCTAGATTCATACTTCGTACATTCCATGTTTCGATTATAAATGGATGTTTGCAGTTGTTTCTTCTCATTTTGAGTCACACCACATCAGCAAATGAAGGTCCCGAAAGCTTTACTCCATCCCTGTCATTAAAGTCGACTCTACTTTGAGGGGGCAGCTCTTCCCCACTTGTACTTTGAGTGTCTTTCAACCTGGGGGGCTCATCTTCCAGCACTACATCAGACAATGTTCTGCTGCTATTCATAAGGTTTTCACTGACCAGTGTTTTCATAAGTAGACCGCCAGGTCCTTCTTCCTAGTCTGTCTTAGTGTGGAAGCTCCACTGAAACCTGTCCACCATGGGTGACCCTGCTGCGTTTGAAATACAGGTAGCGTAGCTTCCTGCATCACAACAACAGGCAAGCCACCGCAGTACGATAAACTGACATCCATTTATTTAGATCCTCTTTAATTGCTTTAAACAACGGTTTGTAGTTTTCAGAGTGTAAAGTTTTGCACTTATTTTGTTAAATTTATTCCTAAGTGCTTTGTTCTTTTTTATGCTATTGTTAATGGAATTTTTTTTCTGAATTTTATTCTTGGATTGTTCATCGCAAGTATATAGAAACCCAGTGGGTTTTGCATATTGATCTTGTATCCTGCAACATTGCTAAACTCATTTCTTTGTTCTGAATTTTTTTTAGTGGGTTCCTTAGGATTTTCTATATACAAGATCATGTCATCCGTGAATAGACATAGTTTTACTTCTTCCTTTAAAATCGCGATACTTTTTTTTTTTCTTCCTTAATTGCTCTGACTAGATGTTGAATAGAAGGGGTGAGAGCAGACATTCTTCTTTTGTTCTTGATTGTAGGCAAAAAATTCCAGTCTTTCACTATTAAGTAAGATGTTAGCTGTGGGTTTTTTGTAAATACCTTTTATCAGGTTGAGAATAATTGTTGAGTGTTTTTGTTGCTGGTTTTTTATTATTGTTGTTGTTGATTTGTGATTTTGGAGCCTCCATGGGCTACAGAGTAGAACTTCTCCACAGGGCTTTCTGGGCTGTAATCTTTCAATCGCCTCATATGCATGTGAAAGCCGTACCATGAATAAGGAAGATCAAAGAAGAAATGATGCCTTTGAATTATGGTGCTAGTGAGGATTATTGAATACACCATGGACTTCCAGAAGAATGAACAAATCTGTCTTGGAAGAAGCACAGCCAGAGTGCTCCTTGGAAGTGAGGATAGCGAGACTTCGTCTCACGTACTTTGGACGTGTTATCAGGAGGGGCTAGTCCCTGGAGAAGGATATCATGCTTGGTAAAGTAGAGGGTCTTTGAAAAAGAGGAAGACCCTTAACAAGGTGGATTGACACAGTGACTGCAACAATGGGCTCAAACAGCAACGATTGTGAGGATGGCGCAGGACCGGGCAGTGTTCCTTTCTGTTGTACACAGGGTCGCTATGAGTCAGAACCAACCTGATGGCACCTAACAACAACAATCTTCACAGAAGCAGATCACCAAGCCTGTTTCTTCTGCGCTGCCACTGGGTGGGTTCAAACTATCAACCTTTTGGTTACCACCCAAGTGCAAGCTCTTTGTGCCACTCAGGGACCTTGTGTTGAGTGTTTTTATCGTGAAAGACAGTTGAATTTTTTTCAAATGTGTTTTCTGCATCGATTGAGATGATCCTATAATTTTTGTTTCTTATGCTATTGATACAGTGTATTGCATTAATTGTTTTCTAGATGTTAAACCAACCTTGCATTCCTGGGATAAATTCCACTTGCTCATGGTGTATAAATCTTTTGATATGTGGCTGCATTTAGTTTGCCCGAGTTTTGTTGAGGATTCTTGCATCCATATTCATAACAGATTTTGGTCTGTACTTTTCTTTTTGTGTGAGGTCTTTATCTGTTTTCGGTTTCAGGATAATACTGGCCTCTTGGAATGAGTTGGGAAGTGTTCGCTTCAATTTTTCTAAAGAGTTTGTGAAGAATTGGTATTAACTCTTCTTTAAATATTTGGTAGAATTCAGGGGTGAAGACATCTGCACCTGAGCGTTTTCTTCGCTTGCTGGTGGTTTATTCAGTTACTAATCCGATCTCTTTATTTGTTAAAAGTCTATTCAAGTTTTCTAGTTCTTCTTTTATCAGATTCTGTAGTTTCTGTCTTTTTAGGAACGGAATCTGCGTTTGACGAGTGTCTCCCGAGCTGATTTGAAGGAAGGTATTCCCAGGCCTCACCCGAGGCAGATAGATGGAAATTGCAAAATGCCCAGTGCAGGGTGGTGTTTATAGCAGGTCCCCCCTGTATCTACAGAGAGGAGGACAGAGTGCACACACACCCCACGCATCACCCCAATATCCCCACACGCTGTATGAAGATCCTATGGCAGCTGTAACGAGTTACCGCAGATGTAGTGGCTTCCAACAGCACACATTTATTATCTCACAGTTCTGGAGATCAGAAGTCTGGAACGGGTCTCACTGAGCTAAAGTCACGGTGTCAGCAGAGCTGCGTCCCTCCAGGAGGCTCCAGAGGAGATTCCATTCCCTTGTCTTTTCCAGCTTGTAGAGGTTGCCTGCATTCCTTGGCTCGCGCCCCTTCCTCCAGCTTCAAAGGGCATCACTCCACCTCTGCTTCTGTCCTCTCACTTCCTTCACTGACACTCCTGCCTCCCTCTCATGAGGACCCTTGTGATGACAGTGGGTCCATCCTGATGATCCCAGCTCTCTCCCCATCATAAAGCCAGCTGATTAGAACCTCAACTCCATCTGCTGCTTAATTCCTCTTGCCATGTAATGTAACATAGTCATAGGTTCCAGGGATTAAGATGTGAACATCTGTGGGGGAGGGGGCACTATACAGCCTACCACACCACCCACACCCCACACATTAAACCAGGTGCCACACATACACACATCACACACAGACATTATGCACATACACTGCATCACACACACACGCTTGCGCACACACCGCACACACCACGACCCCCGACGCGCACAAACCCCCACGCACACACCCCTGCGCAGCGACTGGCAGGCGGCTTACGCAGCGGCCGCAGGAGAAGTAGTAGACCAGACGAGAGGTGATGTTGTCCACCCATGGCAGCAGCTGCTCCTTGGCCTGTGCGGCCATCTGCCCGTAGCAGAGCAGGGTGGTGCTGATGACCCACTTCCAGTGCAGGTTGGGGTCCAGCTGCTGCGGGGCGGTGCGGGGGGAGAGTGAGACCTCGAGGCCGTCTGCCCTCCTCTGCCAGCCACCCGGAGGACCCCACGTATCCTCCTGCCCCCTGAAAATGGAGCATCTGACTGCTCAGAGCCCTCGGTCCTCACGCGGGCTGTCCTCCAGGGAGCCCTCCTCACTCTCTGCCCCTCAGATCTAGCTCTCCACCCCAGAGCCCTGTCTGTACTTCCAGGAGGGGCCTCCTTCTGAGGATCTCTGCCTTGGCCACTCTACTGGGGAGGCTCCCTGCCGCCAACACCTCGTCCAGGGTCAGGGGCACAGGTGGGGATACTGAGGCCCAGAGCACCCTCATCCCCGACCCTCAGCCTTGACCGCGGCTCTTAGGCCCCACAGGAGGACCCCCACCCCCACCTCGTCTGGCGTGACAGCCCCTCGGGAGTGGGGAGGGAGACAATCCCATTTGACAGGTGGCCCCTCCCACCCCAGGTGGGGTGCCCTTTCTGCACCGAGCACGCAGTTGCTGTGGCACTGGCCTCTGCCTGGCTGTCTGGGGTTATGGAGCTGGACCTCTGAAACCTCGTCTGGCCCAGCTGCTCCAGCATGGCCCACACCTCCTCCAGATGAGAGGTGGATGCTATGCCCACGGCCAGTGCAATGCCCTGTGGGGGAGGGCCTGGTGAGGCTCAGACTGCTCTCTCCTGTGCCCCCTCCCGCTCCCGCCGCCCTTCCTTCCCAAGCGCCCTCTGCCCCAAAGGCCCCGGCCCCAGAAGGTCCCACCCAGAAGGCCCCCGCCCCAAAGGGCAGGCCACAGTGTGCATCTGAGTACACAGCCCCAGGCCAGGCCTCACAGGCCTCCGTGGTCACTGCTGCGCAGACAGGGCCCCACTAACGGAACCAATGCCCCAGGGTCACTGATGCTTCAAGGGAACAGGGCAGTGGGGACAGGCGGGCTGCACACCCACCTCCCGCTGCACGGCGCCCTGGTGGGACAGCTCCAGGAGGCCAGGCAGGTGCTTCCTGAGCATCTCCCGGGGGGACTCCCTCAGGATCAGCCCGTAGAGGCAGAAGAAGTTCTGGTGGTGGAGAGGGAGGAGCTGTGGTCAGGTCAGCTTCAAGGGGACCTGAGGGCCGAAGAAGCCCCGCCCCAGCCACCCACTGGCCCCTCCCCAGGTTCTGCCCCAGAAGAGCACTGGGTGAATGCCCTCCTCTCTGAGTTGATAAACTGGGGCCCACCACAGCCCCCCTCCCAGGAAGTGAGGCTGAGGAGGGGCAGGTGGGGCCCTGTGGGACTCTAGGCCCATCCCAGCACCACTGCTGTCCCAGCTGGTCCCGGGGCTTCGAGGGAGTGTGGACTCCAGTCGGCATCTTGGCCCGCAGGGCAGTGCTCAGACTTCACCTGAGAAGCAGCCCCCAGGGAAGGGACCTTGCCCGTTGGGGGCCACCTGCGCACTTGGACTCTCTGCCATGTATTGTCTGTGTCCCTTTGCTAGGGTGGCTCACAGGGGCGTCCCCAGGGCCCGGGACAGGCCGTGGCCGGCTCCGTGAGTGCGCGTTGGATGACGGAGCACAGGAACTGGAA
Organism: Trichechus manatus latirostris; assembly: GCF_000243295.1. Taxonomy (NCBI): domain Eukaryota; kingdom Metazoa; phylum Chordata; class Mammalia; order Sirenia; family Trichechidae; genus Trichechus; species Trichechus manatus. The sequence continues at coordinate 3,283,882 of NW_004444121.1, forward strand.
CCACCAAGGCCACGTCTCCCAGCGCACAGGCCTGCGTGTTGTCCAGCAGCCAAAGTGGGAGCAGAGCGGGGCTGAGGAGAACCCTCTTGCCGTTCCAGTGCTTTCCATGTACACGGGCTCTGGGTCACGGCTGTCACAGGGGGTGGGGGGTGCCTGGGAGGTGAAGTGCTCTGCCTTTGGTCACCCCTGCTGGGGATTCGGAGCCAGGCCACCATGGTGGAGGACTCTTGGACAGCCCCGCCAGGCACTGACCTTCCTCAGTGGCCACCTGAGGTCCGGGTCCATGGAGGTCAGGAGCTCCTGGATGTAGGTGTCCATGATGTCTGATCCCAGCTGCAGCAGAGTGTGGCTCTCAGGGACAGAGGCCCCGCCAGGAGCCAAGGACGTGCAGAGCTGGGGGTTCAGGGGCTGTGGGGCTCAGGGCCACGGGGGCCGCACTGTACACCGAGGGGCTGGGGACAGCAGAGAGGGCAGCAGGTCCTCAGGAAGGCAGGTGGGGGGCAGCGTGGCAGGCCCACAGAGAACCGGCCCAGGCCGGGAGCCCCCATCCTACCATGCCGTCCTTCTGGAGGGAGAGGTACATGGTCTCCAGCAGCAGGCTCCTCTCGGCTACAGGCATGGCCTGGATCTTGCTGACCAACTCGTCTTCCCAGGGCGGGTGGTCACTTGGGGGCTTACCCAGGCCTACCCTGCTGGCATGGTCTGTGGGGGACAGAGAAGCAGAGGCAGTGCCTAGCGGCCCTAGGACCAGAGACAGGTGGGAGTGGGGCCCCAGAAGCCCAGCAGCCAGGTCTCGGCTCTAGAGGGGACCAGGGCTGCTGTGGGGGCCGTGTCTGGCTGCCCCAGGCCCTCCAGCATCTGCTTCTGCTGGTCCCTAAGTCACCCCAGCTCCCAGCCTAAGCTGATTCCTTTGAATGACTCTGGAGGAAAGAAGGGAGAGGCGCCTGGGAAACCCCGAGAACAGGCAACCGTAGTGAGAATGGTCCCACAACTCGAAGAATGTAATCAACGTCACTGAACTCTACATGTAGAAATGGCTGAAATGGTTTACGTTCTGCTGTGTGGAGTCTCGACAGCAATGACGGCAAAAGAAAATAAATTATTAAAACAGATAGGAAAGAAAAGCTGAATGCAGACAGAAGACTTGCCTTCCTGGATGCGAAAGCATATGGGGCAGCATCGTGACTAACCCAGAGTAAGGGTCCCTGCACAGGGAGCGAGGGAGGGAGTGAATGAGTGGATGAATCAGTGAGTGAGTGAGAATGAGTGAGTGAATGAGTGAATGAATGAGTGAACAGTGAGTGAATGAATTATTGAATGAGTGAATCAGTGAGTGAGTGAGCCCCACCCCCAAAACCAGAAACATCACCCTGCCGAGGGCAAGGGAATAATTGCAATCATCTGGACCCTAAAATGACGCTGGACCCCTGCCCAGCTCCAGCATGAGGTGGGGCGTTGCAATAGTTTGCATTTCCAAAGAAACGCCGTGAGAGATGGTAGGTCTAAATCCTGGGGTAGAGGAGGGCTTTCCAAATATGAAGCAAATCAGAAATCTAAGGGAAAACACTTTTAGATTTATTGATGTAAACTTTTTGACGCCAGACAATAAGTGGACCTCACCACTTACAGCGTAGAAGCTGAAAAACCGCTTTGTGACGTCTGTGACAAAGAGTGACTGGTAATACGTAAAAGAACCTTACAGGTCGTTCAGAAAAAGATTCACTCCACGATCTGAAACGTGGGCAAGAGGGGTGAGTAACGGGGTGAGAAGAAGGCTGGCCCGCCCCCCTCAGTGATAAAAGGAACCCAAATTAAAGCAACATTGGGTCATGGTCTTACACGGGTCACTTAGACAAAGATTAAGAAGATTGACTGGAGCATAAAGATATGACATTCTGAGACGCTGGCGGAGATGTTCGTCTTTTCCCTTTGTGTTATGGATTGAGTTGTGTCCCCCCAAAATCTGTTGTAAATCCTAACCGCTATACTTGTGGTTATAATCCCGTTTGGGAATAGCTTTTCTTTGTTATGGTAATGAGACCGTATCAGTGTAGGGTGTGCTTTCAGCCAGTCATCTTTGAGGTATAGAAAGAGAGAATTAGGACAGAGAAGCAAGCAGAGATGGGGGAAGATAGACGCCACAGCACATGAAGATGGCCCAGGAGCCAAGGAACAAGGACCTTCCTCCAGAGCCGACGGAGAGAGGAAGGCTTCCCCTCAAGCTGGCGCCCTGAATTCAGACTTCTAGCCTCCTAGACTGTGAAAAAATAGATTTCTGTTTCTTAAAGTGACCCACTAGTGGTATTTCTGTTGTAGCAGGACTAAGAAACAAAGACTCTGAAAAAACAATTTAGAAACAGGTCTTGAAATTTAAATTAAAAAGCATGTTTAAACAGCACACGTCATAGGATGCCTTTCTGGTAAACAAAATAACGCCTGGGAACTTTATGAGAACTGGGAGTATGAATTTCCAAGTTGCCTAACACTTTCAGACATTAATACATCCATTAATACTCGGAACGTGGAACATTCATTAATAATCGGAACATGGAATGTATGAAGTATGAATCTAGGAAAACTGGAAGCCCTCAAAAATGAAATGGAACACAAAGATCAGTATCCTAGGCATTAGTAAGCTGGAATGAACTAATATTGGTCATTTTGAATCAGACAATCATATGGTCTACTATGCTGGGAAGGACAAATTGAAGAGAAATGGAGTTGCATTCATTGTCAAAAAGAACATTTCAAGATCTATCCTGAAGTGCAACACTGTCGGTGATAGGACAGTATCCACTCGCCTGCAAGGAAGACCAGTTAATACGACTATTGTTCAAATTTAACCACCAACCACAAAGGCCAAAGATGAAGAAATTGAAGATTTTTACCAATCTCTGCAGTCTGAAATTGATCAAACATGCAGTGAAGATGTATTAATAATTATTGGTGATTGAAATGTGAAAGTTGGAAACAAAGAAAAAGGATCAGTTGTAGGAAAACATGGCCTTGGAGATAGAAATGATGCCGGAGATCACATGATAGAATTTTGCAAGACCAACAACTTATTCATTGCAAATACCTTTTTTCAGCAACATAAATGGTGACTGTATGCTTGGACCTTACCGGATGGAAAACAGGAATCAAATCAGCTACATCTGAGGAAAGAGACGATGGAAAAGCTCAGTATCATCAGTCAGAACAAGGCCAGGGGTCAACTTTGGAATAGACCATCAATTTGCTCATATGCAAGTACAAGTTGAAGATGAAGAAAATTAAAACAAGTCCATGTGAGCCAAGACACCATCTTGAGTACATCCCACCTGAATTCGGAGACCACCTCAAGAGCAGATTTGATGCACTGAACACTAATGACCAAAACTAAACGAGTTATGGGATGACATCAAGGACATCATACATGAAGAGATCCTTAAAAAGACAGGAAAGAAAGACCAAAATGGATGTCAGAAGAGACTCTGAAACTTGCTCTTGAACGTCGAGTAGCTAAAGCCAAAGGAAGAAATGATGAAATAAAAGAGCTGAACAGAAGATTTCAAAGCACAGCTCGAGAAGACAGAGTAAAGTATTATAATGACATGTGCAAAGACCTGGAGTTAGAAAACCAAAAGGGAAGAACACGCTTGGCATTTCTCAAGCTGAAAGAACTGAAGAAAAAATTCAAACCTCGAGTTACAATATTGAAGGATTCTACGGGCAAAATATTGAATGACGTAGGAAGCATCAAAAGAAGATGGAAAGTATAGACAGAGTCACTGTCATGAATTGAACCGTGTCCCCCCAAAACATGTGTATCAATTTGGCTAGGCCATGATTCCCAGTATTGTGTGACTGACCACCAATTTGGTATCTGATGTGATTCTCCTATGTGTTGTAAATCCTACTCCCTATGATGTTAATGAGGTAGAATAGGCAGCAGTCATGTTCATGAGGCAGGACTTAATTTACAAGATTGGATTGTGTCTTGAATCAATCTCTTTTGAGATATAAAAGAGAGAAGAGAGCAGAGAGACAGGGGGACCTCATACCACCAAGAAAGCAGCACTGGGAGCAGAG
>NW_004444121.1:3288052-3325924 GCF_000243295.1 Trichechus manatus latirostris
TAGCCTCCTAGACTGTGAGAAAATAAATTTCTCTTTGTTAAAGCCATCCACTTGTGGTATTTCTGTTATAGCAGCACTAGATGACTAAGACAGGCACTGTACCAAAAAGAATTGGTTGACATTCAACCATTTCAGGAGGCAGCATATGATCAGGAACCGATGGTACTGAGGGAAGAAGTCCCAGGTGCACTGAAGGCACTGGAGAAAAACAAGGCTCCAGGAATTGACAAAATACCAACTGAGATGTTCCAGCAAATGGATACAGAGCTGGAAGTGTTCACTTGCCTATGCCAAGAAATTTGGAAAACAGCTGCCTGGCCAGCTGACTAGAAGAGATCCATATCTGTGCCCATTCCAAAGAAAGGTGAGCCAATGGACTGTGGAAATTATTGAACAATATCATTAATATCACACGCAAGTAAAATTATGCTGAAGATAATTCAAAAACAGTTGCAGCAGTAAATACATCGACAGGGAACTGCCAGAAATTCAAGCTGGTTTCAGAAGGGCATGTGGAACCAGGGATATCATTGCTGATGTCAGATGGATCTTGGCTGAAAGCAAAGAATACTTGTGTTTTATTGACTACACAAACATATTCGACTGTGTGGATCATAACAAATTATGGATAACATTATGAAGAATGGGAATTCCAGAACACTTCATTGTGCTCATGCGGAAGCTGTACATAAATCAAGAGGCAGTCGTTTGAACAGAACAAGGGGATACTGCGTGGTTTAAAGTCAGGAAAGGTGTGCGTTGCAGTTGTATCCTTCCACCATACTTATTCAATTTGTATGCTGAGCAAATAATCCGAGAAACTGGACTATACGAAGAAGAATGGGGCATAAGGATTGGAGGAAGACTCATTAACAACCTGCATTATGCAGATGACACAACCTTGCTTGCTGAAAGTGAAGAGAACTTGAAGCACTTACTGATGAAGATCAAAGACCACAGCCTTCAGTATGGATTACACCTCAACATAAAGAAAACAAAAATTCCCACAGCTAGACCAATAAGCAATATCACGATAAATGGAGAAAACTTTGGAAGTTGTCAATGATTTCATTTTCCTTGGATCCACGATCAACACCCATGGAAGCAGCAGTCAGGAAATCAAACAACGCATTGCACCAGGCAAATCTGCTGCAAAAGATCTCTTTAAAGTGTTGAAAAGCAACGATGTCACTTTCAGGACTATGGTGTGCCTGACCCAACCCATGACGTTTTCAGTTGCCTCGTGTGCATGTGAAAGCTGTAACATTTAACACTTTTCTGTGGTTAAATGCTAGGCTGCTAACTGAAAGGTCAGCTGTTCGAAACCACCAGCCGCTCCTTGGGGGGAAGATATGGCAGTCTGCTTCAGTAAAGATTTGCTGTTGTAAGGTGTCGTCTAACTCATAGCGACCCTACGTACAACAGAATGAAACACTGCCCGGTCCTGTGCTGTGGAAACCCTCTAGGGCAGTTCTACTCTGTCCTATAGGGTCGCTGTGAGTTGGAAAGGACTCGACAGCAATGGGTTTTTGGTTTGGCTAATGTTTTTACAGCAATAGTTGATACTTCTGTAAATAGAAGTAGAAGAAAAAGAGAGAGTGAATGAAATAAAGAGACGTCTTGGGTCAGAAGCAGCAGGTCCTCCTAACCTGTTTGCAGACTCAGTGATGTGGAGGGCCCTGAGCCTCGCCTGGGCCCAGCTCCATCCCTCACTGCCTGCAGGACAGATGTCAGGGTCCTGCCTGCACCTCTCCGTGCCTCCCACGGTGGGAAGTCCTCCCCCAGTGCAGCCCCCAGAGCCTCGCATCTGGCCCCATCCCATGCCCAAATGCCGCGCAGGTGGCCGGGCTGCGGTCCCCCCTTGAGCCTTCCCAGCTGGCACTCAGCTGGGCCAGGCAGCGGATGCCAGGTCTGCCTGACTGCCTTCTCAGATTGCCTCACTGGCCGACTCTGGGAGTCATTCATTCACTCGCTTATTCATTCACATTTATTCACTCATTCATTCACTAAGAACTTGTTGAGAACCTACTACCGCCAGGCACAAAATGTTTGTTTACAGTGTTCTCGATGTGGGGGAGCTCCATGTGGGCTTCCCCTCAGTGCTCCCCAAATGCATACAACAGGGCTCTGCACCCACTCAGCCCTCACACCGACTCTGAACCACAGGGCAACCCCGCAGGGGTCAGGGCTCAGGTCGTAAGAGTGGGCGGCAGATAGGACGGATGTGAGATGCCTGGATGCTCCCCAACCCCGTACCTACCCCCAGGGCGGATGCTTACCCTCTCTGGACCCCAGGCTCTTGGTACGTGAAGGGAAGCCAGAGCAGAGGTGTGGAAAGGGAGGCTGGTGTGTAAGGGTGAGGGGAGACGGGGCACGGAGAGGGACACTGTAGGGGGCACACAGCAGACTTTACCTCCCTTGTTGGGGTCCAGAGGGGGTTCTGGTCTGTGCTCTGTCACTGAAGCCCTTCCAGAAAGTTCTGTTGCCCACCCTATGCCCTTACCACTGTCAGGAGAGAATCTCAGGACCCCAGAGGAGAGTCTAAGTGGACTCCAGACACGCTGGCTAGGCACCCTGCCCACCCCAGGGGACTTCAAATAACCTGCTGGAGCCAGCGCTGGGGAGCCAGCCCTCCTGCCACACCACCACCCCATGGCAGGCGTGAATAAGCGACCAAGGACTCCTAACACCCTCTCGGCGCTGGGCGCTTATGAACGCCGTGAGTGGACGATGGGCCCCTCTTTTTGTGATGGGGAGACAAAGGCCCCTCCCTCCACCCTCGCTGTGGTGGAGAGTGGCTGCCCCACCCGAGCCCACCTGCTCCCCCCTCCTCACCGATCTCGAGGTCTTGCTCCTCGAGTTCCTGGTCCTCCTCGGAGGGAGACAGGCTGCTGACCCTCCAGTGGAGCAGCTGGAAGCTGTCAGGGGGTGCAGCCATCACGCAGGGTGCTGTGTGTGAGAAGGCCAGGTCCTGGGGCAGGGAGGGAGGCGTCTCACGCTAGAACCTGCCAGAAGTGTCAGACCTTACCAGAGTCCCCCACACCAGAGTTATCACCCCATCCTTACCAGGGTCTCTCACACACCACAGTCACCACCCTGCTCTTACCAGGGTCTCCCACACACACCACAGTCACCCCATTCTTACCAGGGCCCCCACACACTACAGTCACCCCGTTCTTACCAGGGTCTCCCACACACATCACAGTCAGTCACCCCGTTCTTACCAGGGTGTCTCCCCCGCACCACAGTCACCCCGTCCTTACCAGGGGCCCCACACACCACAGTCACCCCATCCTTACCAGGGGCCCCACACACCACAGTCACCCCGTCCTTACCAGGGGCCCCACACACCACAGTCACCCCGTCCTTACCAGGGGCCCCACACACCACAGTCACCCCGTCCTTACAAGGGGCCCCACACCACAGTGACACCGTCCTTACCAGGGGCCCCACACTCCACTCAGTCATGGCAGCACTGGCGGTGAGTCCTGTGGGACCTAGGGGAGAAGGGAGAGGGAGGCCCATGAATTCGAACAGGACTCGAGGCACCCCCCCCACCGTCGTTGCTAACCCTACCAGCCCCCGGCCCAGCTCTGCTACCACTGCCCTTCCCTCCCCCCCGCCCCCGTTCAGTGACAACAGCAGCATCCACTTTGTCCCTGCCTCGTCATAACTCCTGACGAGCTTGGCAGTGCCTATGGGGACAGCCACAATGGCGAGGTTGACCAGGACCACTCAGCAAGTTCGGCGGAGCCAATGTGACCCCAACACACCCACCTTTCCTCCTGCCCAGGGTCACGTGTTCTGAGGGGCCTTGCCTGACCCCCAGGCTGACCACTTCACCACCTGCTTGCCGACCTCACACAGGGGCACGGTGGCCCCCAGCTGGTAGGGCTACTGTCCCCCACAGGGCTCGCCCGCACCCCTTCCCCGTTCCGCCCGCGTCCCTCCCTGGAAGCACCAGATACAGCGTCTCAGCGTGGAGTGGGTTCACGTGGGGGTCTCATGCAAACGCAAATTCTCATCCAGCCCGTCTGGGACAGGCCAGAGTTTGGATTTCTGACAAGCTGCAGGGGACCTTGACGGCCACCGGCAAACCCCACATGTCTCCCGCCAGCCCAGGCCCCGCCCAGGTAGCTGGCCGCAGACTCACACTCAGGTATACCTCACCTGGGTTCCTAATCCCCCCACCCAGTCAGCCAAGCCAGGGCCCGCGCCCTCACCCGAAACATCTCTCCTGCCTGGGCAAGGCTCTCAAATTCCTTTTGTACCCCAATGACGAGCTAGCTCGGTGGGACCGAACGCTCCCCGAGGTGGGGAGAAGCCCAGGAGCAGATGAGCGTTTCTGCGCCCTCCACAGTGCCCACGCGCGAGGCACACCCGAGTGATGTCACTTATGCTTTATGGGGACGAGGAAGGACTCAAGATGTGCCCCAGGGCAACTCAGAAAGAAACGGCCTCCCTGCTAATCAGAGAAACATGTATATGGGAAAGATATCTAATAAGAAAAACAAAGTAAATCGTAAAAAAAGATCTGCTGTCAATGGAGCCCTGGTGGTGCAAAGGTTAAGAACTAAGCTGCGGACCAAAAGATTGGCAGTTCGAACCTACCCAGAGGCGCCACAGGAGAAAGACCTGGCAATCTGCTTTTGTGAAGATTACAGCCTAGAAAATCCTGTGGGGCAGTCTACTGTCGCATGGGGTCGCTGTGGGTCAGAATCGACTCAGCGGCTCCCAACAACAGCGTTCCTGTGTAAAGGCTGTGAAAAACTCCCTAACTGGTCACAGCCCGTCCACAGGTGCCCTCAGAGCTGCAAAGCGCCACCTGCCCTGGGAGAGAAATGGGAGCCGGCTGTGGAAGACCCCCCTCCAGCTGTGTGGCTGTGACTGCCCCTCCCGGAAATTCACTCTATGGGGGATCATGAAAAATGCGCTACGCTACGCAGAGATTCTTCGCAACAGTGTTTAAAATAGCCGTGCACGCTCAGAAGTAGAGCAAGGAGAGGCAGTGGTTACAAATCAGGTCTGTGAGAATTCATGTATTGGATGACGTGGGGAAATACTCAGGAGCCACTGCCAAATGAAAAAGTCACCTGATCCTAAGTTAAAATTAGGTGCTGGGATTCGGGGAGTTTGGCTTGTTTGGTTTTGTATCCTTTTTCAAAATTTTCCAATTTGTCTGCAACAAACATGGGCTACACTTATCAGGGAAAAAATGCTTATTTAAAATAAAAAATGACCTGAGGAGAAAAAGACTCAACAGCAAACACTATCTTCTGCTCTGGAGGGGACGGGATCGGCTGGTCAGGGGACGACCCTGAGGGCTCTGCGCAGTCCGGTGGTCCGGAGAGGCTGCGGGCCTCGGGGCCTGAGGACGACAAGGGTCAGGCAGGAAGGGGCCGTGGGGGGGAAGGAGGAAACCCATCCCTCTCCTTCTCGCCGCCTGTGGGCAAATTCGCGGAGGACATGGGGTCACCATGAGCCAGAATCAACTCTAGGACAACTGTTCCCTGTTTGTTTGGTTGATTATGTTGCTGGTCTCTAGCACAGATTTCTGTGAGGAAAATGCCAGAGGCCGTTGCTGTTCAAGGATCCGAGGAGAATTTAAACAAGGCTGCATCCAGCAAAGACTGAGGTGCTGCCCCCCAGGATGCCTCGACCACTGGAAACGCAAAGCATCTTGTCCCTGGAGACATAGCCACAGCCGAGCGATAACTCAGAGTGTCCCCACAGGGAGGCCAGGCCCCCAAGTTGCCCTGGACACTCGGCAACCAGGCAGCCTCGTAGCAAGCCTGAGACCAGCTTGATGACCAAGTACACAGACCCCCTACCTGAAAATGGTGGAAGGGTGGGGGTGTCAAGGAATGTATCCTCTGAGAAAGCCCTGCCAGTCAAGGGAGACTCTGGGGGGATTTACGGGTTCAAGGGGTAGGGAACAAACCCAGGCCAAAATCCCCAGGCAAACCCCCTTCCCGCCTTCCCTGCTTCTCCGCAGTCACTGGCCAGGCCCGGCCACCCTGTGAGGGGCAACCGTTTGTCTGGTTTTTTGATGTTGTTTAAATGTCAGGAGAGGCCCGTGGGCTGCGAGGCGACTGAGGAGAATGTTAACAGGCGCAGGCTGGGCAAACCATGGCCCATGTCAAAGTCTGCAGGAGGCTGGGGAGCTGGGGGGGTGTGAGGGAGGGAAGAACAGAATTGGAGGGACTTTCAGCCAGCGCAGGAAGGACAGCCTTCGTGGGGGGCGCACTTTGAGGGAATGTGTCACCGGAGAAACCTCTGCACCAACAGCTGCTGAAGGGAAGCATGACAAAGACATTTCTGTGGCGTGTGGTTCTCAGGGGCAGCAAACACACCTTGAGGTGCCCTGAGGGGATTTAAAACTGGACGGGCTCCCCCCAGGACGGCTCTGCAACTGTCATGGGATGGGGTACTGAGGGGGGTAGATACCTTCCCAAAAGGCTCCCTCAGTCAGCCAGTCACTGTCCCCAGGGGCTCACTGGGGAGTTGACTCCTGAGGAAGCACTTCCAGAAACCACAGGGAGATTTGAGGGATAGACTCCTGAAGGCACCCTATTCCCAACAGCCACTGCCAGGCCGGTCTGGGGGCACCTCGCACCTGAGAGTTCTATCCTCTAACGGACGCTGCCAGGGCAGTTTGAAGGAAGGAACTCCCAGGCACATGCTGGAGCCTGGCTCGCTGGGGCAGAGAAGCACCCAGCTCTGGAAACTTCCAGGACCAGAAAGCCCTCTCACAGAAAGGGTCAACCCCTGATCCCTGACCCAGGCAGGCTTCCTGAGGCATTTATGGCACTCAGGCTTGATTGAAGCTCCAAGGGGACCCACTGGCTCTGAAGGATTCCTGAGAGGACCCTAAGACAGGACCTCCAAAACACTACCAGGGCCATTGGGAAGAGCCACTGCCAGGGCTTGGTTAAGGGGCCCCTCTTCTGAGAGACCCTCGCTCACTCACAAGGGCCCCGAGAGAGGTGTCCACTAACGCCACAGATGGGGGTGCAGTGGGGATTCAGGGGTTTTCCGCCAAAGTTTATGCCATGTGCTTGGGCTCTCCGAGTCGGTTAGAAACCTACAGCCGCTCTGCTCCCAGCTCCCACTGCCAGAGACCATTTTTTCTGGATTGTTTAATGTCCTGAGAGCCCGAAGAATATAAAACCGGTCAAGACGCCTGCAAAGCTGTCAGGATTTGACTTCCCTCAAGAGTCCCCACTCATTACGGAAGGGCACCTGTAGCGGATTTACAGTGCCCACCACAGGACAGTTGAAAAAGGAGGACGGCTAAATCACCCGCCACCGTCTGAGGAGCTTCTGCGGAGACTGAGTTGACTCCATGGTGTGCGGCCCCCTAAGGCATGGATGAAACCCAGATCTGAAGAATTGCCTAGAAATCTTCTTCCCACCCCACTGTCTCTAGTTGGGGGAAGCTTTGGTGACAGACGAGCCTTTGGGGGCCTGGAGGAGGCAGACGCTCTCTGCTGGCCCCAGTATGATGGTGCCTCTCAGTCCCCTGAGTCCACCACGGGGCCTCAGGAATGACTCCTGTAACCTGGGACATAGCCCAGCTCGGCCGGCAGGGTTTAGTTGCCCCTGAGAGAGCCTTGTTTGAAAGAGTCTGAAGAAATAATTTCCCTGAGGGACCTCTGTCCACTAACAGTCTTTTATTTTTTTTAAAGAATGTCTCCTCTGAGAGATACGGACCCACCACCAACCTCCCTCAGGGGGCAGTTGGAAGACTTTTCGCTCAAGAGACTGTTGCAGATGAGTGTCGGGAAACTCCTGAGGGAATTTCTGACTAACAGTGAGGCAGAGACACATGTGGGATTCCCAGACTGTTAGATGAAAAAGGGCCTGCCTCCTCCTGTGGGCCGTAGAGGCCAGACTGAGACCGAAGCTCCCTCGAGGGAAAGATGGGGGTGAGAAACTCACAGGTTAGTTGAAGTTATGAGCCAAGGCGGACAAAGAAGAACGCCCGAAAAAAGAAAAACGGGCCCCTCAGGGCCCCTAGAACCACCATCCAAAGGGGTGTATGAAAGGATTTGATCCCTGAGGAAGCCCGGTGGGATAATCCGCACAAGGAGGGTGATTTGGAGGGTATTTCTCCACCGTAAGCCCTTGCCACCATGCTGACAGCTGCCCCAGAGAAGTGGACCCCAGGATTCTGAGAAAAACTGGGTATCTCAGCTGTGCGCAGCTGGGCTGAGGACTTGGTCTGTGGGCCAGTCTCCAGGCCATCATAACGTGGACCTGAAGAGAAGCCTGAGGGGTCACTGTGTCCTGGTCTAGAGAGAAAGCTCCCAGAATGAGGCTCGCCTTGGGCTACCGGCAATAACTGCCTCAGGCGGCCATTTTGAGGGCCTTTGTCCATGAGCAGGCCTTCAACAGCAACCGCACTTTGGGGTTGTGGGGACTTCTGAGTTTGCACAGTGTTTCCACAAGCCCCAGTCTGTGAACAGACCTCTCTCCATTCGTGCCTTGGGGGCAGGGAGCTTGTTGCCCCTCTCTCCCTCAGAGACTGTTGGTCTCCATCCTTCTCCGGACTTCTGGAGCTTATTTGAGGGGTGAGGGTGGGACTGGGGAGAGGCAGGGAATGGGGGTGGGTGGAGGAGAGGGGAGATGACTCTGATCTAGCCCAGCCCATGCCCTCAGACGCTATAGAAAAACATACGGGTTTTCCAGATCACCACAAGTCCTTCAGACGTGGCAGTGTGACCATTGGCCCCTGGAAGAGGGGCTAGAATTGACCCCAGGGATGTGTCATGCGGGAGACTCGCTAAAGACCCCCACCACACCCGAACTCCAATGGGGAGCTGGTTCCCTACCCAGGGCCACACTGGGGCAACTTGACCTTTGAAGAGACTTGAGTCTGGGCCTCAATGGGGAGAACCAGCTCCTCCAGGCCCACTCCCTGGGACTCTAGATGCAGGTAGGCCCTGTTTCCATGGCAATGGAGGGCCATCTGGGGGAGGCGAGTGAGGTGTGGCCCTGGGAACTCCAGGCTCCGAGGAAGAGGCCAGGGTGCCCCTGAGAGCGTAGGGATGATACCAGCTCTGAAGCTCTCAGTACAGATCCCCTTCCTGGAGGATCCGGAACCTCATACCGAAAGCTGTCCTCCCGCCCAGCCCCTCCTGAGTACAGCACAGTTACAAAGCTGTCCCACTCCCAAGTCCCTGGTCCCAGGAACTAGCCCCTCCCTGGCCCACACTGGCCCACATGGGCTCTGCAGATGGGCCCCCACCCCAGCTCAGTGGTCCCTGCCCCTTCAGGCGGCTTCTCTCACTGTGGGAGCCTCGTCCCCCAACCCAAGGCTGGGGCGTGGAGGTCCAGGGGAAAGACCACATCCTGCTTCCCAGCACTCTGGGCTCCCCAAACCCAGCCTCCAAGCAGGGGTCCAGGCAGGAGGAAGTGGGGGGCTGAGGCACACAGGCGAGTACTGAGGAACCCTGGAGTTGACTCCACAAACCCAGAAGCAGAGAGGCTGTGGGGAGGGCACTGGCTGTAGCTATGGATCCATGTCAGTGCTCAGGACAAGGGGCTCAGCGTGGGTGAGGGGTCAGGGGACTCTTACATGAAAAGTCAGAAGCTAGTCTGGGACCAGGGGTCAAAGGACAGTCTGTCTGAGAGGCCAGCTCAGCTCAGACAGTCTCTGGGTGTGGGGACCCAGGGTAGGGGCTGGTTGGGAGGTCCAAAATGAACAGAAAGGGGCAGGGACACCCCTCACCAAGGAGATGGTGTGTGGGCTGTGGCTTGGCATGTCTCCCCAAGGAAGGCAGGGACACAGGGCGCAGACCAAGGACACGCGGACCCTGGGTTTCCTGAGTGTCTGGGGCTGGTGGTGAAGTCATTGGTCAGGAGGGCCAGGGGTGGAGGCGGGCTGCGGTGGGTTGAGTGAGTGTGAGGTGACGCCATTGAGACATGGAGCGTAGACGGAAATTTCTAGAAGTTTGGCCATGGTGGGAAGCTGAGACCAAGGGCTGTGGCTAGAATCAGCCGGGGTGGAAGGAGGAGGTGGGTGCTTTGTTGTTTCTATGCTGGGGAAAGGAGCTGCCAGAGCCAGCGAGGAGGGTGGGGAGTTAACGGTGGGGGGTGACTGAGCTGAGGGAGGAACCCCAATGTCACTCTATAGCAATGAGGTTCCACACAAGGGGCAGGCAGTGCCAGGGACAGGCAGGCTGTGGGGCGGTGAGCACAGGGTGGGGGTATTCCAGGGGCTGCACCAGTAGAATCCAGGGGCCCTGAGGGGAGTGGGGGAAGCGAGGGACACTAAGGGAGAAGCGGTGGGGGGAGGGGACAAGCAGTGTTGGGCTCAGCAGAGGTCAGGGGTTCTGAGTGAGTGGGGCAGCCGACCAGCAAGCACAGGGATCAAGTCTGGGGGAGAAGACGGCCAGCTGCATCCTGGGGCACCCACAGGCAACTAGAGGGGTAAGGGGGGGCCAAGAGCTGACTGAGGGGTCGGGAGAAGCTGAGAAGGGGCTGGGCTGGGGGGCGGGGCCTCCATCCCCGCTGTCCATTCCTGCATCTCTCTCGGTGTCTGCTAAGGGTCACCATGGAAAAGGTGCCACCTGCTACCCTGGCTTATGTCCTAGATGTCCACTGTGCTCCGAGCCCTTCCGTGGGCACCCGACCCTGCTAGAGTTGGAGAACGGGGAATCGGTGCATGGGAACTGAACTCACGATTCGGTGTGCAGGTTGGGCACTGAGGGGCCGCGCTGCCAGCCGGCGGTGATCCACGCCTTTCACCCGACGACTGCTCACTGCCCCTTCGCAGTCGGCCCAGGGCTGGAGGCGGGATGGAGGAGCTGGACTTGCAGGATGGGGACAGATGCCAGGCCAAGCTGCCGCCATCCACACTTTAACTGACTCCACAGGTGTTGACTGGGCATCTCTACTGGCCCCATTGGCTTGGGGAAAGGAGGACAAGACGTGAGCCGACTCCCAGTGGTGGAGTCGTCCAAGAATGCAGTGGGAGCCTGGGGAACGGTCAATTTCTGCTGGGAGAACCAGGGCAGGCTTCACGGAGGAGGGGGCATTTGGGCTGGGGCTGAGGTATAAATAGGAGTTTGCCAAATGGTGAAGAAAAAAGAAAAAGACATCCTAGCAGAGAGAACAGTATCCAGAGGTGTGGAGTTACGACAGCGGCCAGGAAGTCTCGGAGGGCCGGCTGGGCGTGTGGAGCACGGGCCAGGTGGGCACAGGGTGGTGTCCAGTTATGAAGTCCTTTCTCGATGCAGGGCTCAGGCAGTCAGGTTCTATCTTATGGCAAAGAGGCTCTTGTGAGATTTCAAGGCAGCACCATGGGAAAGCAAGGCCTGTTTTTAGGACAGTCGCTTTGGGGACCGCAAAGGGAACGGCCAGGGAGAAGAAAGCCTGCTGTCAGGGAGCTCAGTGAGGAGGCCGGGACTGGAGCCTCAGGCTGCCACTCGGGGACCAGGGCGATGTTTGTGAGGCTGCCGGCCCGGGGAGACAGCCGTGGTGCCGGAAGCCGCTGCAATCAAGCTGCAGGACCTTCACCTGCGTCCTGGGTGCCCCGGAGGAAACCCGCCACACTGCTCTGAAGCCTTCTCTTCCCGCACACCCTGGCTGCAGCTGCGCCTGCATCTGTCTCCTCGGAACCCCCAGAAATGTTCCCCTTCTCTGCGGCTCACCTCCTGTGTCCCTCCCACCCCCCTCCTCCTGATGCCTTGTTCCCAGAGCCCACGAGGAGTCCAGGCGGCCCGGCAGGGTGGGCCACCTGGGCTGGGCAGGCAAGCCAGGGGGCTGAGACTCCTGGGGGCGGGGCGGAGGCCACTGTCGGGGAGGCCAAGGAGGGGTGAGGATGAGGGGAGGCCGCTGCGGGGGAGCAGTGAGGATGAGGGGGTGAAGGGAGGCCACTGTGGGGGAGGCCAGGGAGGGGTAGGGGTGGGAAGGGGAGATGGGGATGGGGAAGGCCTGAGCCACCTGAGGACCACCCAGCTCTGCCGAGCTCCGGCGGCCAGCTCTGTGCAGGGCTGGGAAATTATCAGTGAGAAGAAAACGTGCTCTGGACTAACTGTCCATCTCCACAACAGCAGAAGAGAGTAAACACCATCTTATCACCGAACCAGCATGAAACCAGAATGAGGTGCATCCCAGGAAACCCACAAGAGATCGCAGAGACGGAAAGGAAGCTCAGCTCTATAAAGCCGAGCAGTGCAGCCCATCACATACCTGTTCCCCAGGTAAATGAGGACCAGCCGAGAGCTAGTCCCCACGTCAGAGGACCTGCCAGCACCGTTTGTCCCCCATCGTTTGTCCTAAGCTCGTCTGGCTGTTGGGGTGGCTGCCCTTGTGCGTTAGTTGCTATTAGACAAAGGAAAAATGAACTCCTTGGATCTTAGTGACGGGGGTAAAGCTTAGAGTCCCCCAAAGTCAGGCTCGTCCCCTGCCCGGAGACTCAGAGACGGGGCTGCCTTCCTCACTGACTACTTTCTGAAGATCTGGCTCCCAGGTCCTCCCGGAGATGCTCCTGGGTTGTCAAGCTGGCAAGGAGCTTCTGTCACCTTTCAAGAGGGTTTCTTAGACGAGGCAGAGTTTCTAAGGACACGGTTCCTAAGGTAAATGCTCTAAGGAAATAAAGGAGAGGGTTTCTTTCCCTTTTTTGCATCAGAGAAAAAATTTTTTTTCTTTTTAACCTTACTGGACCGTTAACCTCCTGATCAGAATGGGGGCCAGGCCCAGGACTGTGACGGTGAACAAGAGCCACAGGCCCAGCCTCCCAGCTGCTTGCAAAGCCCACTCCTGTGCTGTGTGTCCGCTGTGTGCCTCTGTTTCCTCACCTGTAACACAGTACCTGCCACGTGTGGCTGTGCTTGAGCTACTGAGGATTTATGTCTAAAGGATCTGGACAGTGCCAGCACCCAGATGCCACCAAGCATTTGTGAAATGAAATACAGCAAGTGGACACAGTGTCCTCACCTCTGCAAGGTGCAGGGGGGCCAGGGAAGAAGATCAAGTGGACACGGTGTCCTCACCTCTGCAAGGTGCAGGGGGGCCCGGGAAGAAGATGGGCAGGCCCATGAGACAGTGACGGGGGGGGACTGTCCTCAGTCAGTGTCGGAGGAAGTGGCATGAAAGCCAAAACATGCAAAGACGGGAAGGGCAGCTGCAGGACGGGAGGGATCCCAGGAGGCAGAACAGCTCTGGCAAAGGTCTGGGCAGAGGCAGGAGAATGGCCTGCAGCCATCATGCGTGGACATGGGCCAGCTAAAAGAGGGGGTCCCTTTGACCTGTGGGTGGGTGAGGGCCGGTCCTCCTCGAAGGAATGATGAGGCATTGTTGGGGGCTCAAGCAGGGACAACATAGCTGGACTGAAGCCTGCTTTGGAGAACAGTTCCTCTCCCTCACTCCATTCCTGCCTTCACCCACCATCCGTCCATCCATGCATCCATGCATCCATCCATCCATGCATCCGTGCATCCATGCACCCATCCACCCACCCACCCACCTATCCACCCACACATCCATGCTTCCATCCATGCATGCATCCATCCATCCATCCATCCATCGACAAATATAAAGCAAGTGCCCACAGTGAGCTAGGTGTTATACAGGGTTGCCTCGAGGGCTCACAGTCGCTGCCACAGGCGATTGCCCCCTCTTGACGCTCGCTGTCCCCAGCTCTTCCCCCCCATGCTCCCCCAGCCTGGTACAGCAGCCTGCTTCCTGGTCACAAAGCTGACAGCAGAGTCGGGTACAGGGCACATGTGGCTCACCTACCTCCAGTCAGCTCGGCTGGGGTCAAGGGACATCCACCCTGAGGATGGGCCACAACAGGCCCTGTTCTTGCCCTCGCCTGCACCCACAGGATCCTGGGGGTCTCCAGCACAGACCAACCTGACAGGATTGGGCCCAGTAGAAAAGGCGGAGGACGCCAGCAAGGTAGTGGGGGAGAGCAAAGGGGCCTGTAGGCACGGGTTGGGGGACAGTGGGGGGAAGGGAAGAGGTACACGTGGCACCTCTAAAGGAAGGCCTTCCAGTGGGGCTGGGGGCACGTGGAGGGGAGCAGGAGGCTCAGGCACTGCCCCTCAGCCTGTCCTGGTGCCTGGAGGGGAAGGATCTGCCATTTGCTGAGCCCCTGCAGGGGTGGGGCTGGGGTGCAGGCTCTGGAGGAAGGCCTGGGTCAACCCCCCACCATCTACCTGCTGGTGACCCAGGCACGTCTGGGGCCCTTGTAACACGGGATGTCCTTAGAGAGTGCCTGGCACATAGTAGGTGCCCAGTGAGTGTTGGCTGCTTGAACCAAGGCAGGGCGTCCGCTCGCCAGGCCATGGAGCAGGGCATGAGGGCCTTGACGACCCCTGCCAGCCCAGACCCTGCATCTCAGGGCCAAGGGCAAGCAGAGGGGTGGTGGGCAGAGAGGAGGGTCAGCAGGGCTGGTGTGGGGAGGAGGCAGAGTCTGAAGGGGTGGTCCCAGGAAGGGAAGGCTGCGGGAAGAACCAGGGGTTGCCCCCAGTGGGTGCCCCAGGGCCAGTTGCCCCAGCCAAAGGGGTTCAAATCCCAGCTCTGCCCCTTGAGGCTGCGGGACTTCCCCTCTGAGCCTGCTTCCCCATCCGCCAAAGGCCGGGGACACTGGCAACCTCATGGGCTGTTTGTAAGGATCAGGTGGAATTCGAGAGACGACATGATTAAGCGGAGCACCCAGCCCCGCAGCCTTCCAGACAAGGCTCCTGGCGGGCCTGTTGCTCAGAGGAGCCAGCCCCTCCCCCATCCCACCCCCACATCCCCCGCGCCTCCCCTGCCTGGACGGCCCGCCTTGGCCTGGCGAGCACACGTTCTTCATGCCTTCTGGCCCCTTCTCCGACCCTCCAGCCATGTCAGGGTCCCCCTGCCCTCTCCTGCCCCGCGCACTGCTGCTCGATCGTGGACATCTCGGTTGGCTGACTTGCTCAGCACCGTGTCCATGCGTGACTGCTTGGTCCGCACGTGTGAAGGACTGAGGACAGGCATGGAGACGCCTGATAGGGGCCTGGCGAACGGTGGCTTCCAGGGCACGTGGGGTGGATGGAGGAACAAACAGATGAATGAATGAATGAAAGAACAAAACCTTAGCTGGAGCATCCCTGCCTCTTTGGAGACTTCCGGCCGCACTGGGTGGAGCGGACCTGCTCCCAGGTGTTTCCTGGCCCAGAGCAAGGTTGTCCAGCATCTGCCCACTCCGGCTCTGACCTCACCCCTCCATCTCTCTCACCAGATTGCAAGGACCCTGAAACAAAACGGTCTGTGTCATATTTTCCTGGCACATAGCAATGCTCAGTAAACGGGTGTTGAATGAATGAATGGGTGCATGGAAGCTGGAAAGGACTCGACAGCATGTAACACCCAGAAGACATTTGCCGTTCCAGCTGTTTTTACAGGTACAATTCAGTGGCACTGATTGCATTCACGATGTTGTACAAACGTCACCACTATCCATTTGCAAACTTTGTCATCACCCCAAACAGAAACTCGGGACCCCTTAAGCAGTAACTCCCCACTCTCCCTCCCCAGCGCCTGGTAACCACTAATCTCCTTTCTGAATGGATACGTGTGACTATTCCTACGACATTTGTCCTTCTTTGTCTGACTGATTTCCCTCAGCATCACGTTCCCAAGCTTCAGCCACGTGGTAGCACGTACCAGAACTTCAGTTCTCGTTATGACCGAGTAATATTCCATCGTAGGGATACACCACACTGTGTTTATCTATCATCTGTTGATGGGCACTGGGTTGTTTCTACCTTTTGGCTATTGAGAATAATACTGCTATGAACATTGGTGTACAAGCATCTATTTGAGTCCCTGCTTTCAATTCTTTGGGGTCTATACCTAGGAGTGGAATTGCTGGGTCACATGGCAATTCTGTGTTTAACTTTTTGAGGAACGCCAAACGGTTTTCCGACAGTGGCTGCACCATTTTACATTCCCACCAGCGGTGGATGAGGATTCCTATTTCTTCACCCCCTTCCGCCTTTTTAACAGTGAACTTTCTTCCTCTTGCCTCTAAGATAGCTGCCTCACCTCCTGCCATCACATCACCACTCCAGGCACTGGAAAGGGGGAAAGGGTTTATGTCAGGTGAAAACAATAGCTTTCCTGTGAGCCCCACCCAGTGGACTTCTTGTTCCTCATTGGCAAGAAATGAGCCACATGGCTAGAGCAGGGCATGGCACAGGCACAGGGGCTGCTGACGGGGCCCAGGCTCGAGCCAGCATTGCACCAGAAGCAGCAGCCCCTGCCACTAGTCGGTGGGAGTCCTCAGCAGGAGGGCTCAGCAGTCTCCAGGGGCCTGCCCTCAGACAGCCTGGGGGAAGGTGGCCACAGGGTGGCCTAGAGTCAGGGTGCCCTGTGTGGGCAAGCTGGGCTCCCTCCCAGCTGTGAGCACTGTCCACATCCCCTAGGTCTCAGCATCCTCACGAGCAAGCTAGACCAGGAGCTGGTCTGTGGGGCTCCTCCAGCTCTGGACTCCACGAAACGTTGGTTCAAAGCCCCAGGTCCACCCCTTGCTGCCTGCAGGGCCCCTAGCAAGTCGCTGGACCACTCTGTGGGTCCCCAGCCACCTCTGTGAGAGGGGCCAGCTCTGACACCTGGGGGCTGGGGGCAAGGACCGGTTCATTCCAGTTTGGGTAGAGTAAGCCCTCAGGAAATGTCCTGTGTGGTCCCTAGGCCCCAACCTGCAATGCGCTCCCCACCGGCCACTCCTGGTTTTCCCCGTGTCCTGCACTGCACACCTAGACCCTGAGCTGCACAGACAGGCTTCCGCCAGAGCGACCAGCGCCAGGGCCAGGGCCAGGGCGCGCTCGCCAGGTGCCGTTTGTGGCAGGGTTGGCCTGTTGACGTTTGTAAAGGGCTCAGAGCCGGGCTGGCTCATCTCAAGGACTTCCCCGAGCCTGCACCCTAACCATGAGCATGGTTGCTGCGGCTCCGAGGGCGGGACCCCTGGGTCCCCTTCCTCAGGTAAATCGGGGTGGGGTTGTGGCTTGGAGGGACGAGCCTGGAGAGGGAATAGCACTGAAGCGACGTCAGGACCCAGAAAGCCTGCCAGGAGCTGCCGGGTAAATGCAGGCAAAGGCCCTCTGGCAACTGAAGGTGAGGGGAGGACCCTGCAGAGGGGCTGCATGGGTGGGATGCAGTTTGGGGTCATCTCTGCAGGGACAGTGTTGCCTGGAGAGGGGGTGGTGTGTGCACAGGCTGGTGTCCCTGGTGTCCACAAGCCAGCCCTCCCTCGGGCTGGCCCACTGCAGGGCCTCCTAGCTGGGGTCTTCTTCCGGAGCCTCCTGGCTGCCTGCACACCTGGGGTGGCCCAGCAGCCAGGGATGTCACTAGGCTTGGTGTCGCTCCCCCCTCCCCCCCCCATGGACCTCCTCCCGTACCAGACCATACAGAATCCTTAGTAATGTTTTTAGCACTAATGGTACTAGGAAATCGTAATGTCTGCATAGCACTCCTTTTCCTTTACTAGTTTGTTCTCAAAAAAGTTATTGATACAGGTTCACAAATGCTAATGACCACAATATTGTAGCTAAAACACCAGAAACTTTGACAAAATCAGCGACTATAAAAACACTGGCAGCCAGGAAGTCAACAGTGTGTGCCAGTAGCTCGTGCAGATGAAACCACAGAACCACGTGATTCAAAGCATCATTGTAATTGGGTAATAATGACAGCACATTAGAAGGTTCAAAAAGCAAATTAGCATAGAGTTTTAGCCTTGTAGGTATGTCATGGATTGAATTGTGTCCCCCCAAAAATGTGCGTAGCAACTTGGCTAGGTCATGATTCCCAGTGTTGTATGATTGTGTAATCTGATGTGCTGTCCTTACGTGTTGTAAACTCTATCACTATGATGAGATTATATGTGATCTCCTCATGTGTTGTAAATTCTATCACTGTGATGAGGTTTATACTGATGAGGTTGACAAGATCAGTGTCTTAATGCAATGTCTTTTGAGATATAAAAGACAGAAGTGAGCCGAGACACATGGGAACCTCATACCACCAAGAAAGCAGTGCGGGGAGCAGAGCGTGTCCTTTGGACCCGAGGTTCCTGCGCAGAGAAGCTCCCAGACCAAGGGAAGATCAATGACACGGACCTTCCTCCAGAGCTGACGGAGAAAGTGTTCCCCTGGAGCTGACGCCCTGAATTTGGACTTGCAGCCTACTGGACTGTGAGAGAATAAACTTCTCTTTGCTAAGTCCATCCACTTGTGGGATTTCTGTTAGAGCAGCACTAGGTGACCAGGACAAGGTATATTGATTCGTGTAAGCTGGGTTTATGGAAAATGTTTTTGTTGTTATAACTAGCTACAGGGATATTTTTATAAAAAATAATAAATGTGTGCTGCAACGCTGCACAAAAATTTTATAGACAGTCATTTTGGTGTCACCCCCTCTGACAGTGGTCCTCACACACACACACACACCATATTCCGCTAGTGACATCACTGCCAGCAGCCCTGGGGCTCAGGGACTCCATGGGCCTCTCCTGGCACTGAGCCCTCTGGGGCCCCCAGGCATTGAGAGGCGGGGAGGGTGGGTGTCAGGGACGCCAGAATCCCCCCTTGCTCCCTCCTTTCTGCTCCCACCCTTGCCCACCTGCCAGCACGGGTCCCCCCCAAGGTGGTCAGAGCCTGGCAGGTTGCTCTGCTCACCCCGTTGGGGCAGGAGGACCAGCGCATCCTCTGCCTCCTGGGCTCTTGTCTCAGAGCCTCGGGGCCTCAGGCAGCATCACACCAGAGAAACCTACAGCACCTCAGATGAGCTGTGAATTTTCTAGAGGTCGACAAAAACAAAGAGAAAGAGGAGAAATCAGCTTTACTTGTATATTTTATTTTACCTGATATGTCCAAAATATTACCATTTCAGCATGTCATCCATATAAGAAAAATTATTGAGAGAGGCTCACCATCCCTTTCTCTTACCAAAGAGGAGGTACATCTGTGGAGATACAGCCCACCTGGGGCCCCTGTCTGAGAGGGGAGACACAGCCCACCTGGGGCCTGGGTCTGACGGGGGAGACACAGCCCACCTGGGGCCCTGGTCTGACGGGGGCAGACACAGTCTGAGGAGGGAGGTGTGGCCCTGGGGCCTTTTCTGAAAGGAGACAGAGCCCTGTGAGTGATGAGACCACCCTCCTCCTTTCTGGCTCTTCAGACAACCTCTTCTGCTCCCACAGTTCCCTCCAGTTCTTGGCAGGGAAGGAAGCCCTCGGCCTGTAGCCCCTCCCCAAGGGCTGCCCCCAGGCCAGGCTGGGAGGGGTGGGAGGCAGGCGGCAGGGAAGGCGGGAGCGGGAGGTGGGCTGCGGCTTCTGAAGGCCCAGCTCTGCGGCTCTCCTCAAGCCCACGCGGCTCGCTGGAACTCCGCGCCGGGAGCTCCCTTGTGAGTGGGTGTACGTGTGATGACAGGGGGCTGCTGTCAGCGTGGGGATGTAGGCTCCCGGCTCCCAGCTCAGCCCTGGGCGACGCTGACAGGCCTCTGCCACCCTCGTCCCTCTGGCCCCCGCTCTGGCCAGTCACCCAGGCCCCCTGCTGGCCTCCGTCCTGCCCCTCACACAGACCACTAGCCCTGGGAGGGTTTTAGCCCCCCTCTGGCCCAAGTGCTGCATTGCGCAGGTGGAAACATGGCGGCAGGGAGCTAAGAACCAGTGGCTGAGCGAGGAAGGGCACCGAGGCTCTGCGGGGAGCGGGGCCGAGTCTGACCCTGGCTGTGGCCGGCAGCTGCATCACCCCTCACTGTTGGGGAGACTGAGGCCCCACAGGTGGGGGAGCTCCAGAAGCCCGGCAGCTGCAGGAGAAGGCTAGGGTCCAGCCAGGCCTGACCTGTGCCCTCTCCTTCCCCCACAAAGGACAAAGGGGTGGGAGAGCAGCCGAGGGCAGTGGGGAGGGGGCCCAGGCTGCTTCCAAGGACAGTGGCATTCCTAGACAGTGATGCCTGGGGCAGATGCTTACTGGGCCCAAGAGGGGGGTGACAGTGAGGAAAGGGAGGTGACAGGGGCAGGGATGCTGCCAGTATCACAAGAACTTGGGTTTCTGATCCCCCCTCCTCTCTCTGGACCCCCAGCACCCCAACCTCATCATAAGCCCCCAGCAGCCTGTCTCAAACCCTCAGCTCCCCACCACACACACACACACACACACATACACACACACACACACACACGTTTGACCTTATCCAGGCTTGAAGCCCATCCACCGAGGATGCTGTGGGTACCACAGCCTGGTTCCCATAGCAACACTGGGATGTGGGGGGAGGGGAGAAGAGGGACATGCAGAGAGCTACTAAATAAAGAACAACAACTTTGAAAAATGAGCAACCGTGGAAGGCCGGGGCCGCTCAGGGGGGCCCCACCAGCTGCAGGCCTCTGGCCTGCAGTCTCAGCTTGGTGCAAGGCTGGAGGACGCCGCCCCCCGGGCGGGGTGGCCGTGCCATACTCAATCAGGGGCGTTCCCAGCCTGCCCCTGGGGCTCCCATCTGAGGGGGAGACAGACAAACAGCCAGGCTGGACCAATCCCGAGCCGGCCCAGTGACGGTGCTGGGCGGGATGGGAAGGGCCTTGGAGCCTGGCTGAGGCAGCCAAGGGGGTTTGGGGGTCAATGGGGATTAGACAACCCTTGAGTGAATTTGAGGGAGGCATTGGGCTCTGGGGGCCGGAGCTAGAGTTGTGGGGGGCTCAGGGCCCGGCTCTGCCAGTGGCAGCCTGGCCTCCGGCATGTCACTCCCCTCTCTGGCGAGGAAGCCTGCCTCATTCGGCTTCCCCTCCCCACAGGTGCCACCTCCAATCAAAGGAAGGACTTGGCACCTCCAGGCCCAGCAAGGCAGCAGGCTTACGTGGAGATGCTGAAAGGCCCGAACCCAGTGAGGTCCTCACAGCCTTCAAGGAACAGCAGCTGTGCCCAGGCTTCCTTCTGACCGTGGATAGGGCTTCAGAAGATGCCGGGGTCTGAGTGGACCACAAGCCTCTCGCCATGTGACTCCAGAGATCAGAGGAGAGCACAGTGTTTCTCTCCTCAAGACCAAGCGTGAATTCTCGCCAAAGAGCATTCACTCCAGTGACCCTCCTCCTGCTTTGAGGGTTGGGGGCTCCCAGAGGGGAGCAGATATGGCTTCTGGGTGATGGTATGGTTGAGAATTCCCATGGTCTGGAACCCCAAGCACCCTCCCACTCCCCATCCCCTTTTCCTAGTAAGTGTCAGACCTCCCGTGAGGACTTCTGGGCCTTTGTTAAACTAGGGCCAAAGTCTCCTGGGGTGGACAGATTAGGGGGTGGGGCGGAGGAGGTTCACTGCTTCTGCTCCAGGGTGCAGGCCCCCCCTTGTCCCCATCTCCCTAAGCATGGAGAGATAGACAGACATTTTCCTGAGGAACCGTACCAAGCCCAGGACAAGAGAGACAAGATAATCACGAGGATAACAGGCCAAAAATAGCCTCCTTCACAGCCCAGACTCCCAGCGCAGAAGCTGCCAGACAAGGCGGCGGCAGGAGCAGCTGAACGGGCTCCAGGAAGTGCAGAGGGTGAATCCCCTTCTGTGAGAGGGGCCGAGGCGGGGGTGCGGGGCTGGCACGGTGGCATCTCTCTCCTCAGGGGCTGCCAGGCAGGCACCAGGACAGAGAGGGGAGGGTCAGGGACATCCAAGGCACAGAAGTGACACCAGGGGTGGATGTGCAGGGAGGTCTCCATGGAGGGAACACAAAAGCAGGGCTTCAAAGGATGAATAGGAGTTTGGCAGACAACGGCCGTTCCCCGAGAAAGGCACAGCATGCTCAAAGACATGCAGGGGGGGTAGTGTGGGCAGCTTTGTGGCACCTGGGGGACACTGAGGAGAGGGGATGGGCCAGAAAGGCAGAGAAGGATGGTGTTAGAGGGGACCTCAGGGGCTCCCTGCTCTGACCGTCCCTCTGAGCTGAAAAGACACGGACGGTTGTCCTGCAGGAGCTCTCAGTCACCTGTTCGGAAGCCCTCAGAGGCAAAGGGCTCTGCCCTCCTCAGGTCACTGCTGTCTTTGGGGACAGCCTCTACCCCACACTGACCCCCCAGGAGCTCTGCTATGTCTTACACCTGTCCTAGGGTGAAGGCCTAGCCGGGGGCTGCAGCTCGGGGACAGTGAGAGTGGCCGGGCTAGAACCTGGTCTCTCCAGCTGAGCCCCAGCAGCCTCAGCTCCTCCTGGCCTGTCTCCTCCCTCTCAGGGTCAAAGCCAAGCCTGGGCCCAGCCATGAACAAAGGGGAAGGTACTCAAGACCGGATGCTTGGGGAGGGGACACCTGCCAGCCCAGAACCCCATCCCCGGCCGAGCTGAGCAGCTGTGGGCCCCTGATGCCCCTCCCAGAGCTCCTGGAAGGAGGGCAGGCCAGAGGAAGGAGGTATGTGGGAGCGGGCACCTGGTAGACAGGTGGGCAGCCAGAAGCAGCTCATTCACCTGGACAGCATGACAACTAAAGGCTACAGCCTGGGACAAGCTCTGTGCTGCTGAGACCTCCTGCTGTCCACTTTCCATCTCAGCAGCCACTCCTCATGAGGCAGGCTGGGAAGGGTTCACTTAGTGAGTAAATTCACAAAAACATTGAAGTTGTCAAGGATTTCATTTTACTTGGATCTACAATCAATACCCAGAGAAGCAGCAGTCAAGAAATCAAACGACGTATTGCATTGGGCAAATCAGCTGCAAGAGACCTCATTAAAGTGTTAAAAAGCAAAGATGTCACCTTGAAGACTAGGGTGCGCCTGACCCAAGCCATGGTGTTTTCAATTGCCTCGTGTGTGTGCGAAAGCTGGACGATGAATAAGGAAGACCAGAGAAGAATTGGTGCCTTTGAATTATGGTGTTGGCAAAGAATACTGAATATACCATGAACTGCAAGAAGAATGAACAAATCTGTCTTGGAAGAAGTACAGCCGGATGCTCCTTAGAAGTGAGGACAGCAAGAATTTGCCTCACGTACTTGGGACATGTTATCAGGAAGGGCCAGTCCCTGGAGAAGGACATCATGCTTGAAAAAGAGGAAGACCCTCAGCGAGATGGATTGATACGGTGGCTGCAACAACAGGCTCAATCATAGCAATAATTGTGAGGATGGCGCAGGACCGGGCAGTGTTTCAATCTGTTGTACATAAGGTCGCTAGGAGTTGGAAACCAACTCAATGGCATCTAACAACAACAACACAGTCTGGTTTTAAGAAGACTTCAGGGAATATTTTTTGGTTTAAGGTGTAAAGATTATCTCAGGGCAATAGTTTCAAGGGTTCATCCACCTTCCATGGCTACAGGAAGTCTGAATTCCATGAGAATTTGCAATTCTGTTCTGCATTTTCCCCTTTTGATCTGGATTTTTCTATAGAATGTTTCATTGAAGTGTTCAGTAACTGGGGCTGTGTCTTCTGGTTTTCTCTGGTCTCGTGGCAAAGGAGGCAGCTGTTCATGGAGACAATTAGCCACACATTCCACGTCCTCCTCCTATTCCTGACTCTCCTTCCTCTGTTGCTCCAGGCAAATACAGACCAACTGTTGTGCCTTGGATGGCCGCTGGCAAGTTTTAGGATCCCAGGCACTATGCACAGAAATAGGCGGTAGAACAGAGGCACTGAACATGTTATTAGGCCAATTAACTGGGATGTTCCATGAAACCATGAGCCTAAACCTCCAAACCAAGGGAGCAGACCCCGTGAGGATTTTATTATTTTTTAAGATTTTTTTTTATTCTAGGAGATTGGTCCCCAGGAAATAAACAAAAACAAAGAGAAGGCCGACTCACGATAATGCCCGGGAGGGGAAAGTGCGTCCATGGCGATGGAAGGAGAAGGAGAGCAGGAAGCAATCTGAAATTCCAAAAGAAAACAAAAAGTTCATCAAGACAGGAACTCTAACGGAGTGCCGTGCTGTGGTGAGATCTCAGGTCACGGATTTTAAACACGGACTGCTTGCTGGCTAAAAGCGGCGGTCTGCCCTGGAAGAGGCAGAGGAGAGGCGCCAAGGGGAAGAAAGGCCCCCTTGCCAGGACCCGTCTGGAAAGAGCCATGTTAAGTCCATTGCTGAGCCAGTGGGGGTCGTGTACGAGTAGGTAAACCGACACCAGCTCGCCGCTGGGGCTGGGGCTGCAAGTGGGGAGGGCAGGGCAGAGCAGTGGGCAGGGGCTCAACGGGAAATCCACGACCGTCCCTCGGCTCTGGGTCGGGACTCAGCAGACACAGGAGCATTGGTGAGACGGAGGACACCAGGCTCAGCACTGGGGGTCATCTATGGTCATTTCTGTAGGGGACTGGCCTGGGGTGGGTGGCGTGCGGCTCCTCCCTATACATATATATTCTCTCTATATATATACATCCAAAAAACCTGTTGCTGTCCAGTCGACTCAGCGACCCCATAGGACAGAGGAGAACTGCCCCATACAGTTTCCAAGGGGCGCCTGGTGGATTCGAACTGCCAACCTTTTGGTTAGCAGCTGTAACTCTTAACTACTGCTCCACCAGGGTTTCTCTTTCTGTCTCTCTCTGTCTCTGTCTCTCTCTTTCTCTCTCTCTATATTAGTGGAAAATATTTGAATTTTCCTTCTCTGACAGGTTTCTGCCTTATAAAGATTTTGCTGTATTTATATGTGCTGACTCTCTCTCCATACAATACATACACATACTCTCTCTCATGGTTTAAAGTCAGGAAAGGTGTGCATCAGTGTTGTATCCTTTCACCATACTTATTCAATCTGTATGCTGAGCAGATAATCTGAGAAGCTGCACTATATGAAGAAGAACGCGGCATCAGGATGGGAGGAAGACTCATTAACAACCTGCGTCATGCAGATGACACAACGTTGCTTGCTGAAAGTGAAGAGGACTTGAAGCACTTACTGATGAAGATCAAAGCTTTCAGTATGGATTATACCTCAACATAAAAGTACAAAAATCCTCACAACTGGACCAATAAGCAACATCATGATAAATGGAGAAAAGATTGAACTTGTCAAGGATTTCGTTTTCCTTGGATCCACAATCAACACCCATGGAAGCAGCAATCAAGAAATCAAAAGATGCATTACTTTGGGCAAATGGGCTGCAAAAGACCTCTTTAAAGTGTTGAAAAGCAAAGATGTCACCTTGAAGACTAGAGGGTGCACTGACCCAAGCCATAGTGTTTTCAATCGCCTCATATGCATGGGAAAGCTGGACAATGAATAAGGAAGACTGAAGAAGAATAGATGCCTTTGAATTATGGTGTTGGCGAAAAATACTGACTATACCATGGACTACCAAAAGAACAAATCTGTCTTGGAAGTTGTTAGATGCTGTCGAGTCAGTTCTGACTCATAGTGACCCTACGCACAACAGAACGAAACTCTGCCCGGTCCTGCGCCATCCTCACGATCATTGTTATGCTTGAGCCCATTGTTCCAGCCACTGTGTCCATCCATCTCATTGATCGTCTTCCTCTTTTTCACTGACCCTATGCTTTACCAAGCATGATGTCCTTCTCCAGGGACCGATCCCTCCTGATAGCATATACAAAGCATGTGAGATAAAGTCTTGCCATCCTTGCTTCTAAGGAGCATTCTGGCTGTACTTCTTCCAAGACAGATTTGTTCCTTCTTTTGGCAGTCCATGGTGTATTCAATATTCTTTGCCAACACCACAATTCAAAGGCATCAATTCTTCTTCAGTCTTGCTTATTCATCGTCCAGCTTTTGCATGCACATGAGGTGATTGAAAACACCATGGCTTGGGTCAGGCGCACCCAAGTCTTGATGGTGACATCCTTGCTTTTCAACACTTTAAAGAGGTCTTTAGCAGCCCATTTGCCCAAAGTAATGCATCTTTTGATTTCTTGACTGCTGCTTCCATGGGTGTTGATTGTGGATCCAAGGAAAATGAAATCCTTGATAATTTCAATCGTTTCTCCATTTATCATGACGTTGCTTATTGGTCCAGTTGTGAGGATTTTCATTTTCTTTGTGTTGTGGTGTAATCCATACTGAAGGCTGTGGTCTTTGACCTTTACCAGGAAGTGAGTGCTTCAAGTCCTCTTCACTTTCAGCAAGCATAAAGTAGTTTGTTAATGAGTCTTCCTCCAATCCTGATGCCCCATTCTTCTTCATATAGTGCAGCTTCTCAGATTATCTGCTCAGCATACAGAATGAATACGTATGGTGAAAGGATGCAGCTCTGACATACACCTTTCCTGACTTTAAATCACGCAGCATTCCCTTGTTTTGTTTGAATGGCTGCCTCTTGATCTATGTACAGGTTCTTCACGAGCACAATTAAGTGTCCTGGAATTCCCATTCTTCACAATGTTATCCATAATTTGTTATGATCCATGCAGTGGAATGCCTTGGCATAGTCAATAAAACACAGGTAAACATCTTTCTGGTATTTTCCGCTTTCAGCCAGGATCCATCTGACATCAGCAATGATATCCCTGGTTCCATGTCCTCTTCTGAATCCGGCTTGAATTTCTGGCAGTTCCCTGTCAAGATACTGCTGCAGCCACTTTTGAATGATCTTCAGCAAAATTTTACTTGTGTGTGATGTTAATGATATTGTTCTATAATTTCCGCATTCGGTTGGATCACCTTTCTTTGGAATAGCCACAAATATGGATTTCTTCCAGTCAGCTAACCAGGTAGCTGTCTTCCAAATGTCTTGGCATAAATAAGTTTGCACCTCCAGCACTGCATCTGTTTGTTGAAACATCTCAATTGTTATTCCGTCAATTCCCGGAGCCTTGTTTTTCACCATTGTCTTCGGTGCAGCTTGCACGTCTTTCTTCAGTACTGTGATGGTTAAGACTGTGTGTCAGCTTGGCTGGGCCATGATTCTTAGTGTTTATATGTGATCACCCCCATGACGGGATTTGCTGTGAGTAGCCAGTCAGTTGAAAGGGAGTTTCTTGGGTGTGTAGCCTGCATCCGAATATAAGTGGACGTTCTTGTTTTTGCCCTCTCTGGATCCCGCAACTGCCTCTTGTTCTTCTGACCTCTGGTTCTTGGGACTTGAGCTAGCAGCTTACCTGCCATATTGGGATTCACCGCTCTTCACAGTCTGTGAGCAAGAGCCTTGCTCTCCAACCTGCCAATCTTGGGTGCGCCAGCTCCAGCGGCTACTTGAATCAGGAGAAGCCTCTATCCTGATCCACAGACTTGGGACATTCCAGCCTCTACAATCACGTGAGCTGTTTTTTTGATATAAATCTCTCTCTTTCTCTCTGTCTCTCTCTCTCTATATATGTATATTTATGTGCTTTACTGGTTTTACTTCTCTAGAGAACCCAGCCTAAGACAAGTGCCATCTGTTCCTGATCACATGCTACCTCTGAAAAGGTTGAACGTCAACCAACTCTTTCTGGTGCAGTGACTCTGTGTGTTCCTTCCATCTTCTTTTGATGCTTTCTGTGTGGTTTAAAATGTTTTCCCCAGAGAATCTGTCACTATTGCAACTCAAGGCTTGAATTTTTTCTTCAGTTCTTTCAGCTTGAGAAATGCCAAGCGTGTTCTTCCCTTTTGGTTTTCCATCTCCAGGTCTTTGCATATGTCATTATAATACTTTACTTTGTCTTCTTGAGCTACCTTTAGAAGAAGTACAGCCAAAATGCTCCTTGGAAGTGAGGATGGCGAGACTATGCCTCACATACTTTGGGCATATTATCAGCAGGGATCAGTCCCTGGAGAAAGGCATCATGCTTGGTAAGGTAGAGGGTCAACGAAAAAGAGGAAGACCCTCAATGAGATGGATTGACACAGTGGCTACAACAAGGTGCTCAAGCGTAACAAAGATTGTGAGGATGGTGCAGGACAAGGCAGTGTTTCCTTCTATTGTACACAGGGTCACTATGAGTCGGAACCAACTCAATGGCACCTAACAACAACAACATATATATCCATATATATATTATATATATATAATTATATTATATATTATATTATATATATTATATTATATATATTATATATCCATATATATTATATTTATACATAATATCCACCATGCCTCAGTCTGTTTGCGATGCAGTGGTGGCTTATGTGTTGCTGCGATGCCATACGCCACCGATATGTTAAATACCTGCAGGGTCAACCAAGATGGACAGGTTTCAGCAGAGCTTCTAGACTACGACATACTAGGAAGAAGGACCTGACAATCCACTTCGTTAAAAATTGGTCAGTGAAAACCTTATGGATAGCAGCAGAACACTGTCGGATACAGTGCCAGAAGATGAGCCCCTCAGGTTGGAAGGCACTCAAAATACAACTGGGAAAGAGCTGCCTCCTCAAAGTAGAGTTGACCTTAATGATGTGGATGGAGTCAAGCTTTCGTGACCCTCAGTTGCTAATGTGGCACCACTAAAAATGAGAAGAAACAGTTGCAAACGTCTGTTAATATTCAGAACATGGACTCTACAAAGTATGAATCTAGGAAAATTGTAGGTCTTCAAAACGAAATAGAACACTTGAAGATATATATCCTAGGCATTAGTGAGCTGAAATGGACTGGTATTTGCCATTTTGAATTGGACAATCATATGGTTTACTATGCAGGGAATGACAAATTGAAGAGGAATGGTGTCCCATTCATTGTCAAAAAGAACATTTCAAGACCTATCCTGAAGTACAATGCTGTCAGTAATAGAATAATATCCATATGCCTCCAAGGAAGACCAGGTAATACAACAATTATTCAAATTTACTCACCAATCACTGGTGCCAAAGATGAAGAAATCGATGATTTTTACCAACTTCTGCAGTCTAAAATTGATCAGTCATGCAAATCAAGATGCATTGATAATTACTGGTGATTAGAATGGGAAAATTGGAAATGAAGAAAGAACGGTAGTTGGAAAGTATGGCCTTTATGATAGGAATGATGCCGGAGATCGAATAATAGAATTTTGGAAGACCAATGACTATTCATTGGAAATTCCTTTTTTCAACAACAGGAACGGTGACTATACACGTGGACCTTGCCAAATGGAACACACAGGAATCAAATCAACTACATCTGTGGAAAGAGAAGATAGAGAAGCTCAACATTATCATTCTGAACAAGGCCAGGAGCCAACTGTGGAACAGACCATCAATTGCTCATATGAAAGTTCAAGTTGAAGCTGAAGAAAATCAAAACAAGTTCATAAGAGCCAAGGTACGACCTGATTATATCCCACTTGAATTTAGAGACCATCTCAAGAATAGATTTGATGCATTGAACACTAATGACCAAAGACCACGTGAGTTATGGGATGAGATCAAGGACATCATATGTGAAGAAAGCAAAAGGTCATTAAAAAGACAGGAAAGAAAGAAAAGACCAAAATGGATGTCAAAAGAGACTCTGAAACTTACTCTTGAATGCAGAGCAGCTAAGGCAAATGGAAGAAATGATGAAGTAAAAGAGATGAATAGAAGATTTGAAAAGGCAGCTCAAGAAGACAAAGTAAAGTATTATAATGAAATGTGCAAAGACCTGGAGTTAGAAAATCAAAAGGGAAGAACACACTCGGCATTTCTGAAGCTGAAAGAACTGAAGAAAAAATTCAAGCCCCAAGTTGCAGTTTCAAAGGATTCTATGGCATAACAAATTATGGATCATAACAAATTATGGATTACACTGGGGAAGAATGGGAATTCCAGGACGGTTAATTGTGCTCATGAGGAAACTGTACATAGATAATGAGGCAGTCGTTCCAACAGAGTAAGGGGATATTGCGTGGTTTAAAGTCAGGAAAGGTGTGAGTCAGAGCTGTATTCTTTCACCATACCTATTCAATCTGTATGCTGAGCAAATAATCTGAGAAGCTGCACTATATGAAGAAGAACGGGGCATCAGGATGGGAGGAAGACTCATTAACAACCTGCGTCATGCAGACGACACAGCCTTGCTTGCTGAAAGTGAAGAGAACCTGAAGCACTTACTGATGAAGATCAAAGATCACAGCCTTCAGTATGGATTACACCTTGTCTTAGTCATCTAGTGCTGCTATAACAGAAATACCACAAGTGGATGGCTTTAACAAAGAGAAATTTATCCTCTCACAGTCCAGTAGGCTACAAGTCCAAATTCAGGGCATCAGCTCCAAGGGAGCTGTGCATGGGGGGGTACGAGTCATCACTCTTCCCTTGGTCTGGGAGCTTCTCTGCGCAGGAAACTCAGGTCCAAAGGACGTGCTTTGCTCCCAGCACTGCTTTCTTGGTGGTATAAGGTTCCCATGTGTCTCTGCTCTTTTATATCTCAAAAGAAATTGGCTTAAGACACTATCCAATCTCATAGACCTCATCAGTATAACCTCATCATAGTGATAGAGTTTACAACACATAATGAAATCACAGCAGATTTACAAAATGGTACACAATCATACAATACTGGGAATCATGACCCAGCCAAGTTGACAGATATTTCTGGGGGACCAATTCAATCCATGACACACCTCAACACAAAGAAAATGAAAATCCTCCCAACTGGACCAATAAGCAACATCATGATAAATGGAGAAAAGATTGAAGTTGTCAAGGATACCATTTTCCTTGGATCCACAATCAACACCCATGGAAGCAGCAGTCAAGAAATCAAAAGACACATTGCGTTGGGCAAATTTGCTGCAAAAGATGTCACCTTGAAGACTTGGGTGCGCCTGACCCAAGCCATGGTATTTTCAATCGCCTCATATGCATGTGAAAGCTGGATGATGAATAAGGAAGACCAAAGAAGAACTGACACCTTTAAACTGTGGTGTTAGCGAAGAATATTGAATATACCATGGACTGCCAAAAGAACGAACAAATCTGTCTTGGAAGAAGTACAACCAGAATGCTCCTTAGAAGCAAGGATGGCGAGACTATGTCTCACATATTTGGGACATGTTATTAGGAGATACTGGTCCCTGGAGAAGGACATCATGCTTGGTAAAGTAGAGGGTCAGTGAAAAAGAGAAAGACCCTCAACAAGATGGACTAACTCAGTGGCTGCAACAATGGGCTGAAGTTTAACAATGATTGTGAGGAAGGCACAGGACTGGGCAGTGTTTTGTTCTGTTGTTCATGGGGTCACTATGAGTCGGAACTGACTTGACAGCACCTAACAACAACAACGTGGGCAAAATATTGAATGACACAGGAAGCATTAAAAGAAGATGGAAGGAATACACAGAGTCACTATACCAAATAAAATTGGTCGAAGTTCAACCGTTTCAGGAGGTAGCATATGATCAAGAGCTAATGGTATTGAAGGAAGAAGTCCAAGCTACACTGAAGGCATTGGTGAAAAACAAGGCTCCAGCAACTGATGGAATACCAACTGAGATGTTTCAACAAATGAATGCAACGCAGGAAGTGCTCACTCGTCTATGTCAAGAAATTTGGAAGACAGCTACCTGGCCAACCTACTGGAAGAAATGCATATTTGTGCCCATTGCAAAGAAAGGTGAACCAACAGAATGTGGAAATTATAGAACAATATCATTAATATCACATGCAAGTAAAAATTTTACTGAAGATGATTCAAAAGCAGTTGCAGCAGTACATCGACAGGGAACTGCCAGAACCTCAAGGTGGATTTAGAATTTAGAAGAGGACGTGGAATGAGAGATATCACTGCTGATGTCAGATGGATCTTGGCTGAAAGCAGAGACTACAAGAAAGATGTTTACCTGTGTTTCATTGACTATGCAAAGGCATCCCACTGTGTGGATCATTACAAATTATGGATAATATTTCAGAGAATGGGAATTCCAGAACACTTAATTGTTCTCATGGGGAACCTGTGCATAGTCCAAGAGGCAGTGGTTCAAACAGAACAAGGGGATACTATGTGGTTTAAAATCAGGAAAAGTGTGGGGTTAAGAGATCCTTCTCGTGTGCCGTTGAGACGCTCCTCACCAACTAGGAAACAGTCATGCCACCCCAACAATTTTCAGGGTGGCCTTCTACCCACAGGCTGTCTCCTTTCTTCCTGTGGGCACCCCATCCCCTCTGCAGGCAAGTGTGGTCACATGACTTCCGACCCTGCAAGGAAGGGTAGGTGGTGGAGGTGGGCCCCTCTCACAGGTAGGGCTTCACTCTCCAGCATGCCCCTCCTGCTTCCCGCAGAGCCCCAGCTCCCGCCTCACAGACAGAAAGGGAGGTGGGGGCCCTGCAGAGCACCTTGAGAGATGGATGAAGAGGTAGGGCCAAGGCACCTGCCCCCATGCCCATGGGAAGGGAAGAGGAGCTGTTCTATTTGCTGGGCCTCTTTGTTATAGCAGCTCAGCCTTATACTGACTAACGCACGTTCCCAAGCCCAGGTCTGGTGGTTCTTAACCAGCAGAGGTGACGCTCATACCCAACCACGGCACCGACGGGACATGTGAGACTGGAACCTTGGGAGGTAGCACTAGAAGCCCGCTGAGCGCCCTTTCTGGAGCAGCCCTTTGCCCGCTAGCCCTCACACCAGCTCCGCGAGTGGACTGGATTTTATAGAGAAGGTGACCAAGGCTCAGAGACATTTGGTGCTTTACCGGGCTGTGCAGCTAGCAGGTGACAGTAGAGTCCTGCCTGCCAGACCAGGGCATCCCACCACACTGCATTGGTAGGACGACCCTTGGGGCCGCCCAGCTCCCCCAGACCTCCTGACACAGTACCCTCCCCTGCATGCCCCTCCCTGTGCCTCAGTTTCCCCGCCTTGTAGTGAGGAGTGCCAGGTGGTCTGTGAGATCCGGTGGGTGGGAGTGTGGAGAGAGGCCCAGAGCAGGGGGCCTCTTATCTTGGGGAGATTGGAAGTATCCCCCTGGAGGGTCTGGGCCCCCTGCCCCATGCCAACCCACCCCGCCCAGCGCTCCTGCCTCTTCCCCTGGGCCGCAAAGACACAGAGCTGTGTCTGGAATTGCTTGAAATATCTGGACAGCCTGGTTCACCATCAACGAATTACACGGAGTAACTTTTCATTAAAGGGAACCCCCCTCCCGTGCCCCTTTTGTGTGGGGAGCAGTGCGTCTCCAGGCGAAGTGACTGCCTCTCAGCGTCGCCCTGCCGCGTCGCAGCCTCCTGTTCGTCAGTTCGCTTTCCCCTGCCTGCTGGCAGCGTCATTATGTAAAAGGAACAAAGGGAAGAGACAGGAGGGGGGCGGCCCTTTGATCGCCATGTGCGCCGCTTTGTTCAGGCTGACGGCACTTCCTGGGCTGTTGTCTGCACTGGTTCAGCCCCTGCCCTCCCAGACCCTCTCTGGTCGCTCGGGCTTGTCCTACTCCGCGGGAACAACAAGGCCGTGGCTGTGTGTGGGACTCCCAGCGGGCACAGCGCCACCCTGGCTGCCCCAGGCCCCCGGGCCCTGCTGGGCAGAGAAACCCTTCCCAAAGCCTGCGCACAGTGGGTGAGGATGACCTGCCGTGGATCCGAGCAGTTGTGCTGGTCAGTTTGAGGCGTCAGCTCCACGAGGCCACAGCCCCATGTACTGATCCAGTTTCTAACCTGATGTTGCTGGGAAGACCTGTTGTGGTTGTGATTGAGCCCAGAGACAGCGGACTTAAGGTATGGGACATTAGCCTCGCTGATCTGAGTGGGCCTGATCTAATCGGCTGAAAGGCCTTCAGAGCAGAGCTGAGGTTTTTCTGAAGTAATTCCTCCCGTGGATCCCGGGAGTTCTAGCCCACCCTTCCCGCTGGCCCGCTCGAAGGATTTCAGACTTGCCCAGCAGCCCCCACGTCCGCAGAAGCCAAATCCTTGCAGAAAATCTCCTCCTATATGTCTCCTCCTGGCTCTGCTTCTCATGGATGCTGACCAACGTGGGCGTCCGTGCCATTTCCAGGCCATCCCTCCCCCCTTCCAGAACCTTGTGTCCTCCATGGGGGGGGGGGCGGTAAGGCCCACCTCCCACAGGGCCAGCCAATGCCCCCTATTTCTGAGTTCTTGAACCCACGTGGGGATAATATCAGGGACAGTCGGCTCATTTTGCAGCTGAGAGAACAAAGGCTGAGACACCAAGTTCCTGACGCCGCGGCCAGGACTCTCCTGCCGGGTCCCTCCGTGGGGTTCCTGAGTTGCCCCGGCCTGGGAACTGAGTCCAGGTCTCCGGGCTCCAGGGCCTAAGTCCCCTGGACCCACAGACTTCTCGGCGTGGGACCCCCACCCTGTACACCCCACACCTCCCTACACCCTCCAGCTGGAGGATTTTCAGGAATGGGGTCAGACTTGGGCTCCACATGAAGAAGGGCTTCCCTGAAGCCACACTGGCCTGCTGGCTGCCCCAGAGCAGGGCGGGGTGCTGAGCAGGGCCTAGGGGATTGCTGGGGCCACACCAACCTTGGGGGTGGCTGAGGTGAGGGTGGAGCTCTTCCGAGTGCAGGACACGGACTGGGGTTGCCCTGTGGAGGACAGGGGATGTCTGCCCCCAGACAGCCTTGTCCTGGAGGTACTGCCCCACCCTGTGCTCAGAGACCCCTCACTACACCAAGAGGGTGCCAGGACCACTCTTTAGGCCAGGGGCACTGCCATGAGGGAACGCAGCCCCCGCCGCAGCCCCGTTCCACCCGAGCCCAAGCTGGAGAAAGAGCCGCACACTCACGCCAAGGAAGTTTCAGTGTTTTATTAAAAAACGCTTACAAAACAGTCTGTCTTCAGGTGAGACGGGGTGCCCACAGCCAGGCCTGACATTGGAGGCCCGGTCTGTGGGGGGTTGGCCACACTCTCTTGGGGTCCCCGGGGTCTCCGGGGCCCCAGGGCCTCCCTGCAGCCTTGCCAGCCTGTGGGTAGGGGCTCGGGCTTATGTACAAAAATAAAATCTGTGGGTGGCTGGCAGGGGCGCAGGGTGGTCTGCCAGAGTCGTCAGCAGATATCGGTCCCCAGAATCGGGAAACCCCCAGTGGAGAGGCAGAAGAGGGCCCCCAACCAGTGCCTGCCCGGGCTGCAGACATGAGTGGCCCACCAGCACTGGGGGGTGGTGCCACGGGAGGGCAGGGGTCCAGGCCTGGGCAGCAGCAGAGCAGAGCGCCTCCATCAGCCCCAGGAGCAAGGCTTCCGGAATCTCTGGGGCTGAGCTTGGGGCCGCCGGGCCGGGGCAGGGGCCCCAATCTAGGGGCTCGGCGGGAGAGGACGGAGTGCAGCGAGCAGGGGCTCCGGGACAGGCCCGGGTAACGGACCCCCGGCTCAAGCTGCGGCGCTCTGGGACAGCCGGGTGGCGGCCATTGGGGCGGGCACCATGCAGGCCCTGGCCCTCGAGCTGGGCCGTCTTCACCATCGGCTTTCAGGCTGAGCTGGGAGTGAGGCGGCTCTTCCTGGGTGTCTGGCTGTCTGTCCTGGACTTCTCCTGTGAAGGCAGCTTTTGGGAAGGTGGGCAGGGGGCTGTGCAGGCACAGCAAGCCAAGCTTGAGACCTGAGGGGGGGAAAGAAAGAGGAAGGTAAGGGACGGCGCAGGGCTGAAGGCTGGGAGGGGCTTCTGCAGGAGGAATCTGGGACAATGGTAGGACAATGCCGAGGCCAAGATGGGGACCCCCCTGGGAGGGTCTGGGAAAGGGTGCTCCTTTAGAGCTGAAGCCCGCCGTGATCTGTAGTTTCCCCTCTCGGATTTCTCGGGACCCAGGGAGTGTCCTGGGACCTGGGCGGGAGGTGGGGGTGTGTTCCTGGGGAGGGGTTCACAGGCTCCATCGCAGGGCCCCTGGTCAGGACAGATGAGGGAGGGATGGAGTCTCGGAGTGGAGGGGGGGCCGTTACCTGTCGTCACCCTCCTGGCTCCAAGGGAGCCGGCTGCTGCCTCAGCGGCATTTGGGCACTCAGGTCCTGCAGGACCCTCTGCTACCACTGTGAGTCATAGCCCCGTCCTTCTCCAGGAGGGTGTGAATCACTGCTGCTAGGCGAGAGAGAAGACAGTGAGAGGTGGCTCAGTAAACCCCGGGCCTGCTCCGCCCCCATGCTCCCCCTCCCGGTCCCCAGGGGTCGCTGCTCCTTTACCCGCTCTCCACAGGCCACCTGGTCCCATCACCAGAAAACAGAGTTGGGGCCCTCCCAGCGCTCAGGTGGGGGTGCCACAGGCAGCAGCTCACCTGAGGCACCAGGAGGCACCAGAATCCCAGGTCTTCGGCCCTCCCTGGGGAGGGAGTGGCGCTGCTGGGCTGGCCAGCTGCCCTGGAGGCAGCACAGGTGCCAGCTGGCTCGGCCGTGGCTGCCAGGAGAGGGTGGCATGGTCGCATCACTGGAAGTTGAGGTTCCCGAGGCACTGGTTCTGCTCAGCTTCTGCTCTGGGCGTCCCCAACTCCGTGCGCCAGCCGCGCCATGGGACACTTGGCTTTCCAAGTGCCCAGGGGGCCCAGCGTGGGGACGAGCAGAGGGAGGGGGCTGCAAGATTCCGTCATGGCCTGAGAGTGTGGTGGCGGGGTCATCGGCCCAGGAGGCCGGGCAGGGAAGACAGATGGTGGGGTGTGAGGGGTGTCGGGGCAGGAGCCCCGGCTCAGGGTGCTTTCCTGTTTCAGGGAGTTGCCCATGCCGGGCAGCCAGAGTGTCTGTGTGGGTCAGGCAGAACCGAGGTGGGTGCCTCTGGAAGAGGCCTCTGCAGGAGTTGACCTCAGCCCTCAAGTCTGTGGGCAACTGCCCCGCGGGTGTACCGGGCGGGCAGGCGGGCGGGCCAGCTCACCACCCTCTACTCAGGCTGGGTCTGGTCACTGGCCACCGACTCGTTGGTGAGGGCCGGCGTGAGCGCCTCGGCCTCCTCCTCCTCCGCCGGCAGGGGCTGCTCGGCCGGCTCAGCTGCCTGCTCCAGTCCATCCTGCACCTCCAGGCCCCTCTGGATGAGCTGCTCCAGGGTCTTGGGCAGCGGATGGCGCAAGAAGCGCTTGAGCTTGGGCTGCAGGGTGCCCACGACGTACTGGATGACCTCCTCCTCCTCCGCGTCCACGTAGAGCGTCTGGTACAGGTCCCGCTTGCGCCACAGGAACTGGTCCAGCGGCTCGCCCTGCTTCTGCGGCAGGTCCAGCTCGCGCTGCATGGCCTCGCGGGACAGCGTGCCCTCGCTGTACTGCAGGAACTCCTTCTTGAACTCCACCCAGTTCTTCACTGAGCCCTGCTTGTACTCCCACCACTTCTTGGCCGGCCCGTTCATGTGGTTCTGGATCTGCGAGAGCCAGAACTCTTCCGTGCCACCCACCTGCCGCAGGTACTCCTCCAGG
This sequence comes from Trichechus manatus latirostris, assembly GCF_000243295.1. NCBI lineage: Eukaryota > Metazoa > Chordata > Mammalia > Sirenia > Trichechidae > Trichechus > Trichechus manatus. Next base: position 3,325,154 of record NW_004444121.1, read on the forward strand.
TGGCTCAGGAACTCCCGTGGGTCCTCGAAGATCTGCGTGTCCACTCCGGGGCTGGGCTGCCCGTCCTCGCCCGGCCCCCACGGCGTGTACTGCTGGGCATTGGCCGGCTCCTGCCCGGGCACCTCCCCGGCGGCCGGCGGCGGGGTGATGGCATAGGGGCTGACGGTGTAGTCGTAGGTGTCCCCCTCGTGGCAGTAGTTCTCGGGACCCCCGACGCCCACGGAGGCGGTGCGGCGGGCCTGGTCGCTGCCCACCGGGTACTTGGCCCCCGCGGTCTCCAGGCGGTCGGCCCAGCGCTCCAGCCGGTAGAAGACCTCGCGCCACACATGCACCTCGCGCTTAACCCAGCGCTCCAGGTTGGCGATGGTCTCCTGGCAGCGGCACAGGCAGGCCTTGATGGATTTCTTCCAGCGCTGCGAGTCGCCCGTGGGCACGTAGCCGTCCAGGTTGCTCTCCAGCTTGCCCACGGACCGGTGCAGCCCCTTCAGCTCGCGCTCCACCTGCTTGGACACCTCGGTCAGCAGGTGCTTGTGGGTGCGGCGCACGTGCTCCAGCATCTCCGCCCGGCACTTGCCGATCTGCAGGATCACGTTGGGCTTGGCGGCCGGCGCGCTCCGCGGCCCCGGGTAGGCGTGGAGGCCGCCGCTCGTCATGTGGTCTAGCTCCATGGCTCGCAGGTGGCTGGGCGGCGGCGGCTCGGACAGGCTAGGAGACGCGGCGGCGGCCGAGTCCTCTGCAGGCGCAGAGAGGGAGGCTGCCGGCCGGGGAGCG
>NW_004444121.1:3326372-3336907 GCF_000243295.1 Trichechus manatus latirostris
CCCCCGCCCCCGCCCGCGCCCCCGCGAGTGCTGGGCCCCGAGGGCCCGGCCCGCCTCTCCCGCCACGCGCTGGGCGAGGGTGTGTGCGAGGAGGGAGCCGAGGCAGACTGTTACCCCAGCAGGGTAAGGAGGAAGCCCACTCCCCTCCACGGTCGCAGGGTCTCCCCTCAGGCCCACCTCTCTCTTTACGACTGGGGAGGGGGCGGCTGGATCAGTGTGTCCTGGGGCCCTACTACCCAGGACCTGCCCCGTTGGGCTTCATAGGATGTTTAGTCACCGAAGAGCCCTGGCAGCGAGCCCCGCCCCTGAATCAGTCCCCCTTCCCTGAGCTAAGGGACTTTGGGTGGGGGGGGGGTCTTCACACACATGTGGCTGGGCATTCCTGGGGTCAGGGATCGTGGTGTGAGTTGTGCTATGTGGCCACACTCTCCTGCCCCGCGGCCCTTGGCTGCGGCTCTGGGGCCGGGGGAGGGCTCTGCCCAGGCCCCTGCATTGCTGTGGGTGTGTGACCCCGTGAGTGTCGCCCTGCCTGGACAGGACTGCCTGGTCCCCCACCAACCCCAGGTTTTTGGTGAAGACCGAGACTTCTGTATTAAGCAGCCCTGGGGATGTCTGCCAGCTGCTACTTGGGGGGTGGGGGGATGGAGGGGTCTTCAGCCCCCAGGGTACTGCACCTGAACCCTGAGAGCCTCAGGCCACAGCCAGAGCCTGGCCAGAAGCGCCAAGAGCCCTCGGAGGAGGGGGAGATGGAGAGGGGGGAAGCGAGGGGAGGGTGCCGGCAGCCTAGCGCCGTCAGCTGAGGCTGAGAAGCGAGCACCATACAAGGAGTGGAGCTCCGGAAGCAAGCGAGATTCCCTCGGGAGGGAGGCCCCTTCTGCCTCCCTGGCAATGGGATGGGGGAGGGGCGCCCTTCCTGGGGAACCCCTACGCTGGACGGCTGGGGGTGGGTCTGGGCTTCTGATATTACCTCGGCACAGGTGACCCACCAGTACCCACAGTCAGTCCACACCCCTTATCCCCTGCTGCCAGTCACTCATGCGCACTGCACACTCATGCCCCTCACTCGTACCCCCACATGCACTCATGCCCCCACATGCACTCCTGCCCCCACATGCACACTCATGCCCCCCACATGCACACTCATGCCCCCCACATGCACACTCATGCCCCCCACTCATGCCCCCCCCACACGCGGCACCAGACCCACTCGGTCTTGCTCACACACCTGAGGGCTCACAGGTCCCACACTCTCTTGAACCCCCTCCCTGCTCTCCCCGCCCCTCATGAGCTCTCTCCGCGGGAGTCCTCATCCCCCCCGCCCCTCCCAACAAATCTGTCTCTCTTTTCCCCTTCTGGGCTTCCGCCCTTGGGGGGAATGTCTTTCTGGCAAAATCTCCCAGAAAATCGCTCTCCTGGCATTTCTAATTAAAGGTGAGTGGGTGGGCAGAGAAGAGAAAGGAGGGGCACGCAGGGGGTGAGGGGAGAAGCTGGGAGAACAGAGATTGGGAGTCCTCCTGGCTGGCTGCGGAATCCCGGCTGGCCCCGCAGGCGTTTTCCAGGGCGGAGCTGCAGGCTGGTGTGTGTGTGTGTGTATGTAATGTATGTGCATATGCGTGTGTGTGTGCATGTGCTCGTGTGTGCACGTGTGTATATGTGCATGTATGTGTGCATGTGTGTATGTGTATGCATGTGTGTGTGCATGTGGGGGTGGGTATGTGTGTGCATGTGTGTGCGTGTGCGTATGTGTGCATGTGTGTGCGTGCATGTGTGTGCATGTATGTGTGTGCATGTGTGTATGCGTGTGCATGTGTACATGTGTGCATCTGTGCATGTGTGTGTGCACGTGTGCATGTGTACATGTGTGCATGTGTGCATGTGTGTGCACGTGTGCACGTGTACATGTGTGTGTATGTGTACACATGTGCATGCACGTGCATGCATCCCTGAGGGCTGGTCAGCGAGCGTGGCAGTGGTGGTGGGCCGTCTCAGTGAGTCTGTCCACATCTGGGGTCTGAGGGCGTGTGTCAGCGAGGGCAGCCGGCCAGTGTGTGCCTGTGAATGTGCAGCGAGCGTGGTGATCAGGGCTGCCCTCGCCCTGCCCCCCCACGGCTTACACAGCCCTGTTGTCCCTGAGGGTGGCAGGGCACGGCCCAGCTCTGGCCTGTGTGGCTCCAGCCCCCACCCAGCCCCACCCTGAAGCATCAAGATCTGGCAGGGCTTCCTGGAGGAGGTGGGGGGATGAGTGAGCACAGACGGGAGACCTAGGGGACAGTGGCCAGCCCAGGCACCTCAGCCTGGTCAGGAGCGTGAGTGGCCCCTTTGTAGGGGAGCCAGCCCAGAGGGGCGTGAGGCCCCATGGTGGCCCCCGAGTCAGGGCAGGGCTGGGGCTTGAAGCAGATCTCTTGATGACAATCCTGGTATCTTTTGCTCAGGCTCCCCCCTAAATGACAGGACAAAGGTGGACACTCCAGGTCCATGTGTGACAGAGCAGAGTCTTGGGGTGGGATTGCAGGTCACACGGAGTCCCCTGCCCAGGCAGGATCTGCTCAGAGGCTGCACACAGGGCCACGGTGACAGGTGACAGCCGCAGCCACTGCCGCTAGGGAACACTTAATCACTGCCCAATTATCGCCCCAGAGGCCTCGCCAAACCCCCGCACTAGGGCCTTGGGCTCCATTCTTCCGCCTCCTCCGGAAAGAGGCCAGGCCGGCTCCTGCGGCCTGGATGGGGGCGGTTATAACAGGGGCTGCCCGCCCCTTCCTCGGTGCTCCTCCACTCCCTGATGAGCAGGGGTGAAGGCACAGGGTGCCCAACCCTCTAGCCCCCAGCCTCACCCAGAGCAGGCTGGTGCAGAGCTGCATGGCTGGGGCAGGCAGAGAGGCAGGGGTGCTGGGGCTGGGCAAGGAGGGCCGGCAGGCCTGGGTCAGGGAGCTTCCCAGGCTGGCCCGAGAAGGGAGTGCCCCTCGGGAGGGCGGCAGGCCACAGTGGCTGCCGCGGGTCTGTCCAGTGCCTGGCTTGAGGCGTTCTGCCCCGGCACTCCGGGCTCCCTGCCTCGCGGTTCTGAGCCCATGATGCTGGCTTGAAGATGGGGCCTCCCAAGTCCATGATCTCGGGGATCCCTGCCCCGCCCCATCCCAACCTCAGTCCTGGGTCCTCTGTAGCTGTGTGGTCCAGGCCTGGGGACAGAGTTCGCTCCCTCTGTGGCCGTGCCCTCCTGCTGTCCTATGACAGCCTCCCCCCTCCCCCCCACCGCCCTGGGCTCACACCTTCCTCTGGTGGCCCCCCCGGTGCCGCTCCCCAACCCCCCACCCGCCTGGGTCCCCACGTGCCTGGGGATACCTCCTCATCAGAGAGGGACCCCACCCCGGTCCCCTCTGGGGCACGTCCAGCTGTCCCTGCTGTCTCCAAGAGGCTGGGCAGTCAGTCATCCCCTAGCTGTGCTGACTCAAGCCAGTCTTCTCCCTCCAGACCGCCAGGTGTGCTCACAGGAGCTGCCGACGCTCGGGGGTCCTGCCCCATCCCTCCCAGCTGAGCCGCTAATCTCCAGGGGTGTTGGCAATTAGCACTGCTTAGCACCCCAGGGTGTCAGCACAGCTCCTTCAGGGGGGCACAGTTCACACACGCATACCTACCAAAAGCACACGCATAGCAGTGCACACACAGGTGCACACATGCATAGGCACGCATGCATACACAGACGCACACTGGCGCATGCACACAGGGAGGCACATTGGCGCATGCACACACGGACGCACATTGGCGCATGCACACACGGACGCACATTGGCGCATGCACACACATGCGCGGATGCTCACAGGCTGATTATCTGTCAGTAGTCCCAGCCAAGCTGCCCCAACCTGGCCTGAGCTGCATGCCGCGTCCTCTGCACCAGGGCCTTCTCCTGCCCGGACTGATTGAACCCAAGAGCAGGTCCTTGTGTCGTGCTTGGTTCAGCTGAGTCCTCCTGCCTGGTCCCACGGGGCCTGGTCCCAGGGGGTCTGGTCCCAGGGGGCCTGGTCCCACCTCCCAGCGCCCCCGCCTCCCCGCCCCGCAGCCGCCCACCGTGAGCACAGGCTCCTGGCTGCCGGCCGGCCGTTGTAACAAAGTAGCCCGGGCGGTGCTCGCTGGCTCATGGCGGGACGTCTGCCCAGCGATGGTGACTTGGGTTTAGGGGAGGTGAGCAGTGCCAAGGCCCATCTCTGCAGCCACGCCCCAGGCTGCGTCCTGATCAGCGGGGGGCCCCCTCAGGGTGACCAGAGGACTCGGGCTTCTCTTTGTGACTTTAGAGATAATCCTGGCCGCCGTCTGTGACTGGGAGAGGGCAGCTCTAGGGGACCTGAGTGGCTTCCGGAACCCCTCCCTGCCTTGCAGGGCTAGAGCTACAGGAGATTGGCAACCTCCCCCCTGAGGCCCAGGCCCCTCCCCTGCGCTGAAACGGGTGGCGTGGCGGGTGCCTTGCTGCCTTGCTGCCAAGGAGGCCCTCCCGGGGGCGTGCTCCCAGCACTGTGGGTGGGAAGTGCCGGCTCCAGACTCCTGGTCTTGGTGTCTAGCTCCCTGAAGCCATCCTGCCCTCTTCTTTCCAAATAGTTTGAAGAAGTTTCTTGTTGCGCGAGAAGCCGGGGGCGGCTGAGGAGTGTGGTGCGGCTGTCTGCCTTCCCAGTCTCATCTGCTCCGGGTGCCACCATCTGCCCGGGGTGGGCGGGGGACACAGCCTTCCTGTCCTCCTGTTCTGGCTGAAGCCAGCGTCCAGGCACCCACCCTCCCCCGTGCCTGCTCCCCAGTCCAGCACTCACCAGCCCACGGGACTGGGAGAGAAGGGGCGGGTAGATCCTGCGTCCTCAGGGGCCCACTGCAGGGCCGGGCCCTGTGTTAGGGATTCATCGGTGTCCCCCCAAAATGTGTGCTGAAGTCCTAACCCAGTAGCTGTGACTGTGACCTTGTCTGGAAATAGGGTCTCTGCAGATGTCATCAGTTACCGCGAGGCTGTGTTGGAACCAAAACCAAGCCCACCGGCGTCGAGTCGCTTCCGACTCATAGCGACCTTATAGGATGGGGTAGAACCGCCACACAGCGTTTTCAAGGCTGTAATGTTTACGGGAGCAGACAGCCACCTCTTTCTCCCGTGGAGCAGCTGGTAGGTTCAAACTGCCAACCTTTCAGTTAGCAGCCAAATGCTTTAATGACTGCATCACAGTAAAACCAAAAAAACCAAACCCGTTGCCATCCAGTAGATTCCAACTCATGGTCCTAATCCCATCTGAGCGGTGTCCTTTTAAAAGAGGTGAAGAGACAGACAGACAGAGGAAGGACAATCACATGGCGCACATCACAGGCCAAGGGACAGCCAGGGCCACCAGGAGCCGAGAGAGACAAGGAAGGATCTTCCCCTAGAGCCTTCACAAGGAATGCGGCCTGCTGACACCCTGCATCCTGACTCCCAGCCTCCAGAACGTGAGGAATAAATCTGTTCTCATGAGCCGCCCACTGTGTGGTGTTCGTTACTGCGGCCCTGGGACCTGGTGGACACACTCGTGACCAAGTCACCTGGTGGGGGGCCCCCGTCCAGTTTGTCCTTTGCTGTCCCGGCCCAGGGGCCAGGGGCCTGCTAGCCTGGGGCCCTGCTTGCCCCCAGCCCCTGGCCCTGCCCCTGAGCCCTGGGCTTGGGCTCTGCCCCAGGGGCCCCTCCCTTTTGGCCAAAACCGAGGCCCCCTTCCTCGCCTCTCCTCCCCAGAGGGCTTTCGAAGCTGCCTCGCCTGGATGTCACCTCATGGCCGGGGCCATGTGCTCCCAGGTGGACTGCCAGTGCTGGGCAGGGCTGGCACCGCGGGCCCCGAAGGTCTGTTGGCCCTTCTTCCCTTGCTAGTGGGAGGACGGTTTGGGAAGTTGCCTCAACGTCCCATCTGTAAGATGGGGTGACCGTGTTGGCTGTGGGTGTCTGTGAGGCCGAGGGCTGTGACGGGGTCAGGGTTTCCCCACTGCCCCCTCTCCTGCTGTGCACCTCCTGGTCAATGTCACATCCGGGGGACCTGCCCTCAGCCCCGCGGGAGCGGACCCTGCTTCCTGCTTCCTGGGTCCGTGCCCTTCCTCTGCCTCAGGAGGCCGCGGCAGCATGGCAGCACCCGGGACAGGGACATCATCCACAAGGCAGCTCTGGTGAATGCTGGGTGAGCGGGGATGGAGGTGGGCAACCGGGCCTCCCACAGACCCCGCGCTGAGCGCCCCCTGCCACCCACCACTGTCCCGTCCGTGTCCAGCCCAGAGTGGGCGCTCTGCCCCACCATCCCCCTCCCTGATGGGGACGGGGAGGCCTGCAGAGGCAGGGCTCTGGGCTGGGGGTGAGGGACCCAGATCTGCCCCAAGGGCACAGGGACAGTGGGCACCACAGGTGAGAGCTGAGAGCGGGGACCAAAGAAGGGAAAGAGGTGGGGATGGAGGGCAGGGAGGCCAGAGCAGGGGACAGGCGTGCGTCACTGGGTTCTTGTGTCACTCTGCATGGAGTGCTTCTCACCCCAGCTTTCAAGGGCTTCCGGGAGCCGGGGGCTGCCCCAGGCCACAGCAAGCAAGTGACAAAGGCGGGGTCCCCTGCACCCTTTCCAGCCTCTGCAGAAACCCTGGAGGGGCCAGAGCGGGACAGGGGAAGGGGCCTCAGGAGACCTGTCAATACGGGGAGGATGGTCCCCAAGGTGGCGTGTGAAGGGTGGAGGGATCATGAGACGTGGGGTGTCTGAGTACTGGAGCCAGAGGCTGGGACGGAGCCGGGGGACTGGGGACCCAACCAGAGACAGCACTGAGCTCCCCTCCCAGCCTGCTGGAGCTGCAGGAACATCTTCTTTCTGAGCCCCCTTCCCCCCTTTCCTTTCCTGCCTCCCTTCTCTTCCCGGCTTGGCAGGGTTTGTGCTGCTGTGTCCCTGTCCCCGGAACAGGCAGCCTGTTCGTTCCGGGCCCCCACACAGACCCTCCTCCCTCCTCCCTCCTTCCTGCCTCATCTCCTGCCTCAGCGCTGACACCAGCCGCCAAGGAAGCTTTGTGTTTTTCCAGTGAGCCTGGCCCTGCAGTTCTGGGCCGGCTGCTCACGTGCCCCTGGCATTCCCCTGGGGCCAGGAGGCTCCCTGGAGCCCCCAACTTGACGGACCCCCGTCACAGCCCATATACGGAAAGAAAAACTGAGGCCCAGAGAGGGGAGGGGCCCTGGGAGGCTAGAGCTGAGGCAAATGTCAGGTGCAAGCTCGGGGGTCTGGAGAAGGACCCAGGCTCTCCGAGACAGTGGCTCCCAGGCCCTCGTCAGCCCCACCCCCCTTCCCCGGCCTGCCTTCTACCTGTAAGGTGCCCTGTTCAGCCCACAGGTGAGCCAGTCCGCCAACAAACAGCTCCGTAGAATAGGAGGAGCGGCATCGCGACCCACACCACCCCCCGGGGAGGCAGGGCTGCCATGGCCACAGCGAGGGTTGTCAGCAAGGCCACAGCCCTTTGCAGCCTCTAGGTGCCTGCAGGTGGGCCACCTGCACGGCCTCCAAGGAACACCCACAGCTTCCAGGATGTGTTTGGGGGTCTTGGGCTGGTCAGGGCTGCCTTCCACCCGCAGACTGGGTTGCCCAGGAATCTCCCAGCAGTGGGCCTGACCCCAGCTGGGACAAGGGGAGGAAGTTGCCACCCATGATGGTCAGGGGTTGGAGGACACTGAGAGGCGGGAGTGAGGGGTGGGGGCACTGGGCAGGTGGCTGAACCCCTGCCCCGAGAATAATCTTTTGGATTTAAACCGCACCCTCGGCATAGCAGGTCTGAGGCGGGCAGCCCGGCCCTTGTCCCTCTGCTCCGAGGGCTGCGTGTCCTTGTGCAAATCACTTAACGCCGCTGGCCTTGGCATCCTCTTCACATGACGGGCAGGTTGGACCAAATGGCAGCGAGGTTCTCAGGATGGGGGGATGGACGGGGATGAGGGACGACGGCACCCGTGGGTGGTGAGGAGGCAGGGCTGGCCCTTTGACCAGTCAGTCCCTCCACGGGATCCGCATGCTGTCCCCCCTTCACCTGACAAATGTGTGCGTGGTTTCAGATGCTAAGCATAAAACTCAGCATCACTTTAATGGTTTCTGATTCTTGTCCAGTGTCACCTCCTCCAGGAAGCCTTCCTTGACCTCCCAATGCGTCTTCTGAGTGCCTCATCCCTCCTTCTGGCCCCTATCAGAGACCTTTAACACGGCATCTCCATGTGTGTCTGCGAGCTTGTGAGTGTGTAAGCATCTGTGTGTGCATGTGTGTGAGTGCAAGTGAGTGCCTGCGTGTATATGTGTGTGACTGTCCTTGTAATTGTGTGTGAGTGTGCACGTGTCAGTGTGTGAGCCTATGTGAGTGTGAGCGTTTGGATGTACCCGTGTGAGTGTATATGAGGGTGTGTGTGGCTGTCTGTGATTCTGTGTGAACGCAGAAGTGTGCACGTGTGTGTGAGCATCTGAGTATATATGTGTGAGTGTGACTGATTCTAAGTGTGAGTGAGTGAGTGTGAGCTGGTGGAGGGGCCTTTCTCTGGCGCACCCCCAGCACGCAGGCCCTGCGTGTGTCTGGACACTGAGCAGCGCTGACCCACCTGGCTCCTGCCCTTGAGGAGACCTTGGGTCCCAATGCCCCACCTGTGTGGCTGTACAGTGCGGTGCAGCCCAGAGGGGCCCCCGACTGCGGTGGGGCTTCCCTGAGGCCAGATGCTGGGTGAGTTTGGGGGGACAGCCTTCCTGGCCTTGGCAGCCTGGCCGGGGGCAGGGGGAGGGGAAAGACTTGAGTGCTGGGGGAGAAGGGGGCGGTAGAAGGGGCTGCTGGAGAGGCCTCGTGGTGGCGTGGTGGGGACAGGGCCCGGCCAGTCAGGCTAGGAGCGGGCTGGGCACCCGGGTTCTCAGCCTGCCAGCCACAGGCAGAGTTGCGGGGGAGGGGGCATGAGAAGGACTCAGCAGAGGCAGATGGGGCACGGGTGGGGGGAGAGGAGCCAGCGCGGCGGCCCCTCCTTTCTGCCCCACTGGGTACCCCGCCAGGCGCACCCCCGCCGCCTCCGGGTTGCCCAACTCCCCCCCCGAGTCGTGCTGCAAAGCCTTGTGGGCAGCAGCCCCTCTGCCTCCATGAGGGCTTGCTGCCAGCTGGCCCAGCCTCGTCCCCCGGGCGGGCGGCTCAGGCGGCCTTGCAGGGAGGGGTGGCACCCGGCCGCCACCGCCCCCACCTGCGCCCTCCTGCTGTTCTCAAGTCTCCATTTATTTTCCACTTAAATCTGCGTTTAAATTTGCGTTTAGATCTGCGTTTAGGTCTCTGCAGCCGCGCTGCCAGCAGCCAGGCGCTTCCGGCCCCATAAAAGGCGCGCGGCGGAGAGCAGCTCGGTGACGCGGCGAGGTCCCCCGCACGCAGGCGGCCCGGCGCCGCCCAGCCCGCCCGCCGGAAGTGGGCTCCGGGCCGCGGTGTCCCCGCCGCGAGGGGCGCAGGCGGAGGGCGGCCGGGGACACTGCGCCCTGCCGGGACGGAACTGCGGCCACAGCCGGGCCTCTGACCGCTGACCTGGCCGCGCTCAAGCCCGAGGCGATGACCTGGGGCCCTGGGGGGCGAGCGAAGGGCAGGTGGGACGGCTTCGTGGGGGAGGGTCTCTGAGAAGGGGCCCAGCGCTGCGGCGGGCGGAGGGCGAAGCCACAGATCTCAGCTTCTGTCCCTCCCTCCTGCCCCCCCCCAACCCCGTTCCCACCGTGTCTCTCTTGCCACCCCTCCCCCACCTCCTTGGTTGCCCCTCCCTCCCCTCTCTCATGCTGAGACCCGACACCAGCCCCCATCCCCCTTCTCATCTGACCCCCTCATCTCGCCAAGGACTCGGGGCTGCCTCCACCACAGCCCCACCCCCGATACCGCGCCGTCCTTCTCCCCCAGCCTCCTTCCGCCTCCCATGGAAACCCGGAGTCTTGGATGAGGGCGCCTTCCTGTCCACTGCCGGCCCCTGGGGGCCATTACTCACCCGAGAGAAGGGGCCGGCCTCAGGGAGCCATCTGGCCAAGTCCTCCTCACCCTTCGGGCCTCGGCACACATCACCCCAACCTGAAGACGAGGTGCCCCTGCACCGGGACCTGGGTCCCCAAACTCCTCCAGTCCCCACACAGACGCACAGGGAGGGTAGACCTCTGTCCCTGAGATGCTGTTGGCTCATTGGGGTCCCCTAGCCCTGAGTGGCTTACCACAGGTGGACGCCTACCCTCTGCTTGGCCTCAGGAGCCCCTTCCTGCCCATCCACCTGCCCCCACTGTCAGCACCATGCACTGCCTCGGGCTCTGGGACCCCAAGTTCCCCAGCTGCAGGGCCAGCTTCATGGACAGCGGCCTGGGCAGTCACCCAAGACCTGGGCTCAGAAGGGCACGCTGGGCTTCACATTCCCTGTGCCACCGTGATGCTCAGCAATTATAATCACGTCTCACTGAGTCCTCATGTGATCAGCCAGATGCACCTATGGGGTGCCCTTTCCGGTCCTGGGGGACACTGCTCTGTGGTCTCTCTAGAAGAGGGTGGAGGCAGAGGGTGGG
>NW_004444121.1:3337007-3351109 GCF_000243295.1 Trichechus manatus latirostris
GGCGGGTGGGGGTGGAGGAGGCCCTGCTGCGTGCCTAGGATCTCCCTAAACCTCGGAACAGCCAGGGAGGGGATCACTGCCACCCCATTTTACAGATGAGGAAACTGAGGTGCACAGAGGATAAGTGGCGTGTCCAGAGGACCTGGCTGGGAAGCGAACGGCCGAGCGACTGCTAACCCAGGCTCATCCTGCCCCGAGGCCGGTCCTCGGCCTGCTGTCCACAGCGGTTCACAAGCTCCTTGACCTCAGTTCTTCAGCTACTCACGGTGTCCTGCCTCCAAGGTCCCCCACACTGGGCTCCCGCAGATGCCGGGCACCCCTGAGCACTGGACCGGCAGCCCCTTGAGGACAGGGACCCACGGGGAGGAGGCACTCCATGAATGGGGTGGGCCACCAGTCACCCTGGAGAAGGGTTCCCTCTCACCCTACCCACCTGCCTAGGAGAGCTGCTGTCCCTCCCCAAGGCCACTTTGCCCAGCCTCTTGCCAGCAGGGTCCCTGGGTGGGTGTGGGGGCACTGGACAGCTGGCCTGAGACTTGGTCCTGGAGTCACCCCAACCTCCTGGCTGGGCCCAGAAGGACAGAGGGAGCCCGGAGGCCAGCGGCAGAGGGTGCGCAGCCACAGATCAGCCCCTCATAGAGGCGCCCAAGGACATTGCTTGTTTTCCCTTGTTTCTAATTAAAAAGAACTAGTCAGAGGAGTGACATGTTTATGGAGAGTGCCAGAAGACATATTGCTCCGCTTTATTAATAAAAGGAAAGGGGCAAACAGATTCCCACTCTGCCGGGGACTGCGGTGGAGCCTTGTTCTCGCAGAGGTGGGTGGGAGCCCGAGCCGCTTCCTAAATTAACTATTCACTGGGCTTTTCTTCTGGCCCCTCTCCCCCGCCCCCACCCCCGTTTTCCATTTTTGCCCGGCAGTGTGTAATCCCCGTGCAGCTCCCGCCCACCTCCCCTCCCCCGTGACAGGCCACAGAGATGCTGAGGCTGCGGTGGGGAGGGGCCTCACAGACAGGAGGGGGCAGACTGGGCTCAGGACCCAGGAGCATGGGTCCCCAGCCAGGCTCCTCTGCCAATCGAGAGGGATTGCCTCAGCTCCCCGCAGTCCCGTCCTTTTCTCTGGCCTCGGTGGTCTTATCTGGAGAATGGGAGCGTGAAGCCAGGCCGCCTTTGTTCCTCCTGGCCAGTGGCCCAGGGCTGTGAGGGCAGTGTTGGCAAAGAGTGCTCACCCAGGGAAGGGAACCTCCTGCATGGGCCCCGCTCAGCCTCCCAGCACCCCCAGCTCTCTGTCCCCAAACAGCCTGCAGGATCCCCACCTCGCTACCCCCTCATTGCAGCGATGCTAACGGCCCCAAGACCAGGGTTTCATCAAGGAGAGAGCTTATTTCTGCAAAGTTGATGGCCACTCCCCAGGTGATCCAGCCCACAGTCACTTGCCTCTGTGGGGGAGGGCCTGGGGAGGCGGTCCACACCACTGGCCTCTCTCTGGGCACACAGCAGGATAGGCCAGCATCTCCCGAGGTTGCCCTGGGGTGGTCAGTTAACTGTGATGGGGGAGAAGGGCCTGGCCTGGACAGGACCACAGGAGAGCCCTCCAGTGGACACTGTGTGTGGTCTTGTTTGCTCTTAAGACCTTCATCTGACTGGATCAGGCCCACCCACCTTAGGGAGGCTGCTCTGTTTTACTTGAGGTGAGCTGGCTGATGTTCATCACGTGTAAATGCCTTCACAGCACCATCTAGACGAGTGTTTAGCTAACACCTGGACACACAGCCCAGCCACGCAGACACTCAGAATTCACCATCACAGGGCTTCAGCCCCATTCCTGAGGGTCCCACTGGTCCTGGTATTTGACCCTGGGCCCCTGGCGGGGGAGGAATAAAGGCAGCACACTCCCATTGTCCAGATAAGACCACCGAGGCCAGAGAAAAGGACATGACCACGGGGAGCTGAGGTGACCCCTCCTGGTGTGGGAGAGGAGCCTGGGTGAGCGGGAGGCGCCTCTCCTTCAGTACCTCAGACAGAGCCGTGCGGCGCAGGCCCACCCTGCACACACGGGACATCGCCCCTGAGGGGAACTGCGTTCCCTTCCCAGGGCGCTACCACCCCCTCTGGGATGTCGTCCCCTTTGTTCTCACTGGTCCCTTCTGCCCCCAACCTCACCCCCAGGAAGCCTTCTCTGCACCCCAGGCCCTGGGCGCAGCACAGACACCGAGCTGAGATCCCTGCAGTGAAGAGGCCGCTGGCCCCAGCTGGTGACCGGAGAGGCCCGAGTCCAGGTTCCCCCCTCCCCGCGAGTGACGGTCAGAGCCCCCGTGGTCTCTGAGGGTGGAGCCTGGAGTGGGGGGAATCTCAGGCCAGTCCCTGCGAGCCCCTGCCCCACTTAGGAGGAAGGCAGCACCCTATATACCCTCCCAGGAGCCATCTGGGCAGGGTGGGAGCCCAGCCTAGGGGAGCCAGCTCTGATTGCTCACACCTCCTCCCCGACTGCAGTGAGTCAGCTCGCGGCCACCATCCACCCTCGGCCACTCAGCCACCCCCAGCCACCCCCGTGGCTGACTGTCACCCAGAGCACCTGGAGCTCCTCAGTGCTGGAGTGTGAGGGGGTGGAAGGGGAGCAGGGCCGGGGAGGGCATTGAGTCACACGTGGGGGAGGACGCAGGGGAGGAGGACGGCAGGTGTGCTTGGCTTTTCTAGGTTAACAGCACAGCTCACACGGGGCTCCGTGGTCCCTGGTCTCATCTTCCTCAGGATCCACCGAAGACAGGCAGGGTGAGCGCTCAGCCTGAGACCAGGATCAGGGCTCACTCGGTGTGTGACCAGGGTCAGGGCCCAGCCTGTGACCAGGATCAGGGCTCAGTGTGTGACCAGGGTCAGGGCTCTGCATGTGACCCGAAATCAGGGCCCAGCCTGTGACCAGGATCATGGCTCAGCATGTGACCAGGGTCAGGGCTCAGCATGGGACCAGGGCTCAGCGTGGGACCAGAGATCAGGGCTCAGTGTTGGGGCCAGGGTCAGGGCTCAGTGTGTGACCAGGGATCAGGGCTCAGGACTCAGCATGTGACCAGGGCTCAGGGCGCAGTGTGAGACCAGGGATCAGGCCTCAGCGTGGGACCAGGGTCAGGGCTCTACATGTGACCAGAGATCAGGGCCCAGCCTGTGACCAGGATCAGGGCTCAGCGTGGGACCAGGGATCAGGGCTCAGCGTTGGGGCCAGGGTCAGGGCTCAGTGTGTGACCAGAGATTTGGAGGGAGGCCTGTGTGTGTCCTTTCTCCCACATTGTGACCTCAGTGAGCCCTGATCCTTCTCGGGTGCCTGACCCAGGGCCTTGCCTCACTCTGATGTTTGAGCTGGGGCTCCCCGGACCCCATCCGGTGATACACCCCAGAGGAAGAAGGTCTCTAACTTCTGCGCTGTGCCCACCCCTGCCATCCCCGCATACACCGAGCCATGGGGCTTCCCTAGAGAAGCCACCTCCATCCACCCAGAGCTTGAGAGCTTTCCCCATGGGTGTGGGAACTGGAGGCCCCGGACTCTCGCTGGCTGCAGCCCCCGCAGTGAGGCTGGTGCCCTCCAGAAGCCCTGAGGGAATGGGGCTCCTTGGCCTCTGCCGGCTCCGAGCCCTAGACCCTTGGGCGGGCCCTGTGCCCTCCAGCCCCCCACTGGGGGCCAGCTGCTTCCTTTCCATCCCAGGAGGCCTCGCATCCCCTCTTTCCTGGGGATCCATCTTCCTGCAGGGCTACTCCCTGGCCTTTGCTCACTCACTCACTTCCTCCATGAGGCCCTCCTGCCCAACAGGCCCTCATTGCTCCAGGTTATTGTCATCCAGACAGACAGCTGCTCAGTCAATGTCCCCTGCAGAGGTCTAGTCGGGCCACCTGCACTCCCTACTGCATCCAGCAGAGGGCGCTGTGCAGCCCAGCAAAGAACACACAAAGCCCCATGGTCTGGGGGTCTCAGAGGCCTGGCATCATCCACACCCACTGGCACATGTCCCCCGTCCCCACACTGGGAGAGTCTCTCTCTCCCCTTGGGGTCTAGAGGGAGTGACAACCATGCCTCACAGTCCGGCCTCCTCCGACGCCCAGTGCAGAGGCTGCCCATGGTGGGCTGTGACGAGTTACAGGACTCCTGCCCACGGGGTCAAACCTGGACCTGGGCAGTCTGCGCCCAATTCTGCTCTCTCAGGGTGGGGCCTGGGGTCCTGGAGTCCCAGCTCCATCTTGACAGCTGACACGGGGGTGCTCAGGGAGGCTAAGCAACATGCCCAGGTCACTAGGCCAGGAGTGGACAGGCCAGGGCTCAGAGGAGTGACAGAATGGATGAGGGAATGAATGAATGAACAAATGAGAGAGCAAATAAATGCGGGCATAAACAGACGAGTGAGTGAGGAGTCCTCAGATCTCTGAGAGGGCTCCAGGGCAGTCCTCAGGGACAAGTGATGGGATGTGGCCCAAAGCTGAATGCCCACTGGGCATGAGGCCCCCAGCCCGCATTTGGGTGGGGGGAGCAGAGCAGGGCCAGGCTGGGGACACCCCTCGGGGGGGCCTGGCGGTGGGAGGCCTGTGACTGGGGACGGGCCACCCCTGCCGGAGCAGTGGAGACACTCGCTGACATCACACAGGGCGAAGTCTTGGTCAGACGGGCCCGCAGGACGCTGGGAGCCGGGCTGGGAGGGCTCACCACCCTCCGCCTGTCTGGACCATGGCTTTGAACCGCTTTCAAACGGTTCAGTCATGGCCGACAGAAACAGGGCAACGTACGCGTTGCATAGCAACCAAATCTCCTGCCTGTTGGATTTTGACCCAAGTAGAAAACAGGCAGGAACCCTGGTGGCGCAGTGGTTAAGAGCTCAGCTGCTAACCAAAAGGTCGGCAGTTCGAATCCACCAGCTGCTCCCTGGAAACCCTATGGGGCAGTCCTACTGTCCTATAGCGTTGCTATGAGTCGGAATAGACTCGACGGCAATGGGTTTGCTTTCGGTGTTTTTAGGGAAGAGGCAGCAGTGCCCCGCTCAAAGCTGGCATCCGACCTCGCCGCTGTGAGTGTGTGTCAGCCTCCACAGTCCTGCCAGTAACCCCATCTCCCGCATCAGGCTCCCCCACACGCTGCCCTGGTTTCCACTGGCCCTGGTCTGGACGTGCCTCCCCCACCTCTGACCCTGCACACCCAGCAGGGGAGGTGGCGGGAAGCAGCCGAGTCTTGGGACCAGGAGTCGGGGACCTCTGGCCAGGATGGAGCCCCCTGAGCGGGCAGGCTGTGTGCCCTTCTGTGGCCTCGGTTTCTCTGACTGTGCAGGGTGTGGGGAGGCCCAGACCCAGGCGCTGCAGAGCTGTGGGACCCCGGCAGGCCTTGCTCCTCTCCGTTCCTGGAGGACAAGTTGCCTCCCACCCACCCCACGCCCCCACGCGCGGGGCAGCCAGTGACAGGGAGCTAGAACCCGCTGTCAGGTGCACGGGGGCCGGGGGGGCGGGGCAGGAAGCAGCTTGAGTCAGGGGTCAAAAGGCCCCACGCTGGGCCCTCCACTCCTGGCTGTGCACCTCGGGCCCTCCTTCCTTCCTTCCTTCCTTCCTCCCTCCCTCTCCCTTCTCCCCAGTGCAGCAATGGTGACAGGTGTGACGCCAGGCAGTTACTCACCCATCACTGCTGACTCACCTCCCAGGTATCAAGGCCTCTTCAGCTCAGCGGAAGGAGGCCTTTGTGTCGAGAAGCGGATGCACGTCAGCGACCCCGAGGGAGCCAGGGGAGGGCCCCTCCTCAGAACGCCCCGTGTGTGCGAGGGGGCGGCCCTGGTGAACACTGACTGACCCCTGGGCCAGATGACTCGCATCCCTGGGGCTCTCAGCAGGCGGCCTGGCTGAACGCATTACCACTGAGAACGCGGCGGGCGCACAGGAGACCTGGCAAGGACACCTTGTGCCCTCGGTCACTCCAGCAGCACCCTGTGTTTCTGATCTAGCCCCCCTTTCCTCTGGCGGACTTCAGAGCACACCCCCCACACCAAGTCGTTTTAAATGGCGCAAACGGTTAAGTGCTCGACTGCTAGCCAAAAGGTCGGCTGTTTGAGTCCACCCAGAGGCACCTGGGAAGACAGGCCTGGCGGTCTGCTTCCGAAAAACCAGCCCTTGAAAACCCAACTCAGTGGCAACTAACAACATCTGACAGAGACTTCAAACCACAGCAAACATGCGTGTTAGGCCGCCAGCCTTAACACGGAGGCCCAAGCGTGTTCAATGTTCCTCGAGTGGCTGAAGACTGTCCTTTCTCAGCTGTTCAGGTCAAGCGTGGACTCAGCCGCGCGTGGCCTGTGGTTGATTCCCGGCGTCCTCCCATTCCGTGGCCACGAGGGTCTGGTGTTGGCCCGTGGAGGGGAGCCTGCTGAGCCCTCAGTGCCAGCACCACGCACTGAGGCCGGTGCTAACGCGCCTCCTGCCTCCTGGGGGGTGGTCTTGGAAACATCTGGGGTAATCAGCCAGCCGCCAAGGGCGAGGTGTCTAGTGAAGCCTCCGAGGGGACTGAGGTGACAGGAGCTGGCCGCGGAGAGGACAGGCAGGAACTCTCCAGGCTGAGGAGACACATGTGCAGAATCCCGGAGGCAGGATCCTGGGGAGGCCCAGGGGTGGAGAGGCGGCGGAAGGTTAGCAGCGGGTCTGGCAATGCCTGGGGAGGAAGGTGGGAGCCCTGGCTGCTGTGGGGCAGACTGACGGAGAGGGGGGCACACAGGGAGAAGCAGCCGGGGATGCAGACGGGGGATGGCAGGCTGGAGAACCCTGGTGGAAAACAGACACCTGACTGCAGGCTGCGCTCAAAACTTCGGGGGAGCCTGGTGAGAGGGGCAGGGTCAGCGCGGCTGTGCCTTCTATGCACATTAGAAGGGGCCCCCTATCACCTGAGGCTGGTGGTCCCTCAGAAAGGCCACGTGGCCAGCTCGAGGGGACACAGCTCACACTAGGGCCTGCTCAGCGCCCCCCCCCCCCGACTCCCATAACATCACCTTCTCCCTCTCCTCCTCTGGGGGCTTCCTGCTGTCACTGACCTTTCAGTCGCCCCCACGTCCTGATCACGAATCCCCTGGCCCGTGAGACTGATTTCCACAACTTGCACTCGGCCGGCCACGCTCATGGGGAAGGGCTGTGGGAGCCAGGGAGGGGGGAGGTGCAGAGAACTCTGGGGAGGAGGGAGGACGGCCCGAGAGGGTTTATACAGCAAAAGTGGGGACACAACCATCCCTTTGAAAGGCATCACAGTGACAGTTTGATCCCATTTATGAGCCGGGAAGCCAAGCCACCAGCCCACGGCACCAGTTAATGTCAGTAAATAAAATCCGATCAATAAGGAAACTCCATAAGCCCTTTACCACAGCTGGCGGCTGAGGGGCGGCTTGTCAGCCGAGGAAGGAGTGTGTCCCTTCAGAAGGGGAGGCACAGGGGTGCAGGCAGAGGGAGCACAGGGACAGCAGTGACCCCGGAAACAGCCCAGGCCACCGTGGCAGATGACAGGGAGCCAGGGTTCCTGGAGAGACGGGGCAGGAGGTTGAGGATTCCTGGCTGGAGGGCTGGTGGAAAGGGGGCGCTGTTCCTGCGGCCTCTTGGCTGCATCCAGGGGTGCACATTCACGTAGTGCCACCATAGTGCACGTGCTCACACACGCTTGGCACACCAACACACACTCGGCACACCAACACACACTCGGCACACCAACACACACTCGGCACACCAACACTCTCACATGCACACAAACCCATGCTGGGGCACACCAACACACGCTCGCATGCACACCAACACACGCTGCACACACCAACACACACTCAGCACACCAACACACACTCAGCACACCAACACTCTCACATGCACACAAACCCATGCTGGCGCACACCAACACACGCTCGCGTGCACACCAACACACGCTGCACACACCAACACACGCTCGCGTGCACATCAACACACACTTGCGCACACCAACACATGCTCAGATGCACAAAACATGCTCACACACACCAACACATGTTCATATTCACAGGAACATGCTTGTGCATGCCAACACACGCTCAGATGCACACCAATCTATGCTGGTGCACACCAACACACACTCACATACATACCAACCCATGCTGATGCACACCCACGTGTGCTAGTGCAGACCCACACACACTGGTGCACATCAACACACACTCACATGCACACCAACACACTTGGGCACACCAATACACACTCATGCACACCAACACACTCATGCACAGCACACTCAGATACACACCAACACAAGCTCACGTGCACAGTAACACACGTTTGTGCACAGGCTCACACACACCAAATGCTCACATGCACACCAGCACACATTCATAGGCACACCAACCCGTGGCACACACCAACATGCTCGTGCACACTCATATCACACATGTGCACACTCATGCACACCCTCACCTGTGCTTGCACGAACAACACAGTGGGCAGAGGGGACCTTCCATTACCTGGGCCTTTTGACAGCTAAGACAGAAGCTCCGGATTCCCTTCACTGTCTCAGCTGCAGTAAAGAGGGGGGTGAGGGCGTGCAGTGCGTGTGGGGTGAGGGCGTGCGGTGCATGTGGGGTGAGGGTGTGTGCTGTGTGGTATGAAGGGGCATACTGTGTGTCTTCTTGGCACACCTGAGCAGTCTCTAAGACGCTGAGCCCTGGGAAACACAGCACATGGGTGCACACGCTACCCCCGAGGCACAAAGAGGCTGACGGCAGAGCATCAGGACACAGAGGACGCAGGGCCAAGGCTCGGCAGAGGATTTATGACGACTGTGATGATGTCACCATCTTCACGCACACATGAAAGCAAGACACTCACGCTTCCACAGCACGGCTGTATTTCAGCGTCACCCTCTCGGCACTTGGGAAGATGAGGAGATGCAACCCAGCCATCTGCAAACCCAACGCCCTCCCTCAGTCCCGCTGACGCTCGCAGGCAAAGGCCTCGGGAACACAGCTGTCACGACGGGAACTCGGGCTGGAGCTCAAGGGCAAAGCAGTAGAAGAGCACAGAAAACACACCCATCCCGGACACTCGGGCCACTCTGCCGATACAGGGCTGCACGTGGTCACAGCTCCAAGCAGGCAATGACGCAGAGCTGAGCTAGCTCCTACAGGTGGCCCCCTTGCCCCCAGGCACCAGCAGTGTGCAGACAGCTGAGAGTGAGCTCAAACTCCGCTGGCAGCCTAAGCAGCGTGTCTTCTTGCTCCTCAGTGATTTCTGTGGAGACCTGGCAGAAATGTGTCAACCTGGCTGAACACCTGGCAGAAATGTGTCAACGGAAAGGCCGTGGTGCAGACTGTGGGGAATGTGGCCCCAGGCAGCAGCCCGCACAGAGCCCGACGCAGATGGGCCGGCAGGGCTGTCTCGGGGGATCTCCCCCAGAACGGCGGGGTCCAGCCCGACACCCCTGCTCTGGTGGGAAGCAGCGTCGCGTCCGCATGCAGCCTGCCAGCATCCCCGGGGTCAGACTCTGAGGGACAGGCTCTGTGGCCACATGGACTTACTTTCCAGATGATTCCAGCCACTGCCATCAGGTGGACTAAAGTGGGCACGTGTTGGTGTGCTGTGACCCCTGGGGACTCCCAGCCCCACAGCCTGCCCTTGGGCACCTCACTCAGGGGTGGCACCTGGAAGCAGGCCCAGCTCTCCGAGGGAAGGGAGGGGGACGTTGGGGGGCCCAGTGAGCCGGTGAGGTGCCTGCGGTACAGACGCTGCCAGCCCAGGAGCAGCTCTCCTCTCGTCTCCAGCCAGGCTCGGGGGCCCGGAACCGTAACGTGAGGACTCAGCCCCGCCCGTCCAGCCCCTGGCTCCAGCAGAGTGCAACGCTGGTGCCTTCCAGGTTTGGGTGAACTCTCCTCAATCATGTGATCTGACAGTAACACAGTAAAACCTCAGCTAACCGGATGACGCAAAGACGGACCGCTGAGTCACCGCGACTCTGCTCGGGCCAGCGCTCACCTTCCTGGCAGAGCCCTGCAGTGTCCTAGGGGCCTGCCACCTCAGGGAGCAGTCAGGGACACACACCCGCTCCAGCAGGAGCTCACAGGCGGCAACACGGGGCACGTGTCAGCTGTCGCTGTGCGCTGCCACAGACGTGGACGGCAGAGGGGTGCACGCGGAGGCCGTGCACACCCCAGAGCATTCCTGGGGCACTTCCGTCTTGACTGCAGCCCCGAGAGCGCTGTGCTTCCCCCTCGCCTGCCTCCGCCTCGCAAAGGCTGCATGGAGCACGTGCAGCTGGCCCAGCTCCTGGGGGGTGAAGCAGGGCTGTCTCTCTGCAAAGTCAAGGATGACGTTGAAGGAGGCGGCAGCCTTCTCCCAGATGCCCCTGCTCCCGCCTTCTGCGCCAGCTCCCTTGGCCTTTCCCGAATCACAGACCACCTGGGCCGGCTCTGCAGCGGCAACGCTGTGCTCAACCTCCTTCCCAGCTTCCGCCCGTTCTCCGCCCTCACTCTTCTGGAGCCTGCTGCTCGTGCGGGCCGGGCTGTCCTTCACAAGCTCGATAATGTGGGCCAGAGTCTTGCTCTGCAGCTGGGTCTGCGAGCGCTCGGCTCCCTCCTTCTCCGAGGAGCCGGTGGCAAACACGGCGGCAGGCCACAGCTTCCTCCACGCACGCCGCAGCACCGCGCTCGGGACGGCGCCCCAGGCACAGGCCACATTGAAGACAGCGTCGTGGATGCTGTGGCAGGTGTGGAAGTCCCGCAGGGTGACAGGGGGGTTGATGAAGCTCCTCATGAAGGCCCGCCGGACGCCCTGGTCCATGGGCTGGATCAGCGAGGACACGCCGGCGGGCAGGAAAATGCTGAAGATGTTGTCGGAGGCCAGCGTGGCCCCGGGCGGGTGTGCCCGCGCGCTGTCCAGCAGCAGGATGGCTTTGCCATCCTCGGGCAAGCCCACCGTCCGGAAGTGCTCCCTCACGGAGGGCACGAAGATGTGGTGGAACCAGTCGGAGAGGATCTCCTTGTCCACCCAGGCATGGCCCTGCGCCTGGTAGGCGATGGGCAGATGCTGGATGCCCTTGAGCGCCCGGGGGCCGCTGCACTTGCCAACCACCAGGGGCTTGACCTTGTGGGAGCCCGCGGCGTTGGCACACATGAGGACGGTCAGTCTGTCCTTGCTCTGCTTGAGGCCGGGTCCGGGGCCCCCCTCTGGCATGGGGTGGGGCAGGCAGTGCCAGAAAAGCCCCGTCTCGTCTGCATTGTACAGCTGCTCGGGGGAGAGCCCGTGCTCGGCCACCAGGCTTCGGAAGAACCCGCAGAACTGCTCGGCGGCCTGGCGGTCGGCCACCTGCTTCTCGCCGGACGCGTCCAGCTTCTTGATGCCGTGCCGGGCCTTGAAGCGCCAGAGCCAGCCGCCGGAGAAGACGCAGGGCTCGGTGAGCTGCATCTGCTCGTAGAAGTCCTTGGCCTTCTCGATGAGCATGGGGCCCGAGACGGGCACGCCCTCGGCACGCTTCACCAGGAACCACTCATACAGCACACGGTCCAGGTGCTCCAGCTTCGGCGTGTGCAGCGTGCGCCGGTGCTCCAGTGCCTGGTTGGAGTCGGAGTTGGCGAAGAAGCGCAGCAGCTGGGCCTTGTGGGCCTTGATGTCATAGAGGGTGGACATGCCCACGTTGTACTCCTGCATCAGCGCCTTGCGGCTCTCGCCCTTCTCCAGGCGCGCACAGATGTCAATCTTCTCCTTCAGGGTCAGCACCACCCGCTTCCGCTTCTCCCCCCGGCCCTTCCCGGCGGGCAGCTTGGAGGCCATGTGGGGGCCGGCCAGCCCCGGAGCAGAGGAGAAACGCCCGGCCGGGCTGCCGCGAGCCACCGCCCGTCCCGGTGGGCTTCTGGCCCCTCCTGCCCTGTCCTCCTGCTCCCCAACTTGCCCCAGGCTCTCTGACCCTCTGCCCGCCCAGCCACCGCTCCTGCCTGGCCCACACACCTCAGCTTCCCTGTCTCCCGTGCTCTGGCACGCGCAGCCTCGGCCCCTAGCCAAGGGGCTGCTCGAGGTCTTCTCTCCAGGACAGGTGTCCAGTGACACGCCGCCCTTGGACTCCTCTGCAGACAGTGGTGACAGCTCTCCCGACTCGGCCTGCAGCTTCTCCCCTCAAAGCAGACCAGGCAGCGGCCAGTCCCCAGTGGACGGGTTTCTGGTTTGTCCAGGTTCCCCTGTACCCGCTGAGGGTGACTCTCCAGGCCCAGAGTGTGGTCTCGAACACACAGCACTTTATGAACTAGAAAGCAGAAGGGGGAAGGGAAAGACAAAGGTCACGGAGGGGAGACCTCGGACATTCGGGAGCGTCGCCCGAGACAGAAGTGTCGCAGAGACAATGAACGCCGGCGACACACTGGTGCCGCCAGGACAGCAGCCCCAGCGACCCCGCGCCGCCCGGCGAAGAGGCCTGGCCCTGTCCCGCCGCTGAGCAGGACACACGGACACCAGGCAGCTCCCCCAGCCCACCTCCCTCCCAAGCCCTTGTTTTGGCTGCTTCTTCCGATGTCACGCAGTGGGAAAAGCCAGACTTCCTGTAAATGACACACAAAAATGGAGCCCTTTGGGGCCACGACCCAGGAGGAAAGGAAAATCCATTCAAACGTAGCCGGAGCCCCACAGACAGACCCTTATCTGCCACAAGTGGGCTGCGGGCACGTCCTTCCACCCTCCTGGGTCAGTTTCCCCGGAGGCTCTCACATTCTACTTTCCGAGCGTGGCTCCATGACGGGGCACTGCTTGCCCTTCGGGGCACAGAAGGACAATAAAGGCCACAATCCCCTCAAGGAGGCTTTCCCTAGGAAACCACCGCAGAGAAACAGAGGATACGCAGACCCCTGCGGAATCCCATGGGAGCTCGGGCAGGACCGCCTCTAAGCACAGAGGGAAGAGGCCCAGGGGCTTCCTGGAGGAGGCTCAGCAGCTGGGAGGGGCTGGCATGGCTGTTTTTGCGGCTCAACATGCAGACGTGTGCAGAGCGATCCAAGGTGCCCGCAGACCTTGCTGCGCGGCTCCCAAGACATAAAACTGCCCTTAAAAATGAAATTCAAGATTCTGCTGGCATCAAGACGTGAATTACAGCAACAACAAGACGAAATTCAGATAATAGTCGTGCAAACAATTTCAGCCGAAAAGGGAACACAGCCCTACACGGCGAGACAAGTGAAGGTGGGTTCCAGCCTTGCTACTTCAAGGGCAGCACGGATACCCTACGGCCTGTGAACATGGGTTCGGACATATTATTCCTCTGTCCCCAAGAGATACACGGAGAGTTGGGGGTTGGGGGGATAACAGGACAGAGATGGGGCCAGGGAGAAAAGCGAGAGGCATTCACCACCCACATCTCAACTCATTCCTGGGGGAAGGGAAGGGTACTTCCTTCAAAAAGACCCTGAGAAACTTAAGGGAAGGAGGTAAGAAACCACCTTTCCATGGTGGTGGTGCGTGTCGGGGGGATATCAGGGACAAATGTTCAAAAAACAAGTATTCTGGACACTGGGGCGGAGATGAATTTGAGAGTCTTGAGGGGCAAGAAAGATCAGGGGGTCCTTCAGTACCGGGCAGACACATCAGGAGCACGCATTTTACAGGGAGACTTTGCCTGGAGGAGGGCGCGGCAGTTACAAAAACAGATCCTTCTCTTTGTGGAGGAGGGTCCCAGACATTTGAGCGAAGGCAATGTGGAAGCAGTGACAAGTCTTGGGGTACTGAACAGGCTTGTCTGTAGGGTGCTTCTATCCCCGGGACCATGTTTGGGGGTAGAAGCTCAGTTTGGGGCCAGGACTAAAAAGAAAAAGAGCAGAGTCTCAGCGTGGTTTCTCTGGGGAAAAGCATCCCATGACTTGTTCTTGTCAAGCCCAGGAAAGATCCCGACTGGGGGCATCAAGGCCAAGCAGTGTTGAGGGGTCGGGTCGGGGAGTACACTCGATTTTGGGGAGCCCCAGGAAAGGATCTGGCGACTAGAAGTTCAGAGACAGATCCCAGGTTGAGGAGGGGCAGGGGCGGGAAGCAGAGGATTTTCGAGGGCCTCCAAGCCCAAAGCTCGGGGGGCGGTGAGTCCCCGCGGGATACGGTTTCCCTCCCCGGGAGGGGGCGCTGCTGCCCGGG
>NW_004444121.1:3351209-3360694 GCF_000243295.1 Trichechus manatus latirostris
CCCGGCCCCGGCGCCGCCCGCTCAGCCGCGGGAGCGAAGACAGAGAGAGCGGCCGCCCGACCCGCCCGGCGCCCCGGGCCTTAGACCCCACTCACCCTCCGGACCCCGAGCCGCCACCACTGGCCGGAAGTGCCATCCGCTCTGCCCTCCGCCCGTCCGCTCCTCTCCGCTTTCCCCCACGCCACTTCCGGGGACACTCTAAGCACGCTGGAGGACTCGTCCTCTCGGTGGCGTCTGGAAAGGTGAGCCCTTGGAAGAGGCGAAGGAGCCCTGGTGGCGCCGTGGTTAAAGCGCTCGGCTGCTAGCCGAAAGGTGACGGTTGGAACACACCAGCTGCTCCGCGGGAGAAGAATGTGTCAGTCTGCTTCTGTAAAGATTAAACCCCACATAGCGACCCAACGGAACAGAGCAAAACTGCCCCATAGGGTTTCCAAGAGCGGCTGGTGGATTCGAACTGCCGAGCCTTTTTTGGTTTGCAGCCATAGCTCTTAACCACTAGGCCACCAGGGCTCCCCGCAAACATTACAGCCTTGGGAACCCTATGGGCAGTTCTACTCTGTCCTATAGGGTCGGTATGAGTCTAATCCTGCCTCATTAACATCATAGAGGTAGAATTTACAACACAAGAAAATCACATCAGATGACAAAATGGTGGACAATCACACACACTGGGAATCATGGCCTAGCCAAGTTGACACACATTTTTGGGGGACACAATTCAATCCATGACAGTGAGGTTGGCATGGAGCGGGCTGACCCCCAGGATGCATGGGGCTCCCAGCACCCCTCTGTGACCCTCGGGCTCAACTCAAGGACTGAATCCACTCTGCACCGGTGGCAGAGGGAGGAGTCGGAAGGAAGAGAAAAGGAGGAAGAAATACACTGGTGTCTCCTGGGGCTGCACTGAGGGTGCTGCCCGCAACCACCCCCATCCACAGCATCAAGCCCCCAGCCCACGCCTGGACCACCTGGTAGCCTCCGTCCTCACTGGCCTCCCACCCCCATCTTCAGCCAGCGTGGCTGAATTAGGCTGGGTTCTCTAGTGGAGCAAAACCAGTGAAGTGTCTATACATGTATACAGGGAGAGATATTTACATCAAGGAAATGGCTCACGAGGTTATAGAGGCTGGAAAGTCCCAAGTCCATGGGTTGGGCTGGAGGCTTCTCCTGATTCATGTAGCTGCAGGAGCTGCTGAAC
Source organism: Trichechus manatus latirostris (assembly GCF_000243295.1). Lineage (NCBI taxonomy): Eukaryota > Metazoa > Chordata > Mammalia > Sirenia > Trichechidae > Trichechus > Trichechus manatus. The sequence continues at coordinate 3,352,408 of NW_004444121.1, forward strand.
CCAAGATTGGCAGGTAAGCTGCTAGCTCAAGTCCCAAGAACCAGCGGTCAGATGAACAGGAGCCGGCTGCAGGATCCAGAGTGAGTAAAAGCCCATGAGCCTTGCCAGAAAGTTCACCTATATTGGATGCAGACCACACCCCCAAGAAAACTCCCTTTCAATTGATTGGCTATTCACAGCAGATCCTATCATGCAGGTGATCGCATTATATCAGATCTCATCACGGAGGTGATTACATCATGATAGGACTGCCAGACTATATCATAACTGCCAAACCCCTGAGAATCATGGCCCAGCAAAGTGGACACACAACTTTAAACATCACGGTCCACCCATTGTTAACTTGGCACCTGTACACATCTCCTTAAACCACACATAATCTCTGAATAAAGACAATGAGAAAGTCATACTTGCACCTAACATGATGCAATTAACATGCGTACAACCGAAAACACACGAGGCCTGTTTACATCTTATATTTTATGAATGAAGAAAATAAAAATATTTGATGTACACATATAAGGAAGAAATACTCACAACAATTACAGTCTTCATTTCTGCAACTGCTCACGTGGTCGTAACTGGTACTTAGAACTATCTTCTTCCACCACCCATTCTGTATTCCGTTTGCCCTCAGCAAGCACCTCAGTTGGTCGTGGTTCTTTGCCTGGTGGGGTGACCCAAATCTTCATTCCTGAAGAGTCTAGTCCATGAGTAGTCACGTCAGAGTTGGGCTGCTGTAGTTTTCCATTGACTTTAATCACAGGGCAGGGTAGTACTAAGAGATGCCCTGGGGGATCTCCTGCATTCCAGACATGCTCTTCCTTACTTTCATTATGTAATATCAATCCAAATCCAGGTGGCGTTCTTAACTTCCAGTTCAGTGAAATCAAGGACATGTCTCCAGGTGGGAGCATTCCTCCCTTTGGGACTAAGACCTGCTAGACCCACAGAGCATAGGGTTGTGGGGACAGGAAGCAAAAATTTTGCTAGTGGGTCACCAGGGGTTATAGTGAGTGATGCACTCCCATTTCCACCCTTGATTCCTGGACCCATGAATCCTGGCTATGGGAGAAACAGCACCATATATTGGACACTGGTTTAGAGCATATACAGCCTCCTGGAGAACATCACCCCAACCCTACAAGGTATTGCCATCTAACTGGCACCATAATTATGTCTTTAGAAAGCCATTCCATTGTTTTATCAAGCCAGCTGCTTCAGGATGATGGGGAACACAGTAAAACCAGTGAATTCCATGAGCATGGGCCCACTGCCACACTTCATTTGCTGTGAAGTGAGTCCCTTGCTGCAAGGCAATGCTGTATGGGATACCATGATGGTGAATAAGGCATTCTGTAAGTCCACGGATGGTAGTTTTGGCAAAAACATTGTGTGCAGGGAAGGCAAATCCATATCCAGAGTAAGTGTCTGTTCCAGTAAGAACAAAATGCTTTCCTCTCCATGATGGAAGTGGTCCAGTGTAATCAGCCTGCCACCAGGTTCCTGGCTGATCATTTTGAGTGATGGTGCTGTATTGGGGGCTCACTGTTGGTCTCTGCTGCTGGCAGATTGGGTACCCAGCAGTGGCTGTAGCCAAGTCAGCCTTGGTGAGTGGAAGTCCGTGTTTTGAGCCAATGCATAATCTCCATCCCTGCCACCATGACCACTTTTTTTATAAGCCCATTGGGCAATGACGGGAGTGACTGGGGAAAGAGGATGAGTGGTTTCCACAGAACGCGTCATCCTATCCAGTTGATTGTTAAAATCCTCCTCTGCGGAGGTCACCCTTTGGTGAGCATTCACATGAGACAGAAATATCTTCACTTCTTTGGCCCATTCAGAGAGGTCTATCCACATACCTGTTCCCCATACCTCCTTGTCTCCAGTTTTCCAATCATGTTCCTTTCAAGTCCCTGACCATCCAGCTAAACCATTGGCCACAGCCCATGAATCAGTATACAATTGCACATCTGGCCATTCCTCCTTCTAAGCAAAGTGAACTATAAGGTGCACTGCTCAAAGTTCTGCCCATTGGGAGAATTTCTCTTCACCACTATCCTTCAGGGAGGTCCCAGAAAGGGACTGTAGTGCTGCCGCTGTCCACTTTGGAGCAGTGCCTGCAAATCTCACAGGACCATCTGTAAACCAGGCACAAGTTTTCTCTTTCTTAGTCAACTGATCATAAAGAACTCTCCATGAGGCCATTGGTGCAGGCTGGGAGAGGGCAGGTAATGTGACAGGAGTGGAGATCATGGGCATTTGGACCACTTCATCATGCAACTTACTTGTGCCTTCAGGTGCTGCTCAGGCCCAAGCGCATATATATCACTTCCTTTTAAGGATGGAGTGCTGCTGTGCATGTCCAACTTTATGGCTCTGTGGGTCAGACAACATCCAGTTCATGATGGGCAGCCCAGGACACATGGTGATTTGGTGTCCCATGGTTAAGTGTTCTGTCTCTACTAAGGCCCAATAACAACCCAAAAGCTGTTTCTCAAAAGGACAGCAGTTATCTGCAAAGTACGGCAGGGCTTTCCTCCAAAATTCTAAGGATCTGTGCTGTGATTCACCGATAGGGACCTTCCAAAGGCATCAAACAGCATCTCTATCTGCCACTGACACTTCAAGCACCATTTGATCAGCTGGATCATGTGGCCCAAGAGGCAGAGCCACTTGCACGGCAGCCTGCACCTGTTGCAGAGCCTTCTCTTGGTCTGGGCCCCAATCAAAACTAGCAGCTTTTTGAGTCACTTGATAAATAGACTGGAGTTGCACACCCAAATAAGGGATATGTTGCCTCCAAAATCCAAAGAGGCCCACTAGATGTTGTGCCTCCTTTTTAGTTGTGGGAGGGGCCAGATGAAATTACTTATCCTTCATTTTAGGAGGAATATCTCAACCTGCCCCACACCACCAGATCCCTAGAAATTTCACTGAGATGGAAGGCACCTGAATTTTTGTCAGAATAATTTCTCACTGTCTAGGACTCAAGTGTTTTACCAATAAATCCAGAGTCATTGACACTTCTTCCTTACTATGTCCAGTAAGCATAATATCATCAATGTAATGGACCAGTGTGACATCCTGGGGAAGGGAAAGGCGATCAAAGTCCCCTGGGACAAAATTATGACATAGGGCTAGAGAGTTGATATCCCCCTGAGGTTGGACACTGAAGGTGTATTGCTGGCCTTTCCAGAGGAAGGCAAACTGCTTCTGATGCTCCTTCAAAACAGGTATGGAGAAAAAGGCATCAGGCAGATCAACAGCTGCATACCAGGTACCAGGAGATGTATTAATTTGCTCAAACAACAAAACTACGTCTGGAACAGCAGCTGCAATTACAGTCACCAGCTGGTTATGTTTTCTGTAAGCCACTGTTATTCTCCAAGATCCATCTGTTTTTAGTACAGGCCAAATAGGCAAGTTGAGTGGGGATGTGGTGGGAATCACCACCCCGGCATCCTTCAAGTCCTTGATAGTGGCAGTAATCTCTGCAATCCCTCCAGGAATGTGGTATTGCTTTTGGTTCACTATCTTCCTAGGTAGGGGCAGTTCTAATGGCTTCCACTTGGCTTTTCCTACCATAATAGCCCTTACTCTATTTGTCAGGGATCCAGTGTGGGAGTTCTGCCAGTTGCTGAGAATATCCATTCCAATTACACATTCTGGAACTGGGGAAATCACTACAGGACGTGTTTGGGGACCCACTGTACCTACTGTGAGATGGACTTGAGCTAAGAGTCCATTAATAACCTGACCTCCATATGCCCCCACTCTGACTGGTGGGCCACAGTGACGTTCTGGGTCTCCTGGAATTAGTGTCAGTTCAGAGCCAGTATCCAGTAATCCTCAAAAAGTCTGATTATTTCCTTTTCCCCAATGAACAGTCACTCTCGTAAAAGGCTGGAGGTTCCTTTGAGGAAGGCTAGGAGAAAGGTTAACAGTATAAATTTTAGCCAGTGTATTGGAGTCCTTCAGGGGGACCTGGCCTCCCCTTCATTCAAGGGATTGTGGGTGTGTAATGTCACTCAAGTCTGGGAATTGATTGAGAGGCTATGACTCTCTATTCTAGTGATTTGAGTTAGACTGCTGTTCACTTGAGCTATAATTCTTCCATCTGTACAGATAAAGTAAATATTTAGTAGATTTCCTATCTATTTCACTCCTAGGGACACCATGACTAAGTAGCCAACGCCATGAGTCCATACGAGTCAGACTATTCTGATTACAGCTTTGAGTCCACGGTCCATTACGGTAACCACACCCACCTTGTCTTTGTTGATTGAGTGCCACCACTTGGCCCCTACCACCACCGGGTCCAATCAGCCCCATTGTAGTTAAGGTTACCCAAAGCACGTCCTGCTTGGTGTGGCTTCCCATCAATAAAGACACACCGAGGTGCAGAGGGAGGAAGAGCATTTATTATGAGTGTGCAGACAAAGAGCAAGGAGGTGTCTACCTCAAATCAAGTTCCCTGAACAAAAGGAGGCAGAACCTTTTATACTGTCTCTCACAAGGAAGTGCATACAAACATTATGGACTACATAGGTTATCATGGCGTGCAGGAGCCGTTAAGACAAATTGCATCGTTTTCTTTGGCATGTAGGCTAGCAAACTGGGTTTGACTGGCTTGAGCCACACGCAGCGCTTTGAGGACAATGGACAAATTCCTTTTGGTCTGAACAGCTGCTAATTGAGCCACACTCAGTGCTATCATTTAAGATTTTGTTTAATAATGGATAGGAGGAACAGGTCTTCCTTGATAATGGCTAAGCAGCTCCTGGCTGCATTGGCTGTCATTAGGGCAGATCCCGCTGTCAACTCTGATTTACATAAAATAGCAACCACAGCTGTCTTCAAGGATACTGGGGCTCCCTTCACAAATTTGTTCCTCACCGCTGTGGTAAAAGGTGTGTCCTCTGGGCACTCCGTGGGTGGGTCTGTGGGTCTAACCTGATAAATCCACTCTAACATGCCAACTTCCCTAAGCCTTTAGATTCCTTCCTCTACAGTATACCAAGGCAGGTCTGGTACTTCAGCTTGGTTTAGTGTAGGCCACTGCGTAATCGATGCTTCAGCAAACCATCCAAATAAGCTATTAGATCCTTTCCTAACCTCTTGAGCTGAAACACTGAATAAAGGATCTGTGCTCAGTGGGCCCATATCAATAAATTCAGACTGATCCATCTTTATGTTCCTTGCACCGTTATCCCACACCCTTAATAGCCATTCCCACACGTATTTCTCAGGTTTCTATCTGTACATATTAGAAAAGTCAAGCAGTTCTTTTGGAGTGTAGTGTACCTCCTCCTGGGTCACACTTTGTACTTCACCTTTTGGGGCTCGCTGGGACTTAAGTCTAGTTATAGGTCTAGAAGCAAAAATGGGTGGTGGGGATGGGTCCTGGGAACATTCAGCACTGTCTTGTAAGGCATCTGCCTCAGGCGATGCCCCAGGCAATGACTTAGACAAAGCCTCTTCAGACACTGCTGGGGTGATCATCTCATCAGACACAGCTGAGGTCATCTCATCAGACACAGCTGGGGTGATCTCATCAGACACAGCTGGGGTGATCTCATCAGATGGGTATGGAGAGGCTACTAATTTACTGGGGATGGTGGCTTAGCCATCAAAGATAGAGTAATCTCTTCATATGGGAGTGAGCGGGCTGGTTCTGTTGGCAGGAGTGATTCAACAGAATTTAGGGGCTCAGTGTTGCCACATTCCTGATTATCTGCCAATTTGTCCCCATCCCAAGTTTCAGGATCCCATTTCTTCCCAGTCAGTGCCCTCACTTTAACTTCAGACACCTCTCGAGTTTGAGAATTCAGTTGACGTAATTAAGCCACTCTTACAATAAGACTCTGGGTTTGGTTTTCGGCAATATCAGCTCTGTTACTACAAGAAATAAGACTTTCTTTCAGGGCAGAAGTGGACAATTTGAGGTTGTTCATGCAGTGCTTGAGCTGTGACTCTGAAGCCCTGAGCTCATCTCTTTCTTTCACCAGATTGTCTAGTGAAAGTAGGACCAACAACCAGCTTCCTCATACTTCTCATGATGACAAAATTGTAGAAAAGTATCAACCGTGATCACCCAGAGCCTTGCTTTTCACCCATACCTGATCTACTGGTGGTGATATTTTGTGTATTTCTATTGACACCTCATGCCATGGATTAGCAGTGCCCTCTTTACTGCTGGAAGAAGAGTCATCAACACCTTTAAGACTAACCAGACTTGAGAACCAGTTTAGAAAAGTTATCCTTACAATTTTGTTTCTTTAGAACCATTCTTGGTACCAAATGTCTTAGGCTGGGTTCTCTAGAGAAGCAAAACCAGTGAAGCGTCTACAAACACACACACACACACACACACACACACACACACACACATTTAGAGAAAGAGAGAGAGATTTATATCAAGGAAATGGCTCACACGGTTGTAGAGGCTGGAAAATCCCAAGTCCATGGGTCAGACATCTGGCTGGAGGCTTCTCCTGACTCACATAGCTGCAGGAGCTGGTGAACCCAAGATCGGCAGGCAAGGCAGCAGGTAAGCTGCTAGCTCAGGTCGCAAGAACTGGAGTTCAGAACAGGAGCCAGCAGCAGGATCCAGAGCAAGCAAAAGTCCACGAGCCTTGCCAGAAAGTCTACCTGTATTGGAAGCAGGCCACACCTCCAAGGAAACTCCCTTTCAACTGATTGGCTACTCACAGCAGATCCCATCATGAACGTGATTACATCATCATACAGCTGCCAACCTACATCATAACTTCCAAACCTCTGAGAATCATGGCCAGGCAAGTTGACACACAGCCTTAACAATCACAGCGGGCTTTAGAAGGGGTGTCGGACCAGGTCACCCAGCGCACCCCTGGTAAAGCCATCTCCACACGAGCACAACTCTGGCCTCACTGTCTCCGCTCCAGCCCGCAGCCCACCCCACCGTGGGGCCTCCCTACGTGCTGGTCCCTCTCAGCTTCATGCTTTGCCTGGAGTTGGCTGGGCCCAGGTGGTGCCCTCAACTAGTTCTGGATCCCCTGGGTGGGAGAATCTGCCAGCCAGCCCTACCTCAGAAAATGTGTGAGGGAGACAGGTCTCCCACAGGAAAGGGGGCTTTGCCAGAGGGTACCTGTGAAACAGGAGCCCTGGTGGTGCAGCTGTTAAGTGCAGTTGCTAACTGAAAGTTTGGCAGTTTGAATCCAAGAGCCACTCCGAGGGGAAAAGATGTGGCAATTGGCTTCCGTAAAGATTACAGCCTTGAAAGCCTTATGAGGCAGTCCTACTCTGTCCTATAGGGCTGCTATGAGTCGCAGTCAACTCCATGGCAACGAGTCTGTTTTTTTGTTATTTGGTTCCACTTGTGAAGCCCATGCCCAGCAGGCCGGGGGGCTCTTCGGCGTGCTGAGGGGACAGGGACAGGGAGGGACAGCCCTGAGAGGCTGAGAAGCCAGGGCGTGGTGGCTGGGGGCCGATGCAGGGGGGAGGGGAGGAGAGGTAGTGCCAGTGAACCTCTCGGCCTGGTGGGAGGGAGCAGGTTTGGGCCAGGGCCGCAGATGGCCCATAGAGCACCTTCGTGAGAACCAGGAGAAGGTAGCTCTCAGGTCCACAGCTCCTCAGCCTGCAGCTTGGGGACCGGCAGGGCCCTCGGGGGAAGTCGGGGAGGGGCTAGAGCCCCCGTGGCTGGATTTAGCCCCCAAGGGATTCAGTGCTCCCAACCCACACACACTCACAGATGCACACTCGCACACTGACACACACACTCACAGATGCACACTCACACATGCACACTCACACACACTCACAGATGCACACTGACACACACACTCACATGCTCACACACACTCACAGATGCACACTCGCACACACACTCACAGATGCACACTCACACTCACAGATGCATTCTCACACACACTCACAGATGCACACTCACACTCACAGATGCACACTCACACTCTCACACATACTCTCATACATTCACATGCACAAACACACTCTCCCACAAACATACACACTCATACACACACACTCCCACAAACACACTCACACTCATACACACACTCTCCCACATACACACACTCCCACAAATATACACACTCATACACACACTCTCCCACAAACATACACACTCATACACACACACTCCCACAAACATACACTCACAAATATGATGTGCACACACTCTCCCACACATACACACACATTCATATTCACACACAGTCTCCGATAAACATACACACACTGACAAGTATGATGAGCACACACTCTCCCACAAACACATATGCAC
>NW_004444121.1:3361052-3363807 GCF_000243295.1 Trichechus manatus latirostris
CCCGCAAACACATATACACGCGCTCATATTCACCCACGCACACTCTCCCGCAAACGCATATACACGCGCTCATATTCACACACGCACACTCTCCCACAAGCATACCCACATGCACACACAGATGCATACTCACATACTCTCATATATTCACACACAAACACACTCTCTCGGAAACACATACACACACTCACACATACGACACACACACACACGCTTGCACACATGACCATAATTTCCAGGACCCAAAACGGGGTCGTGTGATCTCACCGAGCGTGGGCCATCCTGAGTTGTGAACGCATCATTTCTTCAAAGACAAAGGTCTACGGAAGTATAGGGTGGAAGCAGGTGCGGTTTTGCCAACAACATGCTGTCTTTATCTTTCACAATTGACTCTGCATGAAATAAGGAATTCATCCAAAAACAAGGGCATCGGTCGCTGTGCAATTCGAATGTGGGCCACATGTGCCCCACGAAGTCTGTTGGGAAGGACTCCCTGTGAGGTGGGGTGTGCCCCCAGAAGGCCCTCCTGCCCTCCCTCCTGGGCCTGGCCCCTGTGGTCATCCCACGCCCCTTTCCTGCTACTCATCCTGGCCAGAAAGCTGAGCAGGAGACAGGAAACCCCAGCTGTGTGGTTGTTAGGAACCGCTGGTTCGGACTCACAGTGACCCTGTATACAACAGAATGAAACACTGCCTGGTCCTGCGCCATCCTCACAATCAGCTCTGTGAACGGGCAGGATTTCCAGGGTACCCAACTGGTGTGGGCCCACAGGGTGCTCAGAGTGGGGGGGGGCCAGGAGAACAGGAAAATCTGGAGTCCTAGGAGGTGACCACAGAGCAGAGAGGACTGGCGGGGGGGTAAGGGCGAGTCGCACAGCAGCACACGCAGGCCCGTCCACGGCACGGGGGGGTAAGGGCGAGTCGCACGGCAGCACACGCAGGCCCGTCCACGGCACGGGGGGGTAAGGGCGAGTTGCACGGCAGCACACGCAGGCCCGTCCACGGCACGGGGGCGGGGAGGTGTTGCGAGCTGTCGTGTTCCCTTTGTGACAGACCCACTGGAAAATGGGACTGCCAGCAGATCCCAGCTCAGATTCGGCCCAGGGACTGAACTCAGTGTGTGCCCAAGGTGTGAATGCGGGACAGGGCTGAGTGTGGCCAGGGTCAGGCTCCGTTAATGGCTAGGATCAGGGTTCAGTATGACCGGGACAGGGTTCCTTCTCTATGAGCAAGGTCAGAACGCAGTTTGTGACTAGGGTGATTGTTCAGGGTGACCAGGATGAGGGCTCAGTGATCAGGATCAGGAATCAGTATGACCAGGATCACGGCTCCATCAGTAACCAGAGTTGGCCCCAGGGTCAGGGTTTAGTGTGTGACTAGGATTTGGGGTGTGACCAAGGTCAGGGTTCAGGCTGTGGCCGGGATCAGGGCACATTTGGTGACCATGGTCAGGGTTCAGACAGGGACCATAGTGAGACTCAGTTTGGGGTTCAGGTAAGAGCGCAGACTGTGGCCAGGATGGGCTTCATGCCTGACTCTTGGGAGTTATCGCTGCCGGGGACCCCAATACTGGAGCACCCAAGCCACGGCCATTGGGCTGTCCTAGACCTGGCTTTCTTGCTCTTGGCACTACTGACGTCTGGGCTGGACAATTCTCTGCCCCAGGGGGCTTCCCGTGCACCGCAGGATGAGGAACAGGTTCCTGTATGCTCCCTGCCCCAGGAGGCCTCCCGTGCACCAAACGGTGCAGAACAGGTTCCTGTATACTCCCCGCTAGATACCTGCAGCCACCCCCAGTAGTGACAACCAAAAATGTCTCCAGACCTTTCCAAACATCCCTGGGGACAGAGTGGCCCCCAGTGAGAACCATTGCCTAGAGCAGTCACTTCATATCACACCAGGTCGACAAACATTTGCATGCCGGTAAATATTTGCTGAGTGAGTGTTCCCGGCTGGCGCTGGGTGTTGGGTGCCCTGAATACAAGGACATGGGGACGCATTACCCGTAAGCAAGGTACACCCAGGCTTACTTATGCTTACTTACTAATCTGTAGTGCACAATTTCACTTCTTTTTCACCACATCAGATTAGTAAATAAACACACTTAAGCCCTGCGTACCGTGCTTACTGGTTAATCCGCCCTTGCAAGGACAGATAAGGATGGCTCACAGGACATGGGGGGTCAGGCAGACCGGCACCCACACACAGAAACAGGAAAGACACATTTTAATAACCAGGGGATGGGGCTCACGGGACCATGGGCTGGAGCAAGGTGTTCAGAGAGAAAGTCCAAAGCGGGCAGAGTGGGCAAGAAAGGCGCCCCAGGTGTGTGCGTGGAAGGGCAATCTCACCCCCGGGACCTGGAACAGCCCCTGGCCCTGTCTGGGCCCCAGTCTCCTCACCTGCCGAAGGAGGTGGGGCAGGTGTCAAGGAGCTGGGCAGGGAGACCCCAGAGGGCCAGGAGATCTGAGGCCCCAGGTGGGCAGCTCATGGGTTGACTTGTCCACGGTGCCCCCTCCCTGAGTGCCTGGCACCTCCACGACCTCTGACACCTCCACGACCTCTGACTTCAGGCCACCAAGTTTCTCACGTCACCCCTGACTGGGTGGTTTGAGGCCAGACCCCTGCCCTATAAAATTGGGGTGACGCTCCTGCAGGCAGACAAAGAGTCTGTGACACAGCCACTGCCAGTGGGAGTTACCCATCCAGTCGGTCTCCCAGGACACAGAGCAGGTAGCTGGGGGTCTGTGGGCCCA
>NW_004444121.1:3364723-3373181 GCF_000243295.1 Trichechus manatus latirostris
CTCCCAGGACACAGAGCAGGTAGCTGGAAGTCTGCGGGCCCATAGAGACTGCCCAGTCTCCCAGGACACAGAGCAGGTAGCTGGGTGTCTGTGGGCCCACAGAGACTGCCCAGTCTCCTGGGACACAGAGCAGGTGGCCGGGGTTCTGGGGGCACACAGAGACTGCCCAGCCTCCCGGGACACAGAGCAGGTGGCGAGGGGCCTGGGGGCCCAGAGAGACTGACCAGCTAGTGCTCAGCCTCCCGGGAAACAGAGCAGGTGGCAAAGGGTCTGGGGGATCACAGAGGCTGGTCAGCTGGTGCTCAGCCTCCTGGGACACAGAACAGGTGGCGAGGGGTCTGGGGGATCACAAAGGCTGGTCAGCTGGTGCTCAGCCACCCTCCACCCCCTCTGCTGCAGAGGTGGCACAGCGGAGAGCTGCAGTTCCCGGCTCCCTTGCAGCTAGCTGCCGCTCCCAGTGCTGAGTAGTGGGGATGAAGCAAGAGACTGAGGGCAGAGCGTTCGGCCCAGGCCTGGCCCACACTAAATGCTCGCTACACTCGAGCCTGTGGCTGTGCCAGCTTCTCCCTCAACTGCTGGCCACCTCCCCAGGGAAGGGTCTCGACCCCAGACGGGACCAGCTCCCGTCCCAGGGCACCTCTCTCGGCCAGCGATTTTGCGCTTCTGTAGTTTTGCAGGGAAACCCTGGTGGCACAGTGGTTAAAAGCTACGGCTGCTAACCAAAAGGTCAGCAGTTTGAATCCACCAGGTGCTCCTTGGCAACTCTGTGGGGCAGTTCTACTCTGTCCTGTAGGGTCGCTATGAATCAGAATTGGAATCGGCTTGACAGCCATGGGCGGTGGTGGTGGAGTTTTGCAGACTCAGTTTGATTGGTGCTGAAAACTCTGTAGGGCTGGGTGAATGCCTGTGGCCCTTGGGCTGTAAGCCCAGCGGGTTGCCCTCAGGCACGGGGTACATGCTTGACCCTGGGAGGCAGTCCCTCATGCTGGTGGTGTGAGGGCCTTCCAGTCCTGGCCCTAGGGGTGACTGAGAAATGGCCCAGTGGTGCCTGAGGACGACATCCGGCATCCAGGGAGGGGCCCCGCCCTGGGCGGGCTCTGCTTGGATGAGGTGGAAAGAAGGACAAAGGGAGGGGGAGGGCGAAGCCGGCCGCTAGGCGAGCTGGGATCTGCCCAGCTGCAGCGCCCACTAGCCTGGGGACCTGTCAGTCTGGCCCTTGGGCAGCGGAGTGCCCACCCTGCCAGCTGCAGCTGTATAAAGTCACCAGAGGCAGCTCCGTGCTGCCCACCTGTGACCATGAAGGCTGTCCTCCTGGCCCTGGTGGCCGCGGGCCTGGTGCTCCAGCCAGGTGAGGCCCCGCTGCTGGCCATGGGGCCTGGGCAGAGGGGCAGGACTGGGGGACATGAAGGAGGGCTGGAGGGAGACTCAGAGAGAAGAGGGAGCCTAGAAGGGCAGCTGGGGGAGAGGAAGGGTGGGGAACGCCAGAAGAGGAGGGAGAAAGGGGGGAAGCAGCAGAGGGAGGGGCTCCGGTCCCAGCCCATCCACCCTGCGTAGCACTTCCGTGGCCCCCAGAACACAGCAACAGCTCCTGCTATGGTTTGTCCCTGCTGCTGTCTCCACCGCCCGGCAGGCTCGGAGGGCAGGGCAGCCTTGTCTCCTTCACCGTGTGGCTCAGGGCCCGACTCGTGGAGGGGGCAGACAGACAGATGGGTGGACAGAGATGCTGCCAAATGCACAGGGAGCCTGCGGATGGGCAGTGCACCCAGGGAGGAGGAGGAAGGAGGTGGGACTCGGCCCGGAGAGGCTGAGCCATGAGGCTGGCGGGGTGGGAGGGCAGTGGGCAGCTCTGAGCACCCTGCTTGCCCGCCCCCAGGCTCTGCCCTGCAGTGCTACTCCTGTAAGGACAAGGCCAGCAACGCAGACTGCCAGCACGTACAGAACTGCACCAGCACCGAGACCGAGTGCTACACGGAGCACATCCGTGAGTGGCCTTGCCCTGAGCCACCCGGGGTGGGCGTGGCCCTGCCCTGCTCTGCACCATCCCCTTAGACCCCCTGTACCTTCTTCCATTGGTAGGGTCTCAGAGAACATGGGTTTAATCTCTGCTACTTAACCATTCATCCTTCTGTCCATCTGTCCACTTGTCCATCTGTACACACATAGATATATGTGCTCAGCTTTCCATCCATCATCCATCTATCCATCCATCCAACCATTCCTCATCTATCCACTATCCGTTTATTTCTCAACTTGCCTACCTATTCATCCATCCATCCATCTATCCACCCCACACCCATTCCCCCACCCACCCATTCCCCCATCCATCCATCCACCCCACACCCATTCCCCCATCCACTCATCCATTCATTCCTCAACCCACCCACCCATCCCTCACCCGTTTCTCCATCCATCCATTCACCCATCCACCCACCCATCCATCCACCCATCCATCCACCCACCCATCCATCCATCCATCCACCCACCCATGTCCATCCACCCACCCACCCCTCCCTGGCCCCTGCGTTCACTCATTCATGAAGCATTTCCTGGTGCCCAGTGGGGGTCTGGCTCCAGCTCTGGCCACTTGGACGTGAATAAGACCAGCCCTGCCCTCACACTGCTCAGAGTCTTGAGGCTGACCCAGGACGACTCTAATGGGGGGAGTTTTAGTTGAGGGGAACAGGAGAAGGGCCGGGCAGCCGGGTATCCAGGATCGGTCCCAGCCCCAGGGTCCCTGTGCTCTGCCAGGTGCTATTGGCCTGACCGTCATCAGCAAGGGCTGCAGCTCGCACTGTGTGGAGGACTCACAGGACTACCTTGTGGGCAAGAAGAACGTCACATGCTGCTCCACCGACCTGTGCAACATCAGCGGGGCACACGCCCTGCAGCCAGCTGCGGCCGCCGTGGCGCTGCTCAGCACACTGGCTGGCCTGCTGCTCTGGGGCCCCAGGCAGCTTTAGCTCCGGCTGGGCCTGGCTGCAGCTCACATGGCAGGGCCTCCAGGAGATGCCTTATACCCACCCGGCCCAGCCTGTGTCGCTCCCGCCCTAGAAAATGTGTCTGGCCAGGCACCTCTGCCGCTCCCGGCCCTCCGGGAGGCTCCCTCTAGGACTCCAGCCTCAGCCCTAGCCCCTCCTACACCTTTGCCCCCACTCCCTCCCCTCCCTCAGGGTCTGGGCTGCCCAGTATTCCAGCCACCCTTTCATCCTCAGCTCAGTTGCCTCTTCCTCCAGGAAGCCTTCCGTGCCCATCTCTGTGAGCTGAGCCAGCCTGGCCCACTGGTTCCGCTGGCTCCCCTGCTCCCAGCATGAGGCAGCCTCGAGGGCCCAGCCCAGGCTGGGATGGAATGAACCGAGCAGAACTGGGGCAAGGGGGCTGCAAGGAGATGAGGCTTGAAGGGGGAGGCCAGCCTCCCATCTCCCAGGGGGTTCCTTGGGCAGCAGCCCCAGCACAGCAGACCCTTAATAAATGCCCATGGCTGTGGTTGGAAAGAGCCTCTGCCTTGTGTGCCGCGGGGTCGGGGCCCGGGTCAGGGTCTGGGCCAGGCCCTGTCTGGGGTCTGGGACAAGGTCAGGCTCGAGGTCCAGGCTGGGATCTGGGTCAGGTCCTGCTTGGCCCGCTGTGCCTGGTCCAGGCTGGGCCCCATCTGAGGCTGCGGCTCTGCTCCTGCCTTCGTGGGGTGGGCAGACCAGCCTGGAAGGCAGAGGGCACGTCTCCTGGGACTCTGGCTCTTGCTGTTCAGCCTCAAGCACGCCGCCAAGCCTCTCTGCACCTCACACGTCACCTGTGACCCCTTGGGCTGCCAGGAGGGCTGACCCAAGAATTTACAGGAAGGAGAAGTTGCCGGGCAGGAGTGAGGGGTTGCTGCTACCACCTGAGGCCTCCCTCAGTGTCCGAGTCCTGTTTCTCTGCCTGGACCTAACCCCAGCCCCCGCCCCATTCGCTCAGTGACAGTTATGGTCCAGACTCAGGACACAGCGGTCACCCAGTCCTGACCGGGTTCTTCCTGGCCCCTCCGGCCCCCTGCCCAAGTGTGGAGCTTACAGCATGGTTGAGTCAGGTGAACAGGACAGATACATAAACACATAGCGTGTTAGTGACGGGGGCTCGAAGAAAAATAAAGCCAGGGAGTCCCTCTGCTTTATGAAAATTTGTATTTTGTTGTTTTAAGATTCCAGGTCCACAGTAAAAGATTCAAACTCTGCAGGAGGGTGCCCTGGGACCGGCTGGCTCCCCCCACCTACCCCAGACCCCGCCCCCTCTCTGGGGCACCCCATTACTCCTTCTTAGGGCTTCTTCCGAGGTCATTCTGTGCCACGACAGCACCCCGCGCACACGGAGTCCTGGGGGACGGACTGGGGGGACGCCTGGCCTCCCCACCCCTCCGGGCATGGGGGAGGGCAGCCTGTGTCCTGGGTGGGCTCCCAGGGAACGGCTGCCTGGGCCGCGTTGAGGGAGTCAGGGTGCCACTTTCCAAGACGCAGGGGAGGAACAGGGCTGCCCAGCCATGTAGTGAGCAGTGGCTGAGCCAGGACCAGGTCCGGGACTGAAGCCCTGCGGGGGGAGGTGAGTCTCAGGGAGGCTCCAGGGCCCCAGCAAACCCCGCTTCCCGCCCTAAGTGTGACCCCAGGCGGGCGCCACCCTCTTGAACACTGGGCGGTGCAGGGTAGCGGAGGTCAGACGGAGCTCCCCACACCAGGCCTCAGTGGCCCCGCCCGTCCTCACTGAGGCTCAGGCACGTTCAGCACACACAGCTGGGGTGGCCCCGTTCAGGGTCCAGGGACGGCCTTTGTTTTCTGGGAGGGCACGCAGACCTGGGGCCCCTGGGCAGAACTTGGGGCGGCTGGTGCTTCCAGCTGCACCCTGCTTCCTCCTGAGCCGCCCTGACCCTGGGCACAGGAGGCTGGTGCCCTGCCCTGCCCCATTCAAGCCACAAACAGTTATCGAGCCCCTGATGTGTTCCAGGCACTGTTCCAGGCGCTCGGGACGCAGTGGTTGTCCAGGCCTGGCTGGGTTCTCCCTGGCCCCTCCTGGACCCCTCCGCAGGTGCCAAGATACAGCGTAGTGAGTCAGGTAAACAGGACAGACGCAGACAGATGTAGCACAAGTGACGAGAGCATGAAGAACAAACAGGGGCGAGAGGAAGGGAGAGCCAAAACAGGGGAGCAAGGAAGGGAGAGCCAAAACAGGGGCACAAGGAAGGGAGAGCCAAAACAGGGGAGCAAGGAAGGGAGAGCCAAAACAGGGGCACAAGGAAGGGAGAGCCAAAACAGGGGAGCAAGGAAGGGAGAGCCAAAACAGGGGCACAAGGAAGGGAGAGCCAAAACAGGGGAGCAAGGAAGGGAGAGCCAAAACAGGGGCACAAGGAAGGGAGAGCCAAAACAGGGGTGCAGAAAAGCATGGCCAGGGGCCTCTGAGACCTGAGGGTCCGGGGGAATTGTGGTGGTGATGAGGACAGCCACTCCACAGAGCAGGACTCAGAGCTCACATGTCACCATGGGGGCCACACCCTGGTGGAGGGTCCTCATGTCCCTTGGGTAACATGCCCCAGCCTGCAGGGCCCTGGATGGAGCTCATGGGGAGGGGAGCTGGATGGGCTGTGTGGGTGACCCGAGCCCCAGGCCTCCTCTGACCATGAGCCACCCCAGTGGTGACAGAGGCTCTGGGCTGAGGACGGAGAGCAGCCTGACCTGCACCCCCTTACCCCACAACAGAGCAACAGGCTGGGAAGGGCAGGAGCCTGCCCCAGTCACACACTCGTGGGGGACACCTGGGCCAGGCCAGGCAGTAGGGCCACCCGCAGAAACAGGCCGGCCGGGGCTCTGTAGTTGAGAGGCTCCCCTACTTGCTGACTGGGGCGGGATCTGGACTTGAATCTCCACCCCCTCCCTCTCTTCCCACGGGTCTCATCTTGAAACCACAGGAGGGCTGAGGGTGGCCGGGTCAGCTCCCAGGGGGCAGGAATGAGTACAGCCGCGGAACAGGGCCATGTGCAGCGAGGTTCCCAGTAAGGGAGATGGGGTCAGAGATCAGACTCTGGCTGCTGAGAGGGCCCAGGTGGGGGGGGACAAGGAGAGGGGAGGTCTGGGAAGAGGGGCCTGAACCCTTCTCTGTCTCCTGAGATCTATTTCTGTCCATCAGCTCTCCCCTCACGTGCCGGTCTCTACCCCCCACCCCCCATCTCTCCCTGCCCCCGGCCCCCCAGGTGGAGCGCACACCAGGTGCCTCCCTCCCGTTCCTCAGCCAACCAGCGGTGGACCAGGCTGCAGCCAGCAAGCGCCGAGCAGACAGGACGGAGTTCTGGATCTAGGATGGGGTGGCCCTGGGAGACAGCCCCAAGGAGTCCCTGTCACGTACACGGAGCCCCTCCTCTGCCCGCGCTGCCGCTGCCGCCAAGACCTAGGCGACTAGCCGGCGCTGCGCCAAAGGGTGCGGGCTGGGGGCGGGGCCAGGCTGGGATGGGGGCGGGGTCAGAGGCGGAGCCGAAGGTGGGGGCGGGGCCAGGTGAGCCTGGACCCCTCCTCGCCCGCGACCCGCGCTACCGAACCCAGGCGGCAGCCAAGGGAGCTTAGGCAGCGGGTCAGCCTCTGGACGTGACGCCCTGTGCCACCTCACACACAGGAACCGAGGGGCCCCAGGGCTCCCTAAAGCCCCTCCACCCCGAGAAGTTTAGCGAGTTTGGACACGTCAAGCCCAGGCCGAGGGAGGCTGCGGACTCCTTCCAGCCAATTGCTGTGATCACCCCAAGACGCCCGCGTCGGTTGGGACCCATGCAGCCGGATGGCGGGGGGGGGGAAGGTGCAGATTCCTACAGCGCCCGGTCCTGCTGACCCTGGGGACACGGGGTCAAGGAGGTAAGCAGGCCCTGCCCTCTGGGCCTCAGCGGGAGACAGCCACTCCCTGCTGATCTAATCACACCGGTGTAAAACTGTGGCTGAGACCAGCGCTCAGGAGGGGTCCCCATAGGGAGAGGACCCTGGGGTCTAGCTCGGCCTGGCCTCAAGAAGGGGAAGATGGGAAGGAAAGGTCTTCTGGCAGGGGAAGAGCATGTGAGTCTGGATGTGTGCATGTGCACGTGGGAGGGCTGGATGGCAGAGGCTCAGAAAGAGGCCGGTGCCCAGAAGAATGGGGCTGAGGTCTTGTAAGCTACAGGCTGGCTTCCCCTTCACCAGCGCTCACTGCACCTGAAGGGCTAGGCCTTGGGCCCCTCCCCTGGGGAGGGGATGGGGCATGGTGGGCAAAATTAGTAACCAGGAGACTGCATTCTCTGCATAGTGGCCAAGAGGGCTGGAGGGACATGCCTCAGCCAGTGATTCCATCCTGAAGGAAGGCTGGCTGAGCCATGGTGAGAGGGGAGTTACAGGCACAAGTGTAAGCGACTCAGGGGAAGGCCCTTCTTACAGTCAGGCCTTCTAGGGTAGCTAGAGCTGTCCTGAGAGGGAATGAGCTCCCTGTCCCCAGGGGCGTGCAAGCTGATGCAGGGACTCAGGAGCACCCATATCTTAAACTCTGCCACAGCTGCTGGCCCCAGAAGCCAAGCCGGGCCGAAGCCTCCTCCGTTCAGTGAGACCTCTGCCCAGCCCCAGCGTGTCCCACCCTGGGGGCTGTCCCAGGGAGCTCCTCCTTTGAGAAGGCCTGCCAAGACCCCGGAGCCCTAGCCTGGCCCAGCTGCAGCCGGATGCTAAGAGGCCTCCAGGGCGCGTTCTCTGAGCGCCCCTGACCCTGCAGCATATCCCTCAGGCCAGCTGCCCTTCCCAGCCACGCAGCGACGAGGGACAAGACACCCGAGCGCGAGTGAGTGACGTCCCGCTGGGCCGGCTCTCAAGTGGCTTAAGGCGAGCTACCTTTAACGCCACTGCTGAATCATTAACGTCTGCCCGACTCTGCCCTTCCCCCTCGTCTGGACGTTATTTGCCCCCTGGTCCCCCCTTCAAAAGCGGCTAGGGGGCGGGGTGCTTGAGGAAGAGTTCGGGGGTTATCGGGATCTTTCGGGGGCAGGGGTGCGCGTAGCGGACGGCCAAAAAAAGTGTATGGGGCCAGCTTGTGATGCGCCCCAAGCTGGCCCCGTGCGCATTGGGACCCTCGCCCTGCAGGAGTGGGGAGCCCTGGAGATTCTGGAGTAGGGCAGGGTCGGTTTCCATAGAGACCGCCAGACGCGCCTCTGGGGACAGGGCTGTTCCCATTTCCCTTGCAGAGTTCTGCAGCCTGGGCCAGGGTAGCGCTGGAGCTTCTGCCCCTGTTCACAACAGGAGCCACACCTCCGGGGCGGATCCGAGTCTTCCAGAGCCAGGGAGAGACAAGCGACCGGCTCCCGCCCAGCGGAGGGCCGGGCCCACCCCGCGACCCTGGACGCCCCTGCAGTGCCGGGCGCGGCCGCCAGATGCCGCTGTTGCGCTTGGCCGGCCCACAGAGGCTCCGCCCCGGGAAAGCGCCGGCGGCGCCGGCGTGGGGCGGGGGG
>NW_004444121.1:3373454-3392507 GCF_000243295.1 Trichechus manatus latirostris
GCCCCGCGCCCGCCGCCGCCGCGATGCTGTGGCTGCTGGTGGCGCCGCTGGCCCTGGCGCTCGCCTACTTCGCGCTGCTAGATGGCTGGTACCTGGTGCGCGTGCCGTGCGCCGTGCTGCGCGCGCGCCTGAGGCCGCCCGTCCGCGACCTGCTGGCGGAGCAGAGCTTTCCAGGCCGCGTGCTGCCCTCCGACCTGGACCTGCTGCTGCACATGAACAATGCGCGGTACCTGCGTGAAGCCGACGTGGCGGGCGCCGCGCACCTGACCCGCTGCGGCGTGCTCGGGGCGCTGCGCGCGCTCGGGGCGCGCGCCGTGCTGGCTGCCTCGTGCGCGCGCTACCGCCGCTCGCTGCGCCTGCTCGAGCCCTTCGAGGTGCGCACTCGCCTGCTGGGCTGGGACGACCGCGCCTTCTACCTGGAGGCACGCTTCGTCAGCCTGCGCGACGGCTTCGTGTGCGCTCAGGTGCGCTCCCGCCAGCACGTGCTGGGCACTTCACCTGAGCGCGTCGTGCAGCACCTCTGCAAGCGCAGGGTGAGTCACCCCGGCTCCGTGCACGCCCCTCGCCCCTGGGAAAGCCCCTCCCGCCTGATACTGCCCCCGTCCTTGCCTCTGGACCCAGGCCTCCTCTCTGCCTTTACCCCTGCGAGTTCTTTGGGTCCTCCAATCAACTCCTCATAGTCTGCCCTAGCAGCCTCCCCTCCTGTCACTTAGCCTGGCCCCGCATATCTCCTTGCCACTCCCTGCTTCCTTCCCTTCCTCCAAAACTGAAAAGCCGGTCCAGGCCACTCCTTGGAAGGCAGGGCTTGGTGCTGCTGTGTCCTGGAGCGCTGAGTCGGCCTCTCTTATCCGTGCTCCTGAACATGGGACTGGCGGGCGGGAGGGCGCAGTGAAAGGCTAGTTTGCATTCTCAAGGACCTGAGGCCCCTTTCACATGGCACAGAGCCAGAGGCTGCATTCCCATTACTCGAGTTGGGGGTTTAGGCCGGGAAGCTGTCAGCCTTTCTGCCTTTCTCCAGTGGAGAGGCGAGTGCCTGCCTGGGGCTTATGCCCTCCCCACGGCCTGCTCCTCCCAGCACGGTGGAGCTGGCTCCTGAGGCATGGCAGTCGGGCCTTGGGGAGGCCAGGGCACCGAGGTGATGGTTACCAGGGCAGACATCTGTGCAGGTAAGCCCCTGAGAAGTCACCAGAGCCCTCATACCGGCCGCTAGGGCCCGCCCGACCTTTGGGGTGCCAACAGCCAGGGCACTGCCCTATCTGGCTTGGACAGGGCTGCCTTAGCAAGTGATACAGCCTCACCTCGGTGTCGAGGGGCCAGCCTTCCCCCCATTTCAGACGGTAGGACCTGCCCCAGGCTGCACAGCAGATCGCAGGCACGGCCTCGGGTTTCCTGTGTCTGTTGACTCTGGGACCCCCTGAAAGGGCCTGGATCTCCCCCCCACCCACAAGGGAGGATGCCGGGCTCTGCAGGTCACTTCCTGTGGTAGGGGTCCGGGGAGGAGCCACCAACTCCCGACAGCCGGGACTTGAAGGTGGAGGAGGAGGGGAAGCCGGACGGGCTTTTCCGCGAGGGAGGCCTGGGGTGGTCTGGGGTGGTCGGGCCTGGGCTGGCTGGTGCACTCAGTGCTTGGGGGAGGGGCAGGACAGGTGTCAGTGGGTGGAACCGCACACCTTGATGGCGCCTCAGTGGGAGGGTCAGATGGTGGCCAGGGGCCGCCCTGGGCCAGGGAGGGTCCCCAGCAGGGTCCTGCAGGGAGGGCCCCAGCTTCGGGGGCCACTCTCCCTGCCCCCAGCCTCCCTGATGCCTGTATGTGTGGGCATCTGCGTGGCCTCTCCCTTCTCCGCCTCCCTTGGTCTGGCCCGGAGTCCCGCCTGTTACCCGTCACAAGATGGTGCTGAGTCTGTGGGAGGAGAGTGAGAGCGGGGTGGTCAAGCCCAGAGCTAATCAGGAGGTACCATCCAGCCCCTCTCGGCGCACATGTGGACTGTGCTCCGAGGTCTCACAGCTGGCCGCTGTCCAGCGCTGTCCTGCCCCCAGGCCTCAGGCCCACACCTCCCCCATTCCTCGGGGTCTCCCGTTGTCCCTTCTTCACCCCGTCCCTCCAGCCAGTGCCACATCCCGGGGCTCCCGGAACTGAGCGGTCAGGCTGACCCAGTGCGGGGGGCAGGCCTGAAAGGGGCTGAATCAGGGATAGTAAGTTCTGATGGGAGGAAGTCCAGGAGCGTGAAGGGACCCCTGCTCCATCCACAGCAGCGGGTGATTCCAGGAGCCTCACCTACCCTGACAGGTGGAGCCCCCGGAGCTGCCGGAAGACGTGCAGCACTGGATCGCCTACAACGAGGCCAGCAGCCAGCTGCTCCGTGCCGAGAGTGGGCTCAGCATCGCTGCCAAAGATGAGTGACCGCTGCCTCCACGCCCTGCCTGCTCAGCCCAGCCTGGATCCTGTGCCCATGTGGCCCTGGGTTTCCGACACCACTCTGTTCCAGGCTCCACACTGGGCAGGGGTGAGGGTTGCTCGTGCACCCTGACCAGCTCAGCCCAGGGTGGAGAGGACTGGCAAATCAGGAGGCCCAGAGCCCTCGGTGAGGGCCAGGGAAGCCCAGGTGGGGAGGGACAGTACCAGCCTTGAGGGCAGGTGCCCCATGGCCGTGAGGGGGTGTGGCAGGGGTAGGACCCGGGCAGTCTTGGGGGCCTGGCCAGGGGCTTTTGACCTGATCTGGGGACAGTGGGAGCTCCTGAGCGGCATTTCTTCGGGGTGGGGGGTGGGGAGTGAGCCCAGGGTGGAGTCTGGAGGCCAGGCGGGCCTAGGGCAGGCAGATGGAAGGGCATACAGAGAGGGGACTGGCGAGCACCCCCAGGGTGTATGCCCCCTGCACTGGCTCCTCTGCTGTAGCCACACTCCCAGGAGGACAGGGTGGGTAGCCTGGAGGGGTGCTGGGGATGGTGGCAGGCCACCTGGGGACAGCACTCCTGCAGAGGTGGCTGAGGAGCCCCACCCTGGGCCCTGCCCCATCACCATGCTGTGGGACCCCGTGCTGGACCCTGCCCTCCTGGGCCCAGCTGCCCTTCTGCCATCTCTCCTCCCCTGCCCAGCACCCCACCCTGCGGTCCCCTGCTTCTCCCTGCTCTGAAGGGCTTTCCCTCGGGCTGGCCAGGGTTGGGACAGGGTCTTCTGGGCCCCCCGTCTTGCCTCCATGCCCTGCCCTGGCAGCTGCTCTCGCCTGCCGGTAGTGAGACCAGGTTTTGGGTCCACCTGCTCCTGCCTGATCCCTCACTGACAGCTAGGGAATGGGGCCTGGAGAGAATAAGCACTGGGGCAGAGCGGGGCAGGGCCCCAGCCCAGCGTGCTGCCTGATGTCCTCAGCTCCCAGGAGGGGGCACTGAGGTCACCAAGGTTTGGGGGGTCCTGGAGGTAGGGTCGCTGCATGCCTGTGTATGTGCGGCTGCTCAGGGCCGTATGTCCACCGCCCCCCCCCCCCCCCCACCACCCTCCTGACTCTGGGTCGAAGTCTGTTCCACACACCGAAGGGCTCTAGGCAGCCCTCTTAGGGCCCCACCCCCCCCACCAGCCCCCAGGCAGGCCAGACCCCTGGCCACCCGGAGCTGCCTCCCTGCTGCCCCTCGGGGTCCGCAAAGCTGGTCCCGAGCCAGAGCCGCATTGCCACACGCGCCTGCTCCTGAGCTGTTGTTTTTGCCTTACACCCGCCACGGGGAGCTGCGGTCTTTATTTATTTAAAGAAAGTGCAAAATTAAAGGATTTTAAATGTGAGTGTGCTGAGGAGGGCCTCATTACAGGAACCCTGGCCCTGGGCAGGGCTGTTTCGCGCCAGGAAGGCGTCACGGGTGCGTCTTCTGGCATGGGGGCCTGGCTGGCAGGGCAGGGGTTGAGGCCAGAGGTGGTGTCCAAGCCCCTGTGCCGGCCCCAGACCCAGGCCCCTCCCCGAGTCCTGAGCCCTGCACTCCCCCCAGGGACAACCTCCCAGGCTTCTGGCTCTGCTCCTTGGGATCCAGAGCCTCAGAGCCAGATTGGCTGCCTGGGTCTGGTGGGACTAGCTTGTCCCCGGGTTGGCCACTGTTGGGGAGTTAAAGGTCCATGACCACTCAGCAGCCCAAGGGGCATCCCCAGCGGGGAGGCAGTGCAGGCCAGACTCAGGCAGGGGTTCTTGTCCTGGGTGGGCCAGGCTCGGAGAGAAGGATCTCAGAGACAGATTTCTGCTGGCGAGGCAGGAATCCCAGAGGATACCCAGGTGGAGGGGACCATCTGAGGTGGGAAGCAAGGGCGTGGGAAGGTCTTCCTGAGGGAGGGGGGCATTGTGCCCTGGGGGTGCTGGGCCAGGAGCACCTGGGGGGTGCTTTGGTGGGTGCATGCAGCTGCCTGATGTCTCTCAGCCACAAGGGGGTAGAGCTGCCACCCATTGGTTCCCCGCTGGAGGGCCTCCCAGCCTCTGCCTCAGACTACCACTGGCCGCCCCACATTCCCCTCAGGGCCCAGAGATGCGGGTCCCTCCTCTGAAGCCCTGCTGGCTGAGGCTCTGTGCTCCTCGCATTCCACCTGGCACCTAGCCCTAGAGCTTCTTGGAGCACCTGGACAGTCGCCCACCTCGTGGATGTAGAACCTGAGGCTTAAGCAGGGAGTGCCTGACCTGGGGGCTGGCGTGTCCCAGGCCAGGATGCTGCTCCCCACGCAGCCTTCCCTTGGGGAGGCCCCTGCTCTCGGGGTGCAGGGAGGGGTGGTGGCGGTGGTTCTTCACTGGCCCGTCCGCGCCCACTTAAAGTGTCACTCGCTGCTTTGCCCGCCAGGCAGCCCTGGGGAGGGCCGGGTTGGACAGCAGTTCACTGTCTCCCTTGCCCTTCGTTTTTGACCCCCCCATGTCCCCACCTGAGACCTCTCCCAGCTCAAAGCGGCAGCAGGCATTTCCAACGCCATTCAGTCCCCAGCAGGCTTCCCGGCCTCCCTGCTGCCTCCCCGCTGCCTCCCCGGGGCGGCTGGCAGGGCTCACAGTGGAGGTTTGGGCAGGGAGGGGGCTGTGGCAGCCCTGCTCTCCCTGCGGAGACCCTGGGTGCAAGGACCAGGAATGTGGGCTCCGGCTCCAGCTGGCTGTGGGGGGTCGGGAGTCCTTGCCACGCTGGACGCCCTCTCCTGGCCACATGATGCTGCATGGGCGGGGAGCCCTGCAGGAGCCCACACCCACCCCCCATCTGCACCTAGGAAGAGCCGGGGACCTTCATCTGTGCTCTGCTGGTAAAGCTGAGGCCAGTCCCCAGGGAGGGTGAGGCCCTGGCGGGACTCAGTGGGGGCTCCAATGGGAGAGCTGCAGGCAGAGTGTTCCCATAGGCTCCCTCAGCAGTCCTGGCCGAGGGCTGCTGCCAGGACCTTCATTCCCTGGTGTTTCTGGGATGGCTCTCAGGTGTGTGGGGGGTGGAGGTGGGGGGCCCTGACCTCCGTGCCCTTCACAGGCAGGGGTGAGCTCTCCTGGGGTTCTGAGGGGCTCGTCACTCCCCCTGTGCCCCTCCGGTCCCTGCTTGCTTTTTCCCGCTCCCGCCCGGGAGCTGCAGGGGCAGCAGGACCCAGGGTCATGGGCCGGGGTTGCCCAAGGGGCCTTAGAACCCAAGACCTCGCTGGGCAGAACCCAGAAAGTGCTTGGCCCCCAGGGAGTTCCCACCAGCGTCCCACAGCAGGGCACTTTCTGCGGCTGTTGCCCTCAGCTGCCCCTGATGTGCTGCTGGGGGCGGGCGGGGGGTATTGGGTACCGAGGGTGAAGCAGGAGCCTGAAGGCCGGGTCTCCTGTACCCTCAGGACTCTGGGCTCCTGGGGGTGGAGGGTCAGCAGATGCCTCCGGCAGACAGAGCCAGCCCCAGGGGCTGAGCTGCCTGAGTCTCCCACAGGTAAAGCCTGCCCCAAGCTGGCACAGCCTGGGTGTCCCGTGGGCACAAGCTCATCTAGTCCCAGCTGTCTGTCTCAAGGGGCGAGGACATGGCAAGACCCTTGTCAGGGTGGGGCCTGGCTGTGAACGTGCATGGACACCCACAGACACCCCATCGCAAGCACCTGAGAAGACCTGGGGTGGGGGGCAAAGCCAAACACACCCACCCTCGAAGGAGCTGGATTTGCTCCAAGCTTCCTTCCCAGCCGGGGTGGCTGGGGTGACGCCTCCAGGGTTTGAGGGGAGACTGGGGGACAGGTTTTCCCCGGACTAAGGAAGGGGGCCTGGTTTGCCGGGGCAAGGGCGACCCAGGGCACACTCCCCCCTAGGCCTGTCTCTGCACTTGTGGAACGGTCCCTAGAGGCCGGGGTGGCAGGGAGGCTCAAGTAGACTCAGTCCAGCTCCTCTGGAGGCGCCCGGGAAGGAAAGGGCGTCCACACCGTTGCGTCTTTATTGTCTAGAAGTTTGGGGTATGTGGGGCAGAGAGTGCCCCCTCTTGCCTCCTGTCCCATGTGTGACCAGAGGCCCTGTCAGGAAAGATGACGTCCCAGGAGCGTGGTCCTCAGCATGGCCAGGGCACCGGGCCTGGCCTACCTCTGGTTGTTGCAGAGGTTGTGGAAGCAGCAGTAGGTGGGGCGAATCACTCCAATGCTGTCGGGGTCGGTGGCCGCACAGGAGGTGGCGCAGGAGCGGGTCACCACGGGGCTCCCGTTGAAGGGAACTCTGTGGGGGGCAGCCACATCAGAGCCCCCACCCAGCGCTGCCCCGCCCCTCTCCCACTGTTCCCTCCCCCTTGGCCTTGCAGCTCCTGCCCCGTCAGCCCTGCCTGCCCCACCCCTAAAGGCCCAGACGTGGGAGGTCACCCTGCCCCCCCACTCCCCGTCACCCAACTGTGAGGTATTCAGTGAGGATAGCGCCACCGTATGGAGCTTCGGCGCAGCCTGAGAGGGGAGCCTGGAGGCTGAGGCAGAGCCAGGGGTGGGGTCCCAACGGGGTCCTGCTCCTCTGCCTGTGCTGCCCCCAGAGCCTGGTATCCCAGGACAGGGTGCCCGAGGGCTGCCCCTCCGTAGCTGCCTTTCCTGCCCGCCCCCCCACCTCCCAGGGCCGGTGTTCTCCTGGGAAGGGTTTGGAGAGGGCCATACAGGTGGAGTCTCCGGCCCATGGAGGGAGAGGGAGGCGTTTGGGTTGCCCCTGCCCCTGCTGGGGACCCAGCCTCACCCGACTCTGTGGTCACCACGGTGGTCTTGCAAGCTGTCACGTCGGACTTGCAGAAGGTGATGTTCCTGCACGAGGAGATAACCATGGGCTCCTCACAGGTGTAGCACAAGAAGGCTGCCCCTGGGTGAGGGGGGCAGGCCTCAGCACCCGGCCACCGTAGCTCGGGGAAGGGGCTCCAGCCTCTGGGCCTGGCCCCACCGTGCCTCCCCAGCGCCCTCTCTCGTGACCCTGCCTGCTTAGGCAGGTGTGACCTCCCCAGCCATGATCCTTCCTGCTGGCTGTTCACCTGCCAGACCTGAGCAGCCCATCGTCTAAGCCAGCCTTGGTTTTCTTCCTGGAGAAGGGGGCCGTGACTCCTGACCCGGGGAGAAGCTGTCCCAGTGAGTTCATTTAGGATAGGAGGAGGGACCCGCAGGGAGAACGAGGACTTCAGCCGCGACCCACCCACCCCCGGCAGCCCCACCCCACTGACAGTGGGAAGCAGACCTGGAGACAGGCTCGAGCCAGCTCCCGTTCCACTTACCACGACCCGCACTCCAGGCTGCCAGGAGCAGCAGGGACAGAGCGGCCCAGCTCGAGGCCATCCTTGGAGTTCAGGAGCTGGGAGACACCAGCCTCCGAGGTTTTATACCCAGGCCCTCAGGCACCTACTCCTGGGCGGTGGCAGAAACCCGCTGTCCCAGTCAGAGAGCGGCAGCTGGCCGAGGGCGGGCGGGCAGCCGTTTATTACCCCTCACCAGCCCTCGGGGGTGGGCCCCCCTGGCGGGCCTTGGATCACCACAGCCCTGCCCTCTGCTTGCACTCCCCAGTGCCTGGGGCGGTGTAGGTGGGGAGACAGCTGTGACTGACAAAGTCCTTCTTCCCATGGAGCTCAGGCCCACCCTTGGCATTTCATGGACCTCCCCTTCAGTCTTGGCTCTGCCCTTGGGGGTCACACAGGCCATGGTGGCCCCAGTCTTGAGGACACTGGGATGCAGGTCCAGGGTGGCCCTGGCCTCCTGGCTGGAGCCCCCTGGGTGCCCACCTTGCACATAGTCGTGCCAGGCAGTGCTAAAGATGCTTTGTGCCCCCTCCCTCCGGGGCTGGGGCTGGTCCACCTTAATCTCACCCAGAGCCAAGGCCAGTTTCCTCCACCCCCGGACTCCCTCTCCTGGCACAGGTATCCACCAAAGCAGAAGCCCAGAGGTAGGGGTCAGGCCAGGTGCCTGGTCAAGGTGAGTGCTGTCAGGTGGGGTGGTATGGGCCAGCCAGGCCCCCTCTTGGGCTGATGGGCATGGGGCCCTGGAGTGGCCCCCTCATCAGTGCCAGCCCTTTCCCACCAACTGGCCTTCAGACCAAGCCTGAATCGACCCTGCCCACCCTCTGGCCTCATGGCCTGACACTCTCCTCTGACCTTCCTGGCCACCTCCCGCCCACCAGGCCTGTCTCCAGGGCACGCTGTCTGGTCTCCCATCCTACACCTCTAATCTTGCCCATCCTTTAGGGCCCAGTCCAAGTGCCTACTCCACAGAGTCCTTCTCAGTATCCAGCCTCTCTGGTTTCTCTCCCCCCTGAGATCTTTATGGTGGCTGTGTGGATGGATAGGTGGAGGAAGGGACGGATGGATGGATAGATGGGTGACTGGGTGAATGGATGGATGAAATGATGGGTGGGTGGGTGGGTGGGTGGATGGATGAAAAGATAGATGAGAGAATGGATGGGTAGAGAGGAATAAATGGATGGGAGAATGCTCGGATAGATGAGTGGATGGAGAGGTGGGGGTAGACAGGTAGATGGATGGATGAGTGGGTGAGGGGGTAGGGGTGGATGGAAGGGGCTGAGCTGGAATGCTGGGTGTGTGGCTGTGTGAAGGGTTTGTGGTGGGTGAGTGAGCCCTGCTGAGGGGTAGGGGAGTCACTCTGATCTCGAGGGGACAGGATGCTATAAAAGGCCCCGAACTGGGACCAAGAGGCCTGGGTTTTGGTCTTGGCTTTGCGGCTGTCTCCATGTTGGCCCTGGGGTGACCCCTTTGTTCCTCCAGACTTCAGCTTCCTGTATGGAGGATGGGCACAGGGACTCCACCTTGCCCTTCTCCAGGGCTATTGCAAGGGTGAGTGGGAACTGGCCTTGTGAGCTGAGGTGAGTCGCATGGGCCTCGGGTGGTTGGGAGGAAGCACAGGGAGGGTGTAGTGTGTGAAGGGAGAGACCGCAGTCATGGCAAATTAAATCAAACTATCAATGGCACATGGAAGGAGCAGGCCCAGCTGGTAGCAGGGCAGGCCGGCCCCGGGGCTTGGTCCACTACTGCTCCGGATGTTGCAAGAGCAGTCGGGAAGGTGTGGTTCTGGAGCCGGACTTCTGCAGCCCAGTCTCAGCTCTGCCAATTCCTGTGAGACCGGCGTCAGGGTGAGCCACTCTGTAAATGGGACACAGGAGCACCACCCCTAAGGGCTGTGAAGACAAGCCAGGGGGGCCTGTGCCTGTGCCTGGCAGCTAGTGAGTGCTCCACAAGGGTGGTCCCCATTGGCTAGGACTCCATCTGGACACAGTAGGGTGGACGGTAGAGCCCAGGCTGTGGGTGTGAGGGATGCCAGCAAGTAGGTCCTGCCCATGCCAAGGACAGGGAGATGCTGGCATCTGGAGAGATGGTTGAGGCTGCCTGGAGGGAAGGAAGGCCTCAGAGGGGGGCCAGCAGGCAGCTGCTCTGAATGAGATGGATGGATGATAAATGGGAAGATGGATGGATGGATGGATGGATGGGGGGGGATGTGTGGGTGAGTGGGTGGGTGGGGAGATGGGTGGATGGATGGATAGATAAGTGGATAGGTGAGCAGATGAGTGGATGGATACATGGATGATAGATAGTAGGTGGATGGATGGATGAATGGGTGGATGATGGGTGGATGGATGGATGAGCGGGTAGATGAGTGGATGGATGTGTGGGTGGATAGTTACATGGATGAATGGATGGATGGTGGATGACGGGTGGGTGGATGGATGATAGATAGGTACATGGATGGATGGATGGGTGGATGGATAAGAGATGGGTACATGGATGGAGGAGCCTCCCTGGGAAAAGCAGCCCCGCACCGGAGTCAGACATGACGGGATAGGATTTACGCCCCACTTAAGTGGTGGCCCACCTCCCTCCTCTTTGTGAACCCACACCTGCCCTGCTGGCCTTGGGTGTGGAACCGGGGGACCAGGTTTGTGCCCAGTCAAGAGTAGGCGTGTGGCCTTGGGGTGGCAGCTTGCTTCCCTGAGCCTGGTATCTCCATCTGCAGAGGGCCCATTGTGCCACAGCCTCGGGGAAGGCCATCACATAGACCAGGCAACCCCTAACCCACTAGTAGCTCCTGTGAGGCTGTGGGCAAGTCACTTTACCTTTCTGAGCCTCAGTCTCCTAATGTATAAATTGGGGATGAGAATCCTTCCCAGTCCTCAGGGGTACCAGGCAGTTGAATGAGGGCACGTGAGTGAAAAGTGGCAGGGCCGTGCAAGCAGGCAGAGGCTCTGGTGGGCATCATCCCATCCTCCCTTCCCCAAGCCCTCCATGCCTGCCTGCCTCAACCAGGAGGGGATAGAAACTTTCAGGGCCTCTCTCCAACCTGGCCAGGCTCCCTGACACAGCTCTCATCCTTTACCCGAGATGGAACCACAGCTTCTGTCTGCATCCACCCCACTCAGCTTGCCACTTCATTTCACACCAAATCCCAGCCTTCTGCCAGGTCTGCCCCATCTCCATCCCTGGGGCCAGACATCAACTGCCTCTTCTCCTTGACTACCTCCATCCTACCCTTGACATTTGATGCCTGCCCTGCCTGGCCTGCTGGACCACTAGACCATCGAGTCCTCAAGGGAAGGAACTTGTTCCCATTCTTCTCAGAATTCTCCACCCGCAGCCCATGCCTGGCCATGCTGAATGTTGAGCAGTGTTTGCTGAACCACGGAATGATGGACAAATGGGTGGATGGGTGGGTGGATGGATGAATGGGTAGGGTGGATGAATGGATGAGTGTGTGAGTGGATGGGTGGGTGGGTGGATGATAGATGGGTGGATGGATGGATGGGTGGGTAAGTGAGCAGATGATTGGATGGATAGATGGATAATAGATGGGTGAGTGGGGGATGGATGGATGAATGGGTAGGGTGGATGAATAGATGAGTGTGTGAGTGGGGGATGGATGGATGGATAGGTGGGTAGATGATAAGGGAGTGGATGGGTGGGGTGGGTAAGTGAGCAGATGATTGGACAAATAGATGGATGATAGATGGGTGGGTGGATGGATGGATAGTTGAAGATAGGGGGTTGATAAAGTTGTTTCTCATAAGGAGACTCCAGATGAGTGTGGTCTGCGGCCCAGCCTAGATGCACCCAGGTTGACCTCTCCCCATATCAGGAACGCCCTCTATAGCCTTCCCGACAGAGCTCAGTCAGCGCAGACATGGACTTCTTCAGGGATGGGGAGCTTTGAGGGCAGACCTACCCTTCTGGGACAGATCCTGTTGAGGCTTTCCTGGGAGCTGAGGTTCACTCCCTCACCTCTCTGCCATGGGCTGCAGTCCTGGCCCTGCCACCAGGCTGCAGAACCAGCCATACCTCATAGGTGAGTTCCTGAGAGCCAGACAGGTTCCTCCAGGACTTGATGACCTTTGTTTTGGGGGCTGGAGGCTTTTCTCCATGCTGACTGGACAGTGGACTGGGATGGAGAGAGGGGAGGGAGATAGCTGTCACAGCCCCCTAGGAGGACAGGATAGTGGCTTGGACAAGGCAAGGAGAGACGGTGAGTGGTGAAGCTTCAAGATCTGTTTTGGAGCGGCGGGGTGGGAGAGAGGGAGACACCCTCAGTGAACGCCTTGGGGGTTGAGATGTGGGCAGAGGCAGGAGGGGGTGGATAAGATTCAGAAGATTTTATCATCATCATCATCTTCTTCATGAGAATCACTGTCCCTCCCCCACCCTCCAACCCCTGCACTAGCCTCCTAATGCTGCTCCCCAGACCACCCCTGCTCCCCAACACCTCCGCCCATCCAGGGCTGGGCTCTTAGTCACTGGTGTCAGCACTGTGGGTGAGAGAATTTACGGGAGGCTGCATTTCAGTCTCCAAGTCTGTCAGTGCGGAAGGGAAGTCAGGCCAAGGCAGGTGAGTGCCAGCTTCTGGACACCCTGGCTAGGACCAGGCTTGAGCTTCAGCCCCAGGGTCTTCTCCATTGTGACATGAGACTGGATGTCCTGCCCTGGTGGTGGCTGTGCTCTGCCCCCTGGTAGGCGGCCCTGACTTCAACCCTCAGAGGGAAATACCAAGGTCCTGGGAAAATGGCCATGGTTGGATCCCTGGCTCTGTGGTGACCAAGACATGGGGCCATGGGGCAACAGAGGCTGGACGGGGATTCCAGAGAGCATCCAGGTCACAGGAAGCTCTGAGCCACCCAGCCCATATCACCATCAGCCTTTGTGGCTCCCAGCTGGGACAGGGACAGACTAGCAGGGCAGAGGACTCAACCTTGTGGGATGAAGGGGCGGAGGAGCCCTGACCCTGGTCACAGGCTGAGCCCTGATCCTGGTCACATGCTGAGCCCCGACCCTGGTCACACGCTGGGCCCTGACCCTGGTGGCACACTGAGCCCTGAGCCCTGACCTCAGCACTCCCCTCACTTTTGTGGGAGACCCGAGAAAAGCCAGATGAGAGGGTGTGATGACTCTGAGAATGGTGTCCCCCCCACCCCCCGCAAAGTCAAAGCTCAGAATTACAGCCCTGATGCGGTACATCCAAGACAACCCTCACACTTTCTTGGGCTCCCAGCCCCTGCCATCTGGGAGGCCGCCATGAGTCTCCCAGGGGAATTCCAGACTGATGGCAGCACACTGGGTGATGAGTCTGTGCTGGGCATGTGGTTGTGGTCAGGTGGGGGGAGGGCTCCCTGGGCCATGGGGGTCCTGCCCCTGGGAGCTGGCCAGAACCTAGAGCCCTGTGCTCTGCAGGTCTTTCCCACGAGTGGCATGGTGTGGAGTCCCAGGCCCCAGGGTCAGAGGACCTTCAAGACCACGGTCTCCTCCTCCCAGAGCCATAGGGGTATCCATGGTGGTGCCCACCCTGAGTTCTGGGGACTCCAGGACAGACCCTGTTTCAGTTCCTCCCTCCATCTGGGATGGAGGACGGTTGAAGGGTAGGGGACTCTCTGGACTCAGGGCCCTGGGCTGGGGACATCCCTGAAGGCTACCCAGCCGCCTCCCAGCTCTACTGGAAGTGCCTTGAGTTGTGTGCCCTCCCAGGACCCAGAGGCTAACTCACCCAGCCGGCCCCTATAGCGGGCTGGAGGAGCGGTCAGGGCAGGGGGGCAAGGTGGGGCAGGTGGAGGGGGTCTGCAGTGGCAGAGAGCAGGGGCAGGTCCCTTCTCTTCTGTCAGGCTGTTGCTCATCTCCTGCCCTTCCCCTCTCCTTGGGGGGAGCGCTGGGTGCGGCTCCTTTTTCTGAGCTCCCTGTGCAGGGTTTGTGGAGTGCATGCGTGTTTTTTAGAGTTCTGCATGTGTCCACGCATGCGGGTGCGTGCCTGTGTATGTGAGCACATTCATATGTGTCATATGTGTCTCTGTGTGCATGCACATCCGTGTGTCACATATCCACACGTCCCTGTGTATGTGAGCACACCATGTGTCGTATACGTGTCCCTGTGTATGTGAGCACATCCATGTGTCATATACGTGTCCCTGTGTATGTGAGCACATCCATGTGTCGTATACGTGTCCCTGTGTATGTGAGCACATCCATGTGTGTCATATATCCAGGTCCTGTGCAGGTGTGCATAGCCTAGTGAGTGGCCATGTGTCTGCACATGCATCCAAGGGTCACACGGACACGTATCAATGTACATGTGTGCACATCTACACACGTGTGCATGTGTCCACACACATGTGCCCATATGTCTGTGTATGTGTGTGTCCTCACACACCCGGACGCAGGCTGCATCTGCCCACCCGGGGAAGAGACTCTCAGGGAGACGGCCTGAGGATGGAGCGCTGGCCCAGGGCCAAGTGAAGTGCAGGTCCCTCCTTCACACGCGCGGCGCCTTGGAACCAGACACCTCGAGGGGCGGGCTGGTGAGGGCAGGCCAGGGTGGGTTCAGTGTGAGCCTGGAGGAGGCAGGCTGGGGCACGCTGGGGGACCTCCTCACAGCGGCCTCCGCCACACAGCCAGGGGCCAGTGCTACACAGGCTCCCCTATTTGGGGCCCGGGCCCTGTGGGTGGTGGGGCACTTCATCAAGTGACCCCAGATCCTGGGCCACCTGAGACCTTCCCTCCACCTGGGCCGCCCCACCCTCCTCCCCGTCACTCAAGACTGGCCCACCTTCCACCTCCTCCAGGAAGCCACCCTGACCCTGGTGGCTGTGCTGGCTCCCCCTGGCACACGTGTTCCACTCCCTGCCCTGCCCCCATGGCTTCCCTCCCTGCCCCAGTGGCCCCAGGGCCTGGAGGCAGAGACCTGCCTTTTGGGGGTGTCCCAGGCTAAGCGATCGTCCTTGCTTGTGGAATGGAACTTAAGCCAGGTCACAGGAGACAGAGAGGAGGAGAGACGGACAGGGGCACGCAGGCCAGCCACGGCAGCAGAGACGGGCCCAGGCTCAGCCACATGGAGCCAGACAGGAGAGAAACAGCTGCAGGCGGGCCTGGAAGCCAGGAGAGAGAGCGCTGGAGACGAGGGGCTGACGGATGGACAGATGCACTGGGGAGGGACGGAGCCAGAGACGCAGCGTGCGGCCCGATCCCACCCTGGTGGGCGGTGGCCAGACGGTGGCCAGAAGAAGGAGTGGACGGACAAGCAGGCACACTTCTTTACGGCGCTCGCTGGCTGCTCAGGCCGAGCGCGGGGTGTGGTGTGGGGCCCGGGGCTGCCCTAGAGCCCGAGGCTCCAGACGGAGATCAGCAGGGAGACGCAGGCCAGGCCTCCGGGGCCTCCTCCGGGGCCTCCCCTGGCGGGGGCACCATCCACATTGCACAGGTCGGTATTACAGCAGGACACGGGCCAGGTCAGGCCGATACCGTCCACGTCCAACAGCTCACACTTGCTGGCGCAGGACTTGGTCACTGTGGAGTCCCCCAGGAACGGGTACACTGCGGGCAAGGGGGTGTCAGTGGTCAGGGTGCCAATGGCTCAGAGTCACCTGGGCAGGACCCACGCGGGGCTCACCCCGTCTCAGCTCCTCCGCGGCTGCCCCCCTCTGTTTCTCCTCAGGCTCAGTGCCCACCAGTGCCGGGGCCCGCAAGGCCTCCCGCGGGGAGCCCCTCACTCCACCGGCAGACTCCTGCCTGCAACGTGGACAGTGAGATGACCTGCAAAGCAGGCCTGCTTCCTCTGCTCCCACTGCAAAGATGAAGATGTGTCCCACAGAGGGGGAGAGAGACAGGGAGGGAAGGAGGGAGGGAGGCTGGGCTAATTGCCTTTTGCGGGAATGTGTAAACTGAGGCTGGGCCACAGCGGCGGAGGCAACGTGTCTCTGGGAGCCCCATGCCCTGACCGGTCTCCAGGGAGTAGAGTGTGGTCTTGCACATGGTCTCGTTGGCCGTGCAGGTCGCCAAGGTGAGGCGGCTGGACACACTGGTGGGCTCAGGGCAGGTGAAGCACTGCAGGCCCGTTGCTGGGGGCATAACACGGGCAGCTCAGGCAGGCCCTGCCTACCACGCCTCAGAGACAGTCTGAGGGGGAGACTCAGCTCTGCCCCGGAGGCCCGGGGCTGAGGGGCCCAGTGGCCCACTGGCCAAAACTCGGGGAAGGAAAGAGGCCAGGCTGGAGGTGAAGGCCCTGAGCTGCCAGCGGGTTGGGCCAGGCTCAGCCTGAGGTCCGAGTCCCCGCATGAAGCAGGAGCCGGCCCCGGTCAGGCCCTGGAGAGGTGGGTGTGGGACTGTGCTGGGGACACGGCTGTGGCATCTCTGTGGTAACAGGTGCTGTGGGGGGTGGGTGTGGGCAAGTCACCCCTCAGTTTCTCCTCAGCAAACTGCAGGGCCTGAGGGCTACGGTGAGGATTAAGGGATCAGGCATGAGGGCACCGGCTCAGGGCACCGGCTGGGCCTGGTCCCGCAGGTGTGTCTCGGAGGCTAGGGTCCTGCAGGCTAGGGGCGGGGGCAGCTCCACTCCCCTCTTGCTCCAACTCCCCCAAATTGCGGAAGCTCCCACTGGCCCAGGCGGCCAGGTGCACTGTGAGGCCACAGGCTCTGCTGAGAGTAACTGGCTGGGAGGCTCTGCCCCCTCTCTGACCTCAGTTTCCCACTCTGAGAATGGGCAGAGCCATCTGGCTCGGCCCACTATAAAAAGTTTCTTTTCTGGCTGAATGTGGGGGCCCCAAGGATGGGGAGACGGGGACAGCTTCCTCAATTGTCCTTTCAGACCCCAGGTCAGCTGGTCACCACTCCGATACCCCGGGTTTCTTTCCCTCCTCTCCAGCCCCCATCCCCTCAGGCCAGCGCCTCCCTGGTCTCCCCAAGTCCCTCCTGAAAGCCCCCTCTCCCGCCACCCCTACATACCTTCCTCCACCCAGTAACCCCCTAGAACCTTTCTGACTGAAAGCCTTTCCCTGCCCCACACAGCGGGATGAAGCCCACTCCCCGAGCTGGGGCCAAGGCCCCTCACAACACCTCTCACCTCACCTGGCTGGCACCTCCCCGTCTGGAAATCCCCTGGCCCTCCCAGGCTCTCCATGTGGCCCCTTCTCTCCAGTCTCCTCAGACCACCTCCACTTCCCTCTGCCCTCAGCTCCCTCTGCCCGTCCCCCACCTACGAAGCAACCCCGCCAGAGGTCCTCAGTGGGGACCTCGTGTGACGGCACCGCATCCGCCGCCAGCCATGCGCCCTCACCGAGCTCCCCGCAGGTCGCCAGCACCAGCGCCAGGATCGCCAGCCGTGTCCCCCTCATGGTCCCGAGTCCGCGCCTCCATTCCGCACTGGCCCTCGGCCTGCCCAGGCCCGCAGCGGACACCGAGTACCGCTCTACAGGTCCGCTGAGCCGATTAACGGGATCATGTTTCCCAGGGGCGGAGGGCGGAACCCTGCCCCACCTGGCCACCTCCTTCCCCGCCTGGGGCCCCTTCCGACACCCTCCCTGACCCCTCCAAACACACACCGCCCCCTTCCTGACCCCTCCCGCCCTCCACTGTCTGGGGCCCCTCCCGCCTGCTCTTGAGCCTCCTTCCTGTTGGGGTTCCCCGCCCCCCAGCTGCCTGACCCCTACAGCCCCTCTTCCTGGCCTCTCCACCCCTCTACCAGAGACACTCTGGATTCTTCCACTCCAGCGGGCACAGTGGGCTGGCTCCCCCTCCTTCCGGGTGGTCCGGGGACAGCCGGCCTGCCTGGGAGGGGACGGCAGCGTGGCGGGCAGCTCCCCTCGGCACTTGACTCCTGGCCCAGTCGGGTATCCTTCCGCTGGGCTGTGGGCAGGACGCAGGTTCGAAGTCTCGCGACCCAGGTAGACCTTGGCCCTAACCTTCACCTCCCTGCTCCTTGGAGGCGGCCGCACTGTGGTGGGGGGCTGTTGCCTCAACCACCAGCTGCAATGTTTGCTCAGAGGCTTAGCGGGACAATGGCTGGGAAGTGCTGGGTCAGCGGAAAAGGGTTTGGAAGGCGTGAGGGCTTGAGGTGGGGGGGCGGGGGTAGCCTGGAACTCTGAAGGGGCGGCACCTACTCTGCCGCCCATACACATCACTTCTAATCTGCTTAGGCGCTGCCCTCAGGTGGGGCTTACCTGGGCCCATATTGCCAGTGAGGAAATGGAGGGAAGTTCCTTGCCCAAGGCTTACATGGACAGGCAGGCGTGAATTTCTGTCTGGATGACTCAGAGCGACTCCTGCCACTGCTCCCCACCGCCATAGCCCCCAGAAGATGTGCCCAGTCGGTGACCCACCTCCAAATCCTGTGGCTGCCAGAGCGAACCTGGGCTGGGCGTCGATGGGCCGGGAGTCTCTCCCTGGCAGCCAAGGCCCCCCAGTCTTGAGGCCCCCAGTCTCCATGCCGGGCTGTGCATCAGCCCACACAGCTCCTTATTCTTCTCCTTGGGTCCAAATCCCACCCCCTCCAGCACTTGGCTCTGCCATCCCCCTGCCCTTCGGCAGTGAAATCCCACCTAACTTGGGGAGCCGCCCAGCCACCCCCCAGGCCCTCTTATGGCCCCGGGGCTTCCCTGCCCCTGCGGGATCAGCCCCACTTGGGATCTGGTCCTCACTCCTAGAGACTGGGGGACCTGGGTCTCCCTCAGCACCGGTGTGACCAGAGGGTGCGTGGGAGTGTCTAGGGCGCTCAGGGTCCCCTCGCCCCTAGCACGTTGGGGATTACCGCGCTGTGTCTTATTTCCCCTGAAGGGCACCTTCCTGTTAGAGTTTGGATGAAGGGAGCCAGGCTCTGAGAAGCCGATGGACTTTCTCAGGGTCAGGCAGTGGGGCTGGGGGAAAGCACGGCAGAGAGCCTGTCCGACTCGTGCTCTGCCACGCCAGGTGACATCAGGATGCTAACCACATTAGACATCCACCAAACACACCCAGATCCTTGTTAGGTTTGACCCAGTTCCTCCACCTGGCCCAGCCCAGCACCTTCCTATCCGCAGGCCCAGACCCACCTGTGCCTGCCACCCCCTCATGCCTGGCCCCCAGGAACTCGGCTTTGCCCAGAGTTTCGGCTGACCCCGCTGGGGAGAACCAGGCAGCACCTTCCTGCAGAGTTGCAGCTGTTTGCTTGGGGTAGAGGGCAGTCTGGCCTGGCACTATCTATCGAGGCCTCAGGTCTGAGAGCTCACACTCTTCCTCTCCTCAGCTCTTCCACTCCCACTCTCAATCAAGGCAAGGGCCAGGGCTCAGTGTGTGACAGGATCAGGGCTCAGTGTGTGACCAGGGTCAGGGCTCAGCCTGTGACCAGGGTCAGGGCTCAGCGTGTGACAGGATCAGGGCTCAGTG
>NW_004444121.1:3394990-3398819 GCF_000243295.1 Trichechus manatus latirostris
CAGTGTGTGACCAGGGCCAGGGCTCAGCGTGTGACCAGGGCCAGGGTTAAAAGCACGGCTTGGGTCGGGGCATTTTAGAATTTGATGCTGTTGTTAGTTACTGTGGAGTGGGTTTCGACGCATGACAACCCTATGTACAACAGAACGAACGCTGCCTGGTCCTGCGCCATCTTCATAATCATTGGCGTGTTTGAGCCCATTGTTGTGGCCACTGTGTCAGTCCATCTCACTGAGGGTCTTCCTCTTTTTCACTGACCCTCTACCAAGCATGGTGTCCTCCAGGGATTGATGTTGTTGTCGTTAGGGGCCATCAAGTCAGTTCTGACTCATAGCGACCCTACATACAACAGAATGAAACTCTGCCTGATCCTGCAGCATCCTCACAATTGTTGTTATGCTTGAGCCCAGGGATTGACCGATAGTGCCAGTTTGCCCTCCACACGATTGCATCAAATCACACTCCCACTAACAGCCACCAGAGGGCTGGTTTTTGCGCCTTCCTCATGATTGCCTTGTCACTCCTGTTACTAGCTGCCCATCTGGAAGATTTAAAACGCTACGTTCTACTTTGCTCCTGTCTAGCTCTGAGTGCTGTAGAATGTTTCTTGTATTTAAGGACTAGTATTTCTTTTACTCTGAACTTGCTACTCATGTAGCAACTCAGCTTTCTGTGGCATGTTGCATTTTTCTTGTGGATTTGTAAGTGCTCTTTATATATGAAGGGAATCTCCCTCCTTCCACCGGTGTGGGAAATAGTTCCTTCTTTGTCTTCTTTCGGTTTCATTTATGGTATCTTTTTCTTTGAAGATTTTTATGTAGTCTTTTGGATTTTGTCTCTCCCCCACCCACACAGGTTTGTTTAGATATAATCCACAAACCA
The DNA here is from genome assembly GCF_000243295.1 of Trichechus manatus latirostris. NCBI lineage: Eukaryota > Metazoa > Chordata > Mammalia > Sirenia > Trichechidae > Trichechus > Trichechus manatus. The sequence goes on from NW_004444121.1 coordinate 3,395,871, forward strand.
TACAGTTCACCCATGGAAAGTGTACCGTTTAATGGTTTTTGGTACACAGGCATGCGCCGCGTAACGTCCGTTCGGGCCATGTCCGATGTTTTAGTGTATCTGGAAGTGTTTCTTTAATGTTTCTTATGCATTGAAAGGACAATATATACTATATTCTAAGACAAACATTTGACTAATTGATGTTAGATACGAAACATACCCAACCATTCCGACTCATGTATAAATTTGACTTAAAGACGGGCTTAGGAATGGAATTCGTTCCTTACCTGGGGACTGCCTGTATATAGTATGATGTCCACACGGCACCCAAATCACATAACATCCAATTTCACAGAACATTATCACGGACGTTAAGCGTCCACTGTGTTTGCAGACACGAGCAACCATGGCCACAGTCAATTTTAGAACATTTTCATCACCTCAGAAAGAATCCTACTCCTCTATCCTCCCTAGCCCTAGACAACCACTAACCTGCTGTATGTATGTCTCTAGGTTTCCCTACTCCGGACATTTTGTACGAATGGAATCCTACAGTACATGGTTTTGGTGACTAGCTTGTCTCACTCACCATCACATTTCCGAGGTTCATCGTGGTGTAGCCTGTATCAGTACTTCATTCCTTTTTGTGGCCGAATCATATTCCATCGTATGGATATACCGCGTTGTGTTTGTCCGTTCATCCGCTGATGGACACTCGAGTTGTTTCCACCTTTTGACCACTGTGAATAGCGCTACACGTTTTTGCGCAGGCATAGATGTTTTCATTTCTCTCGGGGGTATACCTAGGAGTGGAATTGCTGGGTCATTTGGTAACTCTATGTTTAACTGTTTGAGGAATGAATCTTGCTTTTTAATTCTGCATTGTCTAGGATTGTAAAAGCCTCTCTCTTCTTACATGTCAATCTTTGATTCAAATGGAATACCTTTTGATATAACGAGAGGAGGGACCCTCTCCTGGCGGTCAGCTAGCCGCCACCCATATGCATGCTGTGTTTCTCCCCGGCTGCTCTGAAGGGTCCGTTTATCATACTCTCAATTTTCCCTTGCACCAGGCTTATTTGGAATCTCGACTGTCCCCCCGTCTATTTTCCCACGCCCGTGACCACACCGAGTGCAGTCCTTGTCACACCTCGTGTGGGCAGCTCTCTGGGGCGGGGGGGGACTTCCCCTCCTTTCTGCTCGCTTTACGCCTGCCTGGCTTTCTCTCGTTTATTTCTTGTAAGAACGTCGTCAAGGTGAGGACAGGCAAGGGTGGGGAAAGCCACGCATTTCCTGCTGCGGCATTAGCTCGGGGAGGGGCCAGCGTACCACAGTAGCCTCAGCATCTCTGAACTGGGGACTCCGGTCTTGTCTGCTGTCACAGCCCAGGGCCCGGCTGGGAGGCAGCAGTTAAATGTTGCTGAGTGAGTGAGTAACTTCCACAAACACCGCTGATTAATCCCAGGTCCACCCTGGGACAAGCGATCAAAGCTGTCACCACATCGACCACATCATCCAGCTCACCAATGTGGCTCCTCCCAGCACCTAGCCCTGCAGCCGGCACCAGGGGGCAAACCCAAGGAGCTACCAGCTGTGGGTGCCGGGCAGGGCCGCCCCACAGAGAGCACGCGGGGGGCCAAGGGCAGCCAGGGCTGGGGGTGGATGAGCAAGGCTCCCGGGAACCAGGAAGGTGAGGTGGGGTGGCAGGCAGTGGGCCAGGAAGGAGCCAGAGCCCCCAGGCCCAGGAGCCGGGTGTGCCCCCTGAGGAGCAGGCCGAGGTGTGTGTGCGTGGGAGAGAGACGGGGTGAGAGAGCGTGCCTGCAGTCCCCCTGCGCCTTTCTGCCCCGTTCCCTCATCCTCTCCTGCAGTATGTCTCCTCTCCCCTGGGGGAAGCTCTTCCTCCCCGGCGCTTCCCTCTGTGAGGCCCCTGCTCCTTCCTCTGTAGACTCCTGCGCAGCCCCCAGGTCTCAGCTGGGACACCCCTTCTCTGGCCTCCTGTCCCCCACTCTGAGTTGGGGGTTCCCTGTGCGCCTCAGCTTCGCTCCCCCCTCACAGCTGTCTCGGGACCTGTGGAGCAACTGCATCTGCTCCAGGGCTTGGCTGGCTCTGGTGGGGTGGGGGGGGCTCTAGGGCTTGACAGTTTGGTCAGGGGCTCCAGGGTGGACTGCTGCGGGGCAGACTGGGCCAGGGAGGCCAGGCGCCCGCCTAACCATGTTCCCCTCCCAGCCGAGCCCAGGACGCGGTGTTCTGCTCACAGCGGACAGCGCGGCTCCAGTTGATGTATTTTATTGGGGGACTTAAGGGGCAGCACAAAGGGCCGTCGGAGGCCTGACCTGCGGTGATTTAGGCAAGACTTCTGTCGGGATTTCTGAGGAAGGGGGCAGGGCTGGACAGCGGACGTGCGGGAGGCCTGGAGCCCCCTCAGGCCTGGCTGGGAGGGGCCTTCAAGGGGGGAGGGAGGGCCGGGGACAGTTCCAGCTGGGGCAGGGGGCATCAGTCCTCATTGCAGAGGTTGGCCTGACAGCAGGCGATGGACACTTTGGGGCCCAGGCCCAGGCTCTGGATGTCGGGACAGCCATTGGCGCAGCACTTGGTGACCAGAGGCAGGTCCGAGTGGCTGAAGGGGGGCCCTGCGTGGGCGGGAGAGAGACCATGGAGGTTCCCTGAGGCTCCGACACACCCGCCACCCAGCCGAGGGTCAGCATCTCCCCCATGCGTCCAGTATAGGTGGCCCCCAGTGGGACACACGCAGCCCCTCTCTCGGCCCCCCTGGGCTGGGTGGACGCCATCGCCGCTTTGCTCCTGGCCTGCTGGTGCCTGGATCAGGCTCTGCGCCTCCCCGCCTGGGCAAGCGGGGCCTTGCTCTCCCACACCCCACCCACGGGTGGCCACAGAGATGCCGTGGGCGGAGCTCCGGGGGCACGCGGCCTTGTGTGTACGTCCTCCGGGGGCACGCGGCCTTGTGTGTAC
>NW_004444121.1:3399182-3401888 GCF_000243295.1 Trichechus manatus latirostris
CGGGGGCACGTGGCCTTGTGTGTACGTCCTCCGGGGGCACGTGGCCTTGTGTGTACGTCCTCCGGGGGCACGTGGCCTTGTGTGTACGTCCTCCGAAGCCTCTGCACTGGTGGCACTTCAGGGCGTGGGCTGCAGCCGCAGGCGGAGGACAGATGGACGGACACACAGACATACAGGAGGCAGGTGTGGGCAACCCATCCAGCGCCCCACTCCCACTCTCGGGGACCCAACTCCCCAACTCTGTGATCCATCTCTCCCAGGAGCTAGGGTCTCCAGTCCCTCATCTTGGGGTGCGTGGACTCTCAAGACCCCCAGGATGGAGTGGGGGAGAAGGTCACCCTGTATCAAGTCTCAGTCAACGGCAGGTGGGCCCTGGGTCTCAGCGCTCCAGCCTGTGGGGTGCCACTGCCCTACATGGGCTGGAGGGTCCAATGGCCATGGTGACCGTGGTCAGCTCTGTCAGAGGCAGGGCTGGGCACCAGCTGTCTGAGCATCCGAGTCCCTTGACCCACGGGTCGAAGGGCAGGAGGAGCCCTGCGCGGGGTCGGAATGGGGGCCCTGGCTTCTGTGTGACCCTCGTGAGCCACCAAACCCCTCTGGGCCCGGCCTTTAGACCCTATGTAGAGTGTTTAGGGGGCTGTCAGAGGTGCTGGAAGGGGCTCCGAGGTATGCTGTCTGCCACTGCCCACTTTTACCTCTGGGGGACCGAGCAGGACCCGCTAGACCCATAAAGACCTGAGTCTGCTGGCAGCAAGCTCCTCGCACCCCAAGATGCCGTGATAGCCTGGACTCAACTGGGGTGACTGATGGGTGGTCGCTCCCTCTGGAGGCCGCTGACCCCTCTGACCCAGCCCTGATGGTGACCTAGGCTTTTCCCATGCCGAGCTCTGAGTCCCTGTGGCCCCGTGGGGCAGTCATGGGGGGCAGGGGCGTGGCCTGTACCTCAAGTCTCACAGGAAAGACAGGGCCAGACCCTTCCCCAGGACAGAGGGTCCTCACGAGGGTCCAGGTGAGGCAAAGTATCCTGGGATGGAGACCCCAGCTTTGTCAGGCATATTCCTGGGAGAAGGAGCCTCCCCTGGTGCCCTCAGGGGACAGGCATGACCCATGTCCCGAGTCACTTAGGACCCCTCACTGGCCCTGAGCCTCCCCACCCCCAGCTAGGGAAGCAGAGACTTTGCCAGGAGAGGGCCGGGGAGCTGAGGCAGCCCAGCCTTTCTTGCTCTGGCATCTGGGTGGACGGTGATGCTGTCTGAGTCCCAGGACCCGAAGAAGCTCACTCGGTGCAAAAGTGAATAGGCGGCGGGGGTGGCTGCATTTGAGGTGGGCTGCGCCGTGGAGCAGTCTGGCAGGCACCTGGGCCAAAGGGCCTGAAGCTGGGCCATGGGCCAGGCTGGCAGACATGGGTGTGGCCTGCGAATGCTGAAGGCTGGGAGGGGGGCACTACCAAGGCGAGCGGGTGGACAGAGGAGAGGGCAGAGGGGCAGAGGAGGCAGATCCACTGGAGGCGCCATGAGGGGGCCCCGGAAACCAGGGAGGGGAGGCTGACCCCAGCCAGCTGAGAGGTCAGGCCAAAGCAGCTGAGAAAGCGAATTCAGGGGGCCGGGGTCACTGTTGACAGGAGAGGCCTGGGGTGGGGGGCTGGGCAGGAGTGTGTGTGGAGTCGGGGACCAGGTGCAGAGGAGCAGGCAGGCCTTGCTGGGATGGGGGGGACAGTGCCAGGCCTGAGCTGGAGAGGCCTGTGGGGGCAGGCGGGGTTTAGGGGGGAGAGGTGAGTGGGGCGCAAGTGGAGGGGAAGGACAGGAATGGTTCTCAGGGTGGGGGGTCACAGCCCAGGACTCAGTGGCCTGGATTGGAGATGGACGTGGCAATGAGGGAAGATACCAGGGGCCACCCGGCCGCGCAGGAACTCACCGAGCTCCGTGCTCAGGGCAGCGGTCAGCAGCGGCATGAGGAGAAGACGCATGTTGTCCCGCGGTGAGGACCAGGTGAGGACAGCGGGAGGAGGAGGCTCAGGGCTCGCTGGTGGCACCTTATACCTGCTGCTCCCTCCCCAGCCGCCCCGCCCTGGCCCTGGCTCCGGAAGGTCTGCGTCACTGGGTGGCCTGGCTCGCCAGGAGCTGGGCTGCCTTCCCAGGGGGACCTGGCTCAAACCCTGGCCCCAGTGTGGGCGGCTCCGTCCTTGGGCAGAGCTTGTAGAATCCCATGCACTTACTTCCTCCTGTCTGTGAGGTAGGGGCGACCCCAGTCTAGAGGACCTGGGACCTCCGGGGGACAGGCTGGCCCCTGGCCCAGCCCATGAGCCCACCCCCTCCGCCTTAAAGCGCCAGTAGAGCTCAGGGCTGGCAGAACACAGAGCCTTCATCAGCCCCTCGGCTCTGGAGTGAGGAGAGAATGAGATCCCCTCTGGAGGCCTCAGCTTCCCCATCTGTCGAATGGGCCCCCAGTCCTGTCCTGACCCCTTCCAGGGCTGGGAGGGGACGAGGGAAAATCGATGCTGTGACCTGCTTCTCGGTGTCAGTTGTGACTGCTGTCTGTGCGAGGCTTCGGGGCTGGGGGGCTGCTCTTTTCATGGGGGGGTAGCAGAAGGGCCGTAGTATTAAAAGCAGACCCCAAGGATGGGGTCAGATGGAGCAGGTCGGGGGGAGCCCAAGGATGGGGTCAGATGGAGCAGGTCGGGGGGAGCCCACGGATGGGGTCAGATGG
>NW_004444121.1:3402711-3407143 GCF_000243295.1 Trichechus manatus latirostris
ATGGGGTCAGATGGAGCAGGTCGGGGGGAGCCCAAGGATGGGGTCAGATGGAGCAGGTCAGGGAAAGCCCAAGGATGGGGTCAGATGGAGGAGGTTGGGGGGAGCCCAAGGATGGGGTCATATGGAGCAGGTTGGGGGAGGAGCCCAAGAGTGGGGTCAGATGGAGCAGGTGGGGGAGGAGCGATCCGCCAACCACACCATCCTGCTGAGAGCTGGGAGGCTGCAGGGGTCTATCTGCAGGGGGTCGGCCCTGCCCACCCAGGGACCCTGGGGGTCTGTACTGGCTGCCTGAGTGCCTTTATCCCCTTTCTGCCTGGTGGGCTCCAGGTGCTAGGGCTGGGAGGGACCAGGACTGGGGGAGGTCCTGGGTGAAGGGCTGGCAGAAAAGGGCTCCCCTCCCAGGAAGGGGAGGTGCTGGGGTCAGATAGCCAGAGGAGTGGTCTGAGACGGAGACTTTGGGGTCCCTGCCACCCACATCCTGCACCCCCAGCCTTCCTGCCCCTGTAAGGGAGCTGGTGGGCACGTGAGTGGGTCAGCCTTTCTCCCAAGTACCTGGGGGTGCAGAACCCGGGGCCTGGTAAGCCTCTGGAGTCTTCTGCCCTTTTTCTCCGTCCTGGGCTAGATCGTGAGGTCAGGACTGGAGGAACAGGAAGTTTCTCCACCAGCAGCTGAAGAATTGCCGCCTGCATGACCCAGGGTGGACGGGAGTTGAGAACTAAGGAGGCCAGGACGGCCAGCCAAACCAGACAGGAAGAGGAGGCCTGAGCTAAGCCCTGTAGTGGGGAGGAGAGGGGCCGGTGGGTCTATCCAGCTGTTCTCTCACTCACTCATTCATTCATTCATTTATGCAAAAATACCAGTGGGGCCTCTCCTGGGGCTGGGGGGAGAGCAAGGAGGGAGCCACGGCCTAGGGAGGAACTCTGTCCCGGGGCAGGGGCAGTGGGGAGTCGGACGGAGGGAGGCACCTGTGTGCCCGGCCTGCCCCAGGTTGGGCACCTACACCTCGCCAATTCTCACCGGGCCTCAGGAGCTGTCAGTCCCATCTCACAGACGGAACAACTGAGTCTCAGGGTCCTGTTGACAGGCCCCAGGTCACCAGAGCTGCAGGACCCACTCATCCTGCTCAGGAAGGTGTGGCATGAAGAAAGGGCTGCTCCATCTCATTTGACCTTTTCAGAGTTTTAAAAGCATGAGTAAAACACAGGTTCATAGCCACAAACCCAATACTCCAGAGGCTGCAGGTAGGGCGTGGCCGCAGCTCCGCACACCTGCCTTCTTGCTCACCTCGCTCATGCAGTCCACCTGCCTTCAGCTCTGCCGGCCAGCTCAGCCCCTTCTCTGTGGCTTTTCTGTACCCCGTGGAGCACATGCGATGTCCTGCTCCCCAGGGGCCAGGTGTGTTCAAGTGGCTGTGCCCGAGACACAGTCAGGCCTCCAATTTAGACCTGCAGACGGGCCACCATGAGCCCTGTGCTGCTCTCTGTATCGAGGACTCGTCTTTTTGTGCAGAGTGGGGCCAGGAGGAGGGTGGTCAGGGCCGGGCCAGCTCCCAGTGGTGCCAGCAGCGCCCCCTGCCTTTTCGTCCCCCTCCCCCCTGACTCCACCACATTCCCCGGCGCCCAGCTGCAGGGCCAGACTTGACTCTAACCCTCACAGCTTCTCAAATCTCTGCTTCCGATCTTCTCTTTGTAAGCTTTTCTGCCCTATGCTCTTATGAGTCCTTAAGGTGCTGAGATCCTATTAGACGGATAAGCCCCCTTCCTGGCTTCCCCCTCCCCTGCTTGGAGACACTGCGCCCCCAGGACCCCCGGCGGGTGGGGGAAGAGACCGCACAGTGTGGGTGGGGGTTCGGTGGGCGTGGGCTCCAGCCAGCCTGGGGTCTCTCTCAGGCTGTGTGCCTCTCGGTGCCTCAGTTTCCTCATCTGTAAAAGGGGCATGCTAGGGCTGCCACCTGGAAGGGTGGTTGGAGAGCAGAGGTGGGTGCATGCTAGCGGTCGTTTTCACAGACTCAGTGTGCGCATAACTACTGGTTTGAGTTCCTGCATTTATTTTGGCAGTGCCCACCCACTTCCCAGTAGTCAGTGTGGCCACTTGGACAGGGCCCAGCATTAATGAGTGCCTTCCGTGCGCTGTGGGCTAGGAGCAACGACAGGAACCACCAGGCTGAACTGTCTGCGGGGCTAGGGTGGGCAGCGTGGCCCGGGGCTGGGGGCAGTGCGTCTGTGCTGGCTTGGGTCTAGGTCAGGGTGGGGGGGATGGACAGACGGATGTGGGGGATGAGGGTAAGGTGTGCAGTGAGGGTTAATTTTGCAGCTCTTCCCTGCTCCCAGATGGACAGACGGATGTGGGGGATGAGGGTAAGGTGTGCAGTGAGTGTTAATTTTGCAGCTCTTCCCTGCTCCCCGATCCTGGCGCCCAGTGGGCAGCCAGCCAGGCCTCTGCCCCATAGAGACAGGTGGAGGGAGGACCCGGTCCAGCCCTGGTGGACGCCACCAACTCATCAAGGATGGCCTTGGACAAGCAGCATGGAAATGACGCTTCCCGGGCCTCTCTGCTGAGTCAGAGACATCTCAGGCAGGGGTCCATGAATTCCCTCCCTGCCAGCATCCTGACCCCGCTCACTCGGTGGGGCTGGGGGTGGGGGGAGCTTGGGGGCAGCACTTGGCCCCCTCTTGGCCTCCCCCAGGACACCTGGGACAGGAGCTGAGGCCCTGGACAGCCCTGCCTGGGAGACAGCCTGTCCCGACCTGGCCCTGCGCTCACCCCACAGCACTCCTCGCGCGGGAATCCTATTTGCAATCCCTTCCTGCCTCCTGCCTCCTGGCCCAGGATGAAGCCCTGTCCTCCCAGGCCCTCTCGTCCCTGTCCAGTCCCCACCTCCAGGCCCCTGCTCAGCCAAGTGCCCTTTGGAGGAAATCCACACGTCTCTCCTTCCCGTTACCAAAGGCTACCCCGCCCCAGCCTTTCTCCACATCCTGCCCTGCTCACAGGTGAGAAACAGAGGCCAGGAAAAAGCTCTCCTCCACCCCCCTCCCCCAGTACCAGAGAGCAGCCTCCCAGCCCCCTGATTCCCAAGGCCCAGTCTAGCCTGGAGCAAAGCTCTGTAGACTGCCTGACGAGGTGCTGGCTTTGGGGCCAGAGTTTCTGCGTTCCCGGGACAGTCTCACTGCTTGGGCAGCTGCCGCCACCCAGCCCACCTGGGCTGAGCCGGTTTGAGAGGCTCCTCAGGGCTTTCCCTTCACACCTGAGCTGGGGGCCGTGGTCAGGTGAGGAGCAGCCAGGTGCTCTGGGTCCCAAGTGTAGTCTGATGGGGCCGGGGCACACCACATGCCCTTTCCGGCCACATTCAAGGGGGCAGGCCCTCCGGGGCCACCGACATTTGGATGGTGGGTGTTGGGCAGACCCATGCTTCCCATACCTGGCAGTGAATGGGGCTCACATGGGTGGGGTGGGAGGCCTTTAAAGAAAGCTGATCCTTGGGCCCGCTAAGCCAGAAGCGGGCTCCCCTGGAGTCCCAACGCCCAGTTGAGTGGGGAGCACCCCGTGGGAGGAGGGAGTTCTGGGGGCGAGGGGGGCCGCTTCAGCCCTGCGCCAGAAAAAGAGGTGGCTGCTGCATCAGATCAGAGAGGCGGCAGAGCGTAGCAAAGTCATCCCTGGGTGAGGGGATCAGAGCGAATGGAGGGGAGGGCGCCCTGCAGATGCTGGTGCCCCGGCTCTCCCCCGTGCCCCACCTCCAGGGCCCCCGGCCTCCATTCCCCTCTGGCTCCCATCCCCCTGCTGCCCCGCCCGGCCGGCCCTTCTAGCCGGCGGCCTCCCCTGTGCGGACCCCAGCATCCACGAGGGGGCGCGTGCTCCCGCCGGAGCGCGCCCACGAGCGTGCACAGCGCCCCGCGAACGCTCTCCGCCCCGCCCGCAGGCGGTCGGGCTTGGCCGCCCTTGGCGTCTGTGGCCTGAGCGGCGGGGCGGGCTGCGGGCTGGGCAGCCCTGCTGCGGCCCACCCACCGTCCCTGCCCCCTTCGCGGCTTGCCCAGAAGAGCCGCGCAGTCAGCCCTCAGGCAGACCAAATATGGCCAGGCTGCCACCTGCCCAGCGTCCCTGCCAGCCCCAGGCCCAGCACCAGCCCGAGCCCCGGGGTGGGAGGTGGAATGGATTTGGCTGAGCAACACGGACAGATCCCTCTATGAACGAAGACCGGCCTCTGGGGTAGGAGGAGCCTCTTAGGCCGAGCCACTCCCTCCCTGCCAAGAATTGCTGGGATACCCAGGCCTGGCACTCCTCCTAGGACAACTGACAGTGGCAGCCCTTGCTCACGTGACATTTGCCCCCGGGGGGATCAGGGCCTCGGCTGGAGGCACAAAGACAGTCCTCCTGGGATCCAAGGGCGCCCTTCCCCCTAGGACTGCAAGGAAGGGTCTCTAACCGCCCCCCCCCC
>NW_004444121.1:3407243-3409514 GCF_000243295.1 Trichechus manatus latirostris
CCCCCGCCCCAGCACTCCTCCAGCCCACTGAGGCAGAGCCTGGCTCCTAGGCTGCCGGGAAGGTGGGGCGTGGCCACACGCCTTTCCTTGAGTGGGCACCGGCTGACGGAGCCCCCGCACCCCCGTACACACTCCCCCACTAAACCGAAAACTTTTTCATGGTCCAGTCCCAAATGAGCTGCTTTGGAAAGGAAAGATGGGGTGCTGGGGGGAGCTCCAGATTGCTCCAGCAGACAGGCCTGGGTCCTGGGCTTGGCCTGAGGGGGTCCGGGTCTGGGGGAAGGTAGAGGGTCGGCGGGGTGTGCAGGGCCAGGGCAGAGCAGTGCCTCTTGAGAGCTTTGTCCACGAGGGTCTGCTGGGGGTGGTGTGCCGAGGGCGTCAGAGCAGACCCCAGAGGGTGGTGAGGAGCGCGGGGGCCAGAGCCAGGGCGGCAGGGGCTGTGAAGCCCGCACGGTTGCACAGGTCGTACTGACAGCAGACGGTGGTGGAGGCGTGCTTGGAGTAGCCATCATAGACGGTCTCAAAGCAGCTGGGCACGCAGGATTTGCTAACCTTCATCCTGTATGGCGTGTAGTCTGTGGGACAGGAGGTGGCCGTCACCCTGCAGGGCTGGGCCCCTGCTGGCCCGACCCCGGCATGCAGGGCCACAGGGTGCGCTCCCTCTCAGACTGCGGACCGGACCGTGGCCCTCAGCTCCCTGGGGCAGCTGGGAGCCTCCCTCCTCCGTCTCCCCACCCTCCCCGGGGCAGGGAGCGCCTCCCCCAGCCCGAGCCCACTCACAGGTGCGTGTGGTCATGCAGTAGGAGACCATTGCCGGGCAGCGCATGGGGTTGAAACAGTTCTCTCCGTTGTAGGCGCAGACGTGGCAGTCCAGAGCCTGGGCTGCGGGCCAGGGGACAGGGGGTCACGGTCCAGGGAGAGGGCCCCCTCCAGCCCATCAGACCCTACCCCCATCACCTCCCCAAGGAGAGACAGCTGGAAGGAGGGCAGGAAGGAATTGTGGCCTCCCCTCCCCCATGCTCAGCCTGCCTGTGCCCAGCCGTGGTTCTGTCCATCCACCTTACCCAGAGGTAGGCCCACCAGGGCCACCAGGAGCAGGCCAAGCAGAGGCGCCATGGCTGGAGGCCAGAGGGCCAGGCAGGAGTCCGGTGGCTGACAACAGCTGGTCCTGGCTGCAGCTCAGGGAGGCTGGGGCACGGAGGGTCAGGCAGCCTGGGCGATCCTGGTCTCAGGGAGGGGGATGCGGCCCTGCACAGAGGGTAACAAAGACCAGGCAGTCAGCGCCAGACTGAGGCTGCAGTGAACAGTCCTCCCAGGGCAGGGGTGGGGGCGGCCACAGGGGATACCCAACTCAGCTGAGCTTGGGAAGGCTTCTCGGGGCAGGGGACACTAAGGCGGGAGTGGAGGGGGAGTGGAGGGAAGCAGGGTGGGGACATTCCAACTAGGGAAACCACAGATGTGCTGGAGTGGGGGAGGGGCAGTCAGAGTGAGCCCGGGGAGGCAGGAGGGACCAGCAACGAGGGCCTGGAAGGCCAGGGGGCCTACAGGAGTCTGGCACAGGGCTCCCTCCCCGTCCCCAGGGCCCCGGGGGCAGGGTGGCCAGCCAGGTCTCTCCTCGGTGCTTGGGGCCCCCACTCCCTGCTTCTTTCAGGACCCAGCTGGGGCCCCTCTCCCAGAAGGCCTTGGCACCGTTGCCTGGGCCTTCGGATCCCGGGCCCCCCGGAGCGGCGCTCCGGTGGCTGCAGGCTGACGTGTGCCCAGAAACTGCGCTCAGAAAGTATCCCGAAGGGATTGAGCAGGACGGCAGGAAGAACCCCCCAGCCTGGGGTGCTGTTTGGGAAGGGGCGAGGGGGACCGGAAATGCGGGGACACTCGGCCCCGGGCCCCGCCCCGGGACTAAATTAGACTTTCCCCGCCCGAGCACCAAGGATCCGTCTCTCAAGACCCATTTCCCGAGCGCCAACTCCAAGCTGACCAGGGCCCAATTCGGGCCCGGCCTGAGACACCTGCGGCGCTTCTCGTACCGGCCCGGGGAGCCCTGCCCCAAAGACTGCGGTCCCGGGCCGGGGGACAGCAGCACGGCGTAGGCGGTGTCCGGCGGGGATGTCAGCGATGACCTCACCTCTGACCTTCACTGCGCTGAGCCCCCGCCGCGCCCCGCACTCACCCGGCCGTCCGCCTCTCCCTGCCTGGGTCTGCGGGTGCGTCTGTCCTTGCGCCCGGGGAGCCAGTGCCGCATCGCCCGCCCCGCGTCCTCTGTCGCCTGGGCCC
>NW_004444121.1:3409705-3419270 GCF_000243295.1 Trichechus manatus latirostris
GCCTGCCAAGACAGTGGGTTCGCCCTCTCAAGCTGTAGTGGACCCGGATAACTACCTACCCAGGCGTCACCACGCAGCGACACCGCTGACAGCCAGCCACTCCCAGACACATACCAGTCCCTGCAGTGACACCCACGCCACCCTCAGACGCACATGCACGAGCACCGCCGCAGCCCGCCCCCCATTCCCACCAGCCCCACGTGCCTGGCTCACCCACGCCCGGTATTAACCTCCAGGAATCGGACCCTCAACACCGAAGCTCAAGCCTGAGTCGCCATTACCATGGCCCTCCGCGCCTGACAGCTCCATCCCCTCATTCTTGGAATAGGCCCCTGTTCAGCCTGCCTGGGTTATCACCTGGCCCTGCCTTGCCTGCTGTGTGACCTTGGACAAGTTAGCAACATTTCTGTGCCTCAGACCCCACATCTGGGCGGCGCCAACCCCAGGATGCCCAGGGCCTGAGTCATAGGGGTAATAACAGCCTTAACAAAAGCTCCCTGTCATAGGTTGTTGGCAGAACTGTGGAGAACTCGGCCCAGTGCCTGGAGCATGGTGTTAAAAATAATTAAAACTCAAGGAAAATGAAACATAAGGTTTATTGTGAGCAGTTGTTCTACTGCCGTTGAGTTGATTCTGACTCGCAGCGACCCTATAGGACAGAGTAGAATTGCCCCATAGGGTTTCCCAGTCTGTAATCTTTACAACAACTATCTTTAGGCGAGCAGATTGCCACATCTTTCTCCCCAGGAGTGACTGGTGGGTTCCAACCACAGAACTTTCAGTTAGCAGCCTAACGCTTAACCATTGTGCCGTGCCCACCAGGACTTCCTCTGTAAGCATATTTGTTGTTGTTGTTAGGTGCCATCGAGTTGGTTCCGACTCATAGCGACCCGATGTACAACAGAATGAAACACTGCCCAGTCCTGCGCCACCCTCACGATCTTTGCTATACTTGAGCCCATTGTCGCAGCCACTGTGTCAATCCATCTCGTTGAGGGTCTTCCTCTTTTTCACTGACCCTCCACTTTACCTTCTCCAGGGACTGGTTCCTCCTGATAACATGTCCAAAGTATGTGAGATGAAGTCTCTCCATCCTTGCTTCTAAGGAGCATGCTGGCTGTACTTCTTCCAAGACAGACTTGTTCTTTCTTCTGGCAGTCCATGCTATATTCGATATTCTTCACCAACACTATAATTAAAAGGCATCAATTCTTCTTCGGTCTTCCTTACTCATGGTCCAGCTTTCGCATGCATATGAAGTAGTTGAAAATACCATGGCTTGGGTGGGGCACACCTTAGTCCTCAAAGTGACCTCTTTGCTTTTTAACACTTTAAAGCAATCTTTTGCAGTAGATTTGCCCAATGCAATACATTGTTTGATTTCTTGACTGCTGCTTCCATGGGTGTTGATCGTGGAGCCAAGTAAAACGAAATCCTTGACAACTTCAATCTTTTCTCCATCTATCCTGATGTTGCTTATTGGTCCACTTGTGAGGATTTCTGTTTTCTTTATGTTGAGGTGTAATCCACATTGAAGGCTGTGGTCTTGATCTCCATCAGTAAGTGCTTCAGGTCCTCTTCACTTTCAGCCAGCAAGGTTGTGTCATCTGCAAAACACAGGTTGTTAATGAGTCTCCCTCCAATCCTGATGCCCCGTTCTTCTTCATATAGTTCAGCTTCTCGGATTAATTGCTCAGCATACAGATTGAATAAGTATGGTGAAAGGATATAACCCCGATGCACACCTTTCCTGACTTTAAACCACGTAGTATCCCCTTGCTCTATTCGAACGACTGCATCTTGATCTATGTACAGGTTCTTCATGAGCACAATTCTGGAATTCCCATTCTTCAAAATGTTATCCATAATTTGTTATGATCTACACAGTCAACTGCCTTTACGTAGTCAATAAAACACAGGTAAACATCTTTCCGGTATTACCTGCTTTCAGCCAAATCTATCTGACGTAAGCAATAATATCCCTAGTTCCACATCCTCTTCGGAATCTGGCTTGAATTTCTGGCAGTTCCCTGTAGATGTAATGCTGCAACCGCTTTTGAAATATCTTCGGCAAAATTTTACTTGCGTGTAATATTAATGATACTATTTGATAATTTCTGCGTTCTGTTGGATCACCTTTCTCTGGAATGGGCACAAATATGGACCTCTCCCACTCCAAGGCGATTGGCCAGGTAGCTGTCTTCCAATTTCTTGACATGGACGAATAAGCTCTTCCAGTGTTTCATCCGTTTGTTGAAACATCTTAATCGGCATTCCACCAATTCCGGGAGCCTTGGTTTTCGCCATTCCCTTCAGTGCAGCTTGGACTTCTTCCTTCAGTACCAATGATTGCTGATCATATGCTGTCTCCTGAAATAATTGAACGTCGACCAATTCTTTTTATTACAGTGACTGTGTATTCCTTCCATCTTCTTTTGATGCTTCCTGCATCGTTCAATATTTTGCCCACAGAGTCCTTCAATATTTCAACTCGAGGCTTAAATTTTTTCTTCAGTTCTTTCAGCTTGAGAAATGCTGAGTGTGTTCTTACCTTTTGGTTTTCTAACTCCAGGTCTTTGCACCTGTCATTATAATATATTCATCTTCTCTAGTCACCCTTTGAAATCTTTTGTTCAGTTCTTTTACTTCATCATGTCTTCCATTTGCTTTAGCTACTCCATGTTCAACAGCACGTTTCAGAGTCTCTTCTGACATCCATTTTGGTCTTTTCTTTCCTGTCTATTGAATGACTTTTTGCTTTCTTCATGTATGACATTCTTGATGACATCCCACAACTCATCTGGTCTTTTGTCATTGATGTTCAGTGCATCAAATCTATTTTTGAGATGGTCTCTAAATTCAAGTGAGATATACTTAAGGCTCTTGTGGGCTTGTTTCAATTTTCTTTGTCTCGACTTGAACTTGCATGTGAGCAATTGATGGTCTGTTCCGCAGTCGGCCCCTGGCCTTGCTCTGACTGATGATATTGAGCTTTTCCATCGTCTCTTTCCACAGATGTAGTCAGTTTGATTCCTGTGTATTCCATCTGGCAAGGTCCATGTGTATAGTCACCGTCTATGTTGTTGAACAAAGATTGTGGGGATATATGCCATTTAAACATGGCTGCACTATTGACAACTGCAGCCCCCACAGGCCTCTATGCTGTATACGACATGTTGGAGACTTGTCAGCGATAAGAAAGAGATTAGGCACGACTTGTTTTCCCAAACCTATTGTCCTGTTGCTGATTGGCTTATTTACCTGAATTCCTCCTCCCTTGCCGGAAACTTATTGTTATTCACCCAAAGCCCATTGTTCTGTTATTTGCTTCACTGCTTGCTGTATTGACTATAAATAAACTCCTGGGACTGAAGCCGGGTTGGACTCCTCAGAGTGACCCTCCTGGCCCCACTTCTCTGTAAGAGTTGTGGCATTGGTTATTGTCTCTGCCGCCCCGACATTCGCCACCGCTGCAACAGATGGTGCCCCGTGTGAGGAGCTGCGACAAAAGATATTTGCCATAAGTCATTGGTCTTGCAAAATGCTATCATGCAATCTCAGGTGTCATTTCTATCACCAAGGCCACATTTTCCAACAACCATTCCTTCTTTGTTTCCAACTTTCACATTCCAATCGCCAATAATTATCAATGCATCTTGATTGCACGTTTGATCAATTTCAGGCTGTAGAAATTGGTAAAATCTTCAGTTTCTTCATCTTTGGCATTAGTGGTTGGTGCAAAAATCTGAATAATCATCATAGTAACTGGTCTTCCTTGTAGGTGTATGGATATTATCCTATCACTGACAGCGTTGTACTTCAGGATAGATCTTGAAATGGTCTTTCTGACAGTGAATGCCACGCCATTCACACAGCAAGACACAGGTAACCACCATACGACAAACTGACAGACCAATGGTGGCTATAAGCATATAGGGAGACAATTGTTATTCCAGCAGAAGCAAAAGGCTTGAAGTAAACTAGGTACAATGAGGCTTAAAAAGAGACGAGAAGGGCGAAGAATAGAAGATCAAATGTTGGCTAATCTTAACATGATTGATTGAACTCTGCCCTCCTCTTTTACTAAGACCCACTGACACCAGGTCACAAGAGGGTCTCTGGCCCTCCACCAGCTTTATCTTTTGCAATTCAAATTTAGTAAGCCTAGCTTAGAGCAGGAAAGAAAACATTAGCAACTTTAGGTGAAAGAAAAGCGGCTGACACGTTTAATATTGGTCAGGAATTTCTTTACAGTGAAAATTTGGTTTCATGGGTAAGAAAACTCCAACATCGAAGTAAGATGTCTGTTATTAACTCTTCGACACTGGGGAGGCGCTGGTCATTAGCCAGGAGGGTGACCGCTCCTCCTGGACACATGGGACTGCTCCCATGCTAGTGACTTTGTTTGCAGAGGCCCCTCCCACCCTAATACTATCCACATGAAAAATTATTTTTGCTATAACTTTAAATAATTCAACAATTTACTTTTGATCTGTTTTAGGCAGAATTTAATGGATTTTCACAGACCTTAAAGTTTTCATTTTTTGCTCATGTGAGGAAAAAATTAAACATTTTCTTTAAGCCTAAAACTTCATTTCTTTTTCTTCTTCTGATTTTAAAGGAAATTAAATTTGTGGGCTCCCACACGTGTGGTGGGCCCCAAGCACGGTGCCCTCTGTGCCTGCTGGGTAAGTCAGCTATGGTACAGGGAGTCCCTCAGCCTATGGCCAAGTGGGACCCTTGCTCAAGTCTATTGTCACCCTGAACCCCAACCCCCACCCCAAGCCATGTGCCAAGGGTTAGGAATACAGCAGGCAATAAATCCAGCCAGAATTCCCAAATATTCCGGCCCTGGTAGAGCTCACACTAAAACGCGGGCAGGGGACATAATAAGCACAGGGGTCACATATACCACGTCATGGGCTTCAGTACTCCACTAGGAGGAAGTAACATGGAACTGGATTTCCTGTCCTGCCTTAACAACTAAGGGACCGGGCAGAACATAGCAGACATGGGGAAGAATATAGCAGACACTGGGTAGAATACAGCAGACACGGGGCGGAATACAGCAGACACGGGGCGGAATACAGCAGACACCAGGCGGATTACAGCAGACACGGGAGAATACAGTAGACACCGGGCGGAATACTGCAGACACTGTGCTGAATACTGCAGACACCGGGCGTAATACAGCAGACAGTGGGCGGACTACAGGAGACACCAGGTGGAATATAGCAGACAGTGGGCGGAGTACAGCAGACAGTAGGCCGATTACAGCAGACACAGGGCCGAATACAGCAGAAAGTGGAAGGATTACAGCAGACACCCGGCAGATTACAATAGACAAGGGACGGAATACAGCAGACAGTGGGTGGAATACAGCAGACAGGGGGCGGAATATAGCAGACAGTGGGCGGATTACAGCAGACACCATGCGGAATACAGCAGACAGTGGGCGGAATACAACAGACAGTGGGCGGAATACAGCAGACACCATGCGGAATACAGCAGACAGTGGGCAGAATACAACAGACAGTGGGCGGAATACAGCAGACACGGGGCGGAATACAGCAGACACGGGGCGGAATACAGCAGACACCTGGCCGAATACAGCAGACACCTGGCCGAATACAGCAGACATGGGGCGGATTACAGCAGACACGGGGCGGATTACAGCAGACACCTGGCCGAATACAGCACAGAGTGGAAGGATTACAGCAGACACCATGCGGAATACAGCAGACAGTGGGTGGAATACAGCAGACACCGGACGAATACAGAAGACAGTGGGTGGAAAACAGCAGACGGGGCGGAATACAGCAGACATGGGGGAATACAGCAGACAGGGGGTGGAATACAGCAGACACCATGCAGAATACAGCAGACAGTGGGCAGAATACAGCAGACAGTGGGCGGAGTACTGCAGACACCGGGCGGAATACAGCAGACACGGGGCGGAATACAGCAGAGTGTGGGTGGAATACAGCAGACAGTGGGCAGAATACAGCTGACAGTGGACGGATTACAGGAGACAACGGGCAGAATACAGCAGACATGGGGGTGGAATATAGCAGACACCGTGTGGAATACAGCAGACATGGGGGAATACAGCAGACAGTGGGCGGATTACAGCAGACACTGGGGGGATTACAGCAGATAGGGGGCGGAATACAGCAGACCCCGGGCTGAATAGACACCAGGTGGAATACAGGAGACACCGGGCGGAATACAGCAGTCACAGCGCAGGTAGGGGCCCAGACAAAGCCGAGGTCCCCCTGAGTGGAAGCGGTGGAATCGTGGGCAGAGGCTGCTGGGAAGACCCTGGGTGTTGCAAACAGTGAACGCTGAGCTGGTAATCGAATATTGGCGCTTGGAGTCCACCCAGAGGTGCCTCGGAAGACAGGCAGAGTGATCCACGTCTGAGAAATCAGCCATTGAAATCTCTGTGGAGCACAGTTTTACCCTGATGCACATGGGGTTGCCTTGAGTCTGAGTTACCTGGATAGAAACTTTTTTTTTTTAAAATGAAAGAATGGAGAGAAATTTCCTGTTAATGTCCCAAATGGGCCAAGAGAGCTCTGGATGCCATGATGGGGTGGGCACCCCCGCAGTCCAAGTTTTAGGGGCCCCCAGGGCCCCACCTCTCACCATTACCTGCCCCCAGAGATCACCGGACTGTGCAGGTTCTGGGTGCTGCATAAGGGAGCTGCCTCCTTCACGGTTGCCCTGCCGTCCATTCATGGTCTCTGGGTCAGGCGCAACCTTAGAGGGGGGGTCACCCTGTGTCTTTGCAGACGGTACTCATGGGGTCAGGGTTCAGAATGGGGTCAGAGGGGTCTAGGACAGGTGAGAGGGCAGGCCAGGCTGCCCAGTTGATCATGGCCATCTTCAGACAGCACAGTCTGGCTGCAGCCAAGAGGCTCCGAGGCAGGGCTGGGGCCTGGAGGCCGGAGGTTGGGTCATTGACGGCCTGGGAGCTGCAACTGCTCTTGGGTCGAGGGAGTCCCTGGGAGGTTGTCCCGGAGCCCATGACCTTGTGACCTGCTGGCTGCGGTTGCTGTGCTGTCTGGAGGCCAGCTCTGGCTGCGGTCCACCCGGGACCACTTAGGCTCAGTGGCATCACTAGGGAGGTATGGGGAGGGGGCTGCAGACCACGCTGGGTGACACTGTCCGAGGGCATGACACCAAATGACTGTGTATAAAATGGTTGCGCAATGTTTCAGCATAAAGTTTATTCTTTTATAAAAATATTCCGGTGGTTGGTTATAACAAAAAAAAACATTTTTCATAAGCCCAGCTTGCATGTATCAACATACCTACAAGGCTAAAACTCTATGCGCATTTACTTTTTGAACCTTCTAGTGCACTCTGATCAGAGCTGTCATTATTACCCAGTTATAATGAGCTTCGAATCACGTGGAAAAGGAGTGATATGTGGAAATTATGATTTATGAGTAACTTTAGTACAAAAAGCATTGCGAATGATTCTGCATGGTCTGGTATGGGAGGAGGTCCATGGGAGGGTGGGGTGACACCATCAGTTACTGCACTGGGTGACATCAACCCTAGCGACAGCATTGCTTAGCCCCTCTCCCACTTCTGGGCCTTCACCAGGGCCTGCCCACCACCGCACCCAGGCAGCCCGGGCTGGCCCTGTCGAAGCCTTCCCTGGCCCCTCAGGTGGGGTCCCCCCTTGTTCCATCCTGGAGTTTGCTGGCCACACCCCTGCTTTCCTGGTTGCTGGTCTCACCAGGCACATTCCTCCCTGCGGACTGTGCACAGAGCACCGCTCTTCCTGTTCCAGGGAACCCCCTACACCCAGAACAGGGTGCCCCTGCCCCCTGGCCTGGGACTCGAATCGCAGCTGAGCCCCGGCTTGTTGTGGGGCAGGCAAGGAGTTACCCCCCTCTCCGAGCCTCAGCTTCCACACCCGGAAATAGGGGTGGGTCTCCTGCCTGTGCGTCCCTGCCCATCTGCTCTCTGCCACTCTTCCGCGAATGGGGCACAGAGGGGCACAGGGTGGCTGGAACCCGGTCACAGTCCGCGGAAGGCAATTCTCTCTTCGAAAGCTCCTCCCAATGCCTGGTGCTCCAGTGGCCACCAGGTGGCGCGCTGGCCCCAGCACCTGGAGCTCCTGCAGCGCACCCCGACTCCCTGAGCAGTTCGCAGCATCCCGAGCGTCTGATGGGTTGGGGTGGCGGCTGAGCCTGTGAGCGCAGAGCGGGCATGCCTGCACCCCGGCCGGGTCTTTGCAGGACGAGGGTCAGCGGCCACAGCCTCAGGGGACACTGATGGGCGCTGGCTGCACGGGAGGGTGCCACAGGCACATGCAGGAAAGCGAGGCTCAGGAGGTGGAGGGCCGCAAGGTCAATAGGAGGTGGGCGGGCGTGAGCGGAGAGGAGAGGGCAGGACTCGCAGGGTGGGCGGGGCGGACTCTCATGAGACCCCAGCTTGTTGGATGGGGACTCCAGGGGCGGGAGGGGGGCGGGAGCGGGGGCGGGCATCCCCCCGCCCCCCGGCAGTCCACGGCGCCCTGGGGTCCAGGGCGAGCCGGGATGGCCGTCTGGTGAAGAGCTAAGAATCCCAGCCCCACCACTTCCATGCGTTCGGAGCTTGAATCCTCCCAGGGGGCCTCTGGACAGCAGTGGTGCCCCTCTCACGGGGTATGAGAACAAACGGAGGTGGTGTGCACCTAGCCACACGGGTCAGGAGGTGCTGCTGACCCCTCCCCAACGTCCACCACCCCCTCCAGTGCTGCCTCAGCCCTGGGCCTGGGCAGCCCACAGGGGTTTCTTATCAGGCCTGCAAGAGCAGTGAGCCCTAGTGGGAGCTCACAGTGAGTACCCACAGTGAGGCCTGAGAAGGTGGTGGCTGCTGGAAGCAGGACAGGTGGAAAGGAAGCCGCTTGTCCTCTCCAGGAGCAGGACTGCCATCTGGGAGGGGGGTGTTTCCTCTCTCCCTCGACCTCACAACCTCACACCCACCTGAGCTCACAGAGACCCACAACCCAGGCAGCTGGTCCAGTACCCTGGTGGTGGGCCCAGAACCCAGGCGACAGGCACAGTACCCAGACAGCAGGCCCAGAACCCAGGCAGCAGGCCCCAGACCCAGGCAACAGGCACAGAACCCAAGCAGCAGCCCCAGAACTCGGGCAGTGGGCCCAGAACCCAGGCAGTGGGCTCAGAACCCAGGCAGTGGGCCCAGAACCCAGGCAGCAGGAACAGAACCCAGGCAGCAGGCCCAGAACCCAGGAAGTGGCCCCAGAACCCAGGCAGTGGGCCCAGAACCCAGGTAGCAGCTCCAGAACCCAGGCAGCAGGCACAGAACCCAGGCAGCAGGCTGCAGAACCCAGGCAGTGGGCCCAGAACATAGGCAGCAGGCCCAGAACCCAGGCAGCGGACACAGAACACAGGCAGTGGGTCCAGAACCCAGACACTGGGCCCAGAACCCAGGCAGCAGTCACAGAACCCAGGTAGCAGGCCCCAGAACCCAGGCAGAGGGCCCAGAACCCAGGCAGAGGGCCCGGAACCCAGGCAGTGGGTCCAGAACCCAGGCACTGGGCCCA
>NW_004444121.1:3419397-3428103 GCF_000243295.1 Trichechus manatus latirostris
GGCCCAGAACCCAGGCAGAGGGCCCAGAACCCAGGCAGAGGGCCCAGAACCCAGGCAGTGGGCCCAGAACCCAGGCAGCAGGCACAGAACCCAGGCAGTGGCCCCAGAACCCAGGCAGTGGCCCCAGAACCCAGGCAGCGGGCCCAGAACCCAGGCAGTGGCCCCAGGGTCTCAGGCTGTGCTTCTCCCAGGCTCTCCCGCCTGTAGACAGCCCGGTGTCGCCGATCTAGCCTGTCACCACCTGGTGAGGTCTGGCGGAAGGGCTGCCGGGCTCAGCTGGGTGGGATCCGATCCTGGCAGTGCAGGCTGTGGCTGTGGGCAGGCAGAGTCTGGACAGGTCCAGGGGCTGGACTGCAGCCTGGGGTGTCTCAACCACGGCTTGATGGAGGCTCTTGGGGCATGGTACACGGGGCCTGCCCTGGGGGGGCCTTCTTCCCTGCCCCTCAGCTGGACCAAGGATGCTGCGTGGGTGGGGCCTGCCTTCCGCTGGCCCCAGCCCTCCTCTGCAGCCCCCCAGCCCTCCTCCTCTGCAGCCCCCAGCCCTCCTCCCCTGCAGCCCCCAGCCCTCCGCCCCAGCAGCAATTCGGACCTCACCGGGGAGTGCCACCTGCCACCCAGCCCTGGTGCTGCAGCGGGGGTGCCGAGGGTCATGTCTTGTCAGAGTAAGGGAGCAATGGGGACTTCAGTCTCAGCACCCAGTTGGCGCGGCTGGCCCCGGTGGCACACCGTAAGACTCAGGACGGTGAGCCCCGTGTTCCCAGCCCAGCCCCTCCGCTCCCGGGGCAGCACAGCCCAGCCGCGCTGGTTTTGGATCATTTATTCTCGTCCAGAGGTTCGAGTGGAAAAATAAACAGAAACCAAACAACACGGGCACGAGAGCAGAGGCCTCTAGTGACTTCGGTCGCCTGCCCCCCGCACCGCTCAGGGAGGCTGCGTCCCCTCCGCCTTGGAGGGGGGACGGCCTCAGTCTTCAGTGCTTTATCAGGAGGACTTGGGGACCCCTCAGCCTACGGTGTCAGAACCCCCCCATGGATGGGAAGGGGCCGTGGAAGCCCCCAGGGCAGGGAGGGGAGAGGTGGGAGGGCACGGAAAGCCCCTGAAAGGCCCTGGGGGGTCACAGGCTGGGGCCCAGGATGAGGGCGAGGACGCCGAGGGCCAGTGTCAGGCCGAGAGTGGCGCTGGAGAGGGCAGCCGCGCTGCTGCGGCCTGCGTTACACAGGTCACCCTGGCAGCAGAGGGTGGTGGCTGAGCCACTGCTGACCTGGCCCTGCTGGAAGTACTTGGTCTCACAGTAGTCCACACAGTCCTTCTTCACCAGGTTCCCAGACAGCAGCTCCACTGGGGGATGGGGGCGCTGTCAGAGGACGCAGGCCGCGGCCACAGCCCCCGCCCCAGGCTGTCCAGCTTGTGTCCCCGGCAGCCCATGCCCAGCTCCCGCCAGCATCCCCTTGGCCATTGTGATCACTGAGACCATCACCGCCACCTCCCTGGGGCTGGTCCCACCCCTGGGCACCCTGCATGCTGTCCCTGGCCGGCACTCACCGGTCGTCATGGTCCTGCAGAAGCGTGAGCTGGCCGGACAGGTCTGGGGCTGCTTGCAGTTGGAGGTGCTGACGCACACGTGACACTGGAGCGCCCGAGCTGGGGGGGAGGGGGGTCAGGGTCTCAACAGCACAAGGAGGCCGGCTCACTGCCCGCAGAGACCCCGCCTGCACCCCGCCTAGGCCACCCTGGTGGGCCTGCCAGGGCGCCTTTCCTGTAAACACCTCAGGGAGATGATGTCTCCTTGGCCCGGGAAGCCCCCAGAGCAGGAGTCTGCCACAGGCCAGTGTGGGAGTGTCCCGGAGACCCCACCCTCTGAGGGCCGTCGGGAATCTGGGGTTGGGCTGAGAGCAGGTCCAGAGGACACGCCGTCCCTCACCCAAAGGGCTGTCCCCAGCACAGCAGCCGATGTTCCTGAGGCTGAGCTGAGCCGGGCCAGGTGCTGTCAGCTTGGCTGCTGTAAGCCTTGAGGGGAAGGGCTGTCCCGCGGGGATGGGGAGGGGCTGGCAGGCAGGGCCTGGATCCCCGGTTGGGGGGTGCATCTCAGACAACCCCCAGCTCCACTCTGACTCCGAGGGTCTGATCCCACGAATCGGGACTCAGAGTCTCTGATTCTTAAATAGGCCTGTGATCCCACCAAGTCAGATGTAGGGGTGTGATCCCACTAAGCCAGATGGAGGGGTGTGATCCCACTAAGCCAGATGGAGGGGTATGATCCCACCAAGCCAGATGGAGGGGTGTGATCCCACTAAGCCAGATGGAGGGGTGTGATCCCACTAAGCCAGATGGAGGGGTATGATCCCACCAAGCCAGATGGAGGGGTGTGATCCCACTAAGCCAGATGGAGGGGTGTGATCCCACTAAGCCAGATGGAGGGGTGTTTTTTTAATTCTAAGATCCCACAGCTCCAGGAGCGGAGCATCTCAGTTTCAGGATTCTCTAGGCTAAAGGTCAAAAACTCCAGCTTCTGACGTTGGGTGATTCCCGGTCCTGCCCAGCCTGGATGAGGGTCCAGCTGCCCCCACCCCCCCCCAGCCCCTCACCTGGCCCGCTGGCCACAGCCAGTGTGAGGAGGAGCAGCAAGGCCGTCTTCATCATGGGCGTCATCTGGGAACAGTGGGGGCCCCCTACCCAGAGTCCTTATAGCTGGCACGGGGCAGGGCGGGGCGGGCAGCGGGCCAGGCACTGGCATTCCGGGACCAGTGCGTGAGTCAGCCCAGTACAGGGACTGGCCCCGCCTCACCTGGCCCACACCCACCCTGCCCTGCCTCTGCCAGGGCCCTAGGTGCATCTCCGCCCTGCAGCTCCCTCTGTTGCCCTCTCTGACTCTGTCTCTCTGGGTCTCTTCACCATCTGTCCATCCCTGCATCACTCTGTCCTTCTGTCCCCTCTCTGACACCATCCTGTGGCATTGTTTATTTCGTCCCTGCTCTGGGTGCCCCTGGGTGCCCAGGGCTGTGTCCGTGGGGCAGCGGAGGCAGGAAGAGGCTGCGTCTGCCTTCCTGGGCTCAGGACGCCTGGAGACGGGGTGCAGCCCTGGTACAAAGGAACCTGTGGAAGCAAAGCAAAGAGGAAGGAGGAGGGGCTGGGTGCACAGGGCGAGGGCGTGAGGGGGTGGACGTGGGGGGGCGGGAGAGCGGAGAAATGAGTACTGGACCTCGTATACAGTAGGTGCCAAGTAAGCGCTGGCTGGAATGAGGTCGGAGGCCCAGCTGAGCAGGAGAGGGGACTGGGCTGATGGGCGAGGGCAGGGGTGGTGCTGGCCAAGACTCAGGTCCGCACCATCCCTGCCTCCATCCCCTTAGGGCCAGGCCCCCACCAGGGTGCCCCTCACATCTCTCCAAGTCTCTGTCCTGGCCCCCCAGGCTGTGGGCTCTTCCAGGCCAGCCCCCAGAGCTCAGGCCCCAGAGCAGGGTCCCCTTCCCCTCCCTCCTCTCAGGTTCTCAGAGCACTGCCCCCTCCCCACCAGCCTGCGAGCCTGGGGCCTAGCTGAAGGGGGCCCAGATGGCCCCAGCTCCTTCCTGCCCCACCCTGGAGGCGACATGGGTGAGGGGGGTGGGCCTGGATGGGATGCAGGGGCCAGGCTGAGGGGCTCAGACCTGGCGCAGACCCCCTGGTCCTCCCACCCAGAGGTGGAGGGTTCCCTTGGCAGTGCTTCGGTGCCCTGGAGGGGGCAGGGAGGGGTGCAGGGCTCCCGAGGCTGCCTGTCCTGCCCTTCCCCGGGCCCCAGGGGCTTGTTGAGGGAAGCTGGGGCCTGACCTTACCAGGCAGGTACAGCAGGGGTCCCCAGGCCTAGAGAGGAGCCCCGGCCCCCCTGAGTGAGGCACGGCTGATGAAGGGTGGAACCTGGGAGGGTGATTCAGGGGCCGTGGAAACAGGTGCAGAGCTCGGTGTGGGGTGTGAGGTGAGGAGGGGTGACTCATGA
The DNA here is from genome assembly GCF_000243295.1 of Trichechus manatus latirostris. Classification (NCBI taxonomy): domain Eukaryota; kingdom Metazoa; phylum Chordata; class Mammalia; order Sirenia; family Trichechidae; genus Trichechus; species Trichechus manatus. The sequence continues at coordinate 3,423,365 of NW_004444121.1, forward strand.
GGCTGCCCCCACCAGGCTTCTGGAAGAACGGGTTTGGGAGAGGCAATGGAATTCCTGCTAACCCAGTGGAGCTGGAGGGTGCGAGGACGTGCAGGTGGGCTGGGAGTGGAGGTCCGGGCAGTCTGCAGGCAGCGGACTCCGTGGAGGGAGACCGTTGTTCCCGGCAGGGCTGCCCGTGAGGATGTGAGCTCTGCCACCCGGGGTTTCCCAGCGCAGCAGGAGCAATGGTGCTGGACACTTCTATGTACAGGAGAATGTGGGTGGCCTGGACAGCAGGAGCCCTCCGAGAACCAGGAGGTCACCGGGCAGTCAGGGAGGGCTTCCTGCAAGGGGTGGCGTGGCTGTGGCCTTGGGGGCAGGATTCCAGTGGGAGAGGAAGCACTGTCAGCGTGCTGAAGTCGGCACCCTTCCTTCCAGCACCCCGTGTTCTCGTTCGGTGCTATCGACTCGGTTCCCACTCATGGTGCCCCCATGTGTGCAGAGTAGAACTGCTCCACAGGATATTCAAGGCTGTGGCTTTGAGGAAGTCGATCGCCAGGCTTTCTTCCCAGGCACCCCTGGGTGGGTTCAAACCGACAACCTGTCAGCTACTAGTTGATCACTTAACCGTTCATGTCAGCCTGTACGGGAGGAAATGAGGGCTAGAGAGGGCCAGGGTCCGTGGGGGCAGGACCCGGCTGAGGTCTCTGCACTTCTTTCTGTGACACCAGCCCCCTTTCCCCTCCTGCTGAGTGCTCAGACCCCACCCCAGTGGCTCCCTCCTGGCCTGCCCTCTCTCCCAGCCCTGATGTGGACCATCGGCAGGAGTGCGGCCCAGGAGACACGGGGCCCAGTGTGTCTGGGCCAGAGTTTCCCTGCTTGTGGCCCCTCTCTGCGCTTGCCTTCCTGCCCCCTCCCCTGGGTCTCAGCATCTTAGGGGAGGGACAGCAATGAAGTCCAAGCCTCCAGGTGGTGGGGTGTGCACGGCCCGAAGTGGGGGGCACAGGCTCAGGCCCCTCTGAGAGCCTGCCCTGGACTGGGGGAGGGCACTGAGGTAGGCAATGCAGATCCCCCTGGGGGTGCCCAAGACTCTGGGGACAGAGGAGGCTTCTGCAGCCTCAGGCTGCCATGGGGCGGAGGGGAGCCTGGTCGGTACACAAGGACACACCCCAGGGCTCCGGAATGCTGCCCTGAGGTGCTATTCTTGCCGGACAGAACAGACCTACCAACGTGCTGGACCCACCACTGTGCAGATGAGGTTCTAGCTACTGGGACTCAGGACTGGCCGCCCTGGAGGCCCTTGGCCGGCCCTGGGTTCTGCGCCAGGACTGGGCTGGGCTGTTCTCTGGGATGTTTGCATCTGGTTGAAGCCACTCTGGGTGTGTGTTGGGGGGTGGCGGGGACAGCCCCAGGGGATGGAGGGGGCCCAGGCCGAGCTGGCCCTGCCAGGAAGCTTATCCCAGCAATCACAACAGCTTAGGGAGCAGGCACTTTCTGTCATATCCTGGGAGAGTTACGTAACAAGCAGGGAGTATGGATGGGTCCTAGGAGCAGGAGATGCTGGGAAGCCGGGTGCAGGGGAGGGGGGAGGAATGGAGCCCCCGGAGCCCCTGGCTGGCCTAGGACAGAGCCAGCCCTGACCCCAGGCCACAGAAAAACTGGGTTACGGAGAGCGCCTTCATTCCAGAAGGACTCTACGCGGCTCCACTGGCTTCCCCATCTCAGCGGCCACCCCCACTCCCCGCCTCGGTTTCCTTCAGGCATTTCAGGGGTAACATGTTCCACCCTGAACTAGGCCAGGCAGGGCTACACTCCCACGCCACGCCACCCACCAAACCAGCTCCTCCCCTACACATGGCAGGGGCACAAAGGGACAAGGCCACCACCCCCAGGCCACATCCAAACCCTCGCCAGGCCCTGGGGCCCATCTTTGCCCAGTTAGGGCCCATCTCCTCCAGGCTGGGGGCAGCAGCGCTTCCCTCTGCTCCACTAGCCTCCTCTCTCCTCCCCTCCCCACGCAGGGCCAAGTCACCAAAGCAGAGGCCACCAAGGCTCCTAGATGGAGCCCCCCCATCCCATGTAGCCCTGGAGCCTAGTCAGGGTCCACGCTCCACCTCCTCGGGGCCACGCTCCCCTTGCTCCTTCTGTTCCACTACTCGGGCCCTTTGAGGATCCCTGTCTCCTGGCTTTACACGTGCTGCCCCCCCTGCCGGAGACACTGGTGCCCCACCCCGGGCTGGATCTCAGCCCCCACTTCCCTCCTCAGAGGCCTCTGCCGACCATCCCCCGCACCCTGCTGTCCACCAATTGCGGGTCCACTGCTGTCAGCCACTGTCTCTCTGGGGTGCTGTAGGCGCTGGCTGAGTGGTGATTTATGAGACAGTAGCTTCGGGGCTTGGTTCAAGTTAGGGAAGCTCTTTGTGCCTCAGTGTACCCATCTGTAGCAAGGGGGCTATTAACACGGAAGTTGGGGCTTGGGGTTGGGTCGCCCTTCCCCACCCGGCCTTGGAAGCTTGGAGCGTGGAAATTCCCCTATAGGGAGGGTCACCATGAGTCAGAATGTCCTTGATGCCAGTGGGTTCAGTTTGGGTTTATGGAAACCTTCTCCCAGCCCCACCTCCACTCTGAGCCGTTGCTCTTGGAGGAGGAATGTGTGGGCTGGCATCCCATGGGATCTGATGTGGGTTTCTGTTGGGACTTGTAGGGGTGGGGCCTGCCCTGCAGGGTGAGGTCACTGCCAAGGTCAGCTGCCAGGGAAAGGGTTCTCACGCAGACAGCCAGGAGCCCTGGTGACACAGTGATTAAATGCTCCGCTGCTACTTAAGTGCTAGTTGAGTGGTTAAGTGCTCAGGGCCTAGTCCTGAGCCCTGACTTCTCTCCTGAGAGGGCCACCCCCACACAGGCCCCATACTAACCATGGTCCCTGAGCCCAGCCCCGCAGGCCTGCGGTGCAGGAGACTGTGGTAGTGGCTCCAAGGGGCCCAGAGGGAAGGAAGCGGGGAGCCTGGCTTCCAGCAGGGTGCCCTCAGCTCCCCTTAATCGGCCTCTTCCTCAAGGCAGCTCAGGTTGCAGGGGTGGGGGGAGCCCCCAGCAAGTAGGCAGTCTCCGCTCTCCATGAACTTAGCCCTCGGCTTCCCTGGCGGCCTTGAGAGCATGGTGCTCCCCTACAAAATGGCCGCCACTACACAGACACAGGCAGAGGACACCCACAGGAGGCCGGTGGGGCCGTGTGGGGCACACAGGTCACGGACAGCAGCCGCATGAGGTTAGAGAGGTGGCTGCTGGGAAATCCCAGTTGCGTGAGGGATCGCATGGAAGTGCCAGGCCTGGGGGTTCTCGAGGTGAAGGCTGTCCTCTCTGTGGGCCTCGAGCTCACAGCAGGCAGTATCCGTGGGCCAGGTGGCTGTAGGAACATCCCAGGGACCTGTCTCACTGCCAGGTGGCCAAGGCAGGTGGGGAGGGACGGGGGGCTAAAGGGGGTGGGAAGTGTGTCTCCTCTGGCTTTTGAGTCTCTAGGGTAAGAAGCAGCAGGGAGGAGACAGCCGAGCCGAGCAGGTTCCTGCAAACCTGGGGAGTGGGGGACTTTGAGAGCGGTGGGTGCAGGGACCTGGGGAACAGGGCCACACAACTCCTGGAGAATTGAGGGCCTCTGGTCTTGCCATCCAGGAAGAGCCTGGGATGGGACTGGGCCATCTGGAGGCCTCGGAGCCCCTGGCACCATGAATGCCCAACTGGGCACCCAAGACCGTGGGGCACAGGGGGGCTCACTGCAGGGCTAAAACCAGGATAGGGCATCCAGGTGGGGACACTGAGGCTCAGAATGCGACCCCCACCTCTGCCCTTGCCAAGTTCGCTCTGGCCCAGCGGAGACCCAGAACAGACACCTGGGGATTAAATAGCACCAGGGAAAGACCAGTTGTCGTCAAGTCGATTCTGACTCGAGGTGACCCTGTGTGTGTCAGGGTAGGACTGTGCTCCACAGGGTTTTCAATGGCTATTTTTTGGAACTAGGTCATCAGGCCTTTCTTCAAAGATGCCTCTAGGTGGATTCGAACCTCTACTCTTTCAACAGCTGAGCGTGTTACCCGTTTGCACTGCCCAGGGGCCCTATTAAATAACAAGAAACGTGCTTTTCTTCTGCACCTACGTGTGTGTCAAGGGCTCTGCCACCCGTGTGGAAAGTGCTCCCCGCCTGCTCTGAGGCACAGGGCCTTCCCCTCCCGGAGGGTACAGTTGACCAAGGACAAGAAAAATGGACACAGACACAGCCCGGTGTCTCAGGACAGCAGACAGAGCGGGACGTCCAGCTTTATTCTTTCTCTCTATGGGCGGGGGTGGGCAACAGGGCTGTGGGCGGAGGTAGGAAGCCCTCTCCTAAGGCCGGTGAGAATGGACCTCCCAGTCCCAATGACCCCCCGCCATGATACCCAATTCCTCAGGTGACCCTGCCTGCCCCCACCTCCCACCGGGCTGTCAGGGGGCATTTAAAGTACAGCCTTCACCGGGGTTGGGGCTGGCAAGAGTGCTGGGGGCCTCCAGAGCCCCATCCCCCATCCCTGGGTGGTGGCACTGGCTGCACACTGAGCCCTTGCACATGGATGAGAGGCAGTCCTGGCCGGGCAGTCCTTGGGGGCCCCTTGGTCACCTGGTGGCTTTGTGATGGATGAACATGAAGCAGGCATGAGGGAGAGGGAATTGGTGGGTGGTGGATGGATGGATGGATGGGTGGGTGGGGGTGGATGGATGGATGGATGGGTGGG